>NW_006299510.1:93599-100443 GCF_000327345.1 Myotis davidii
AGTACATAATAATTCTTAGTATTATTAACAAAAGCTATATTATTATTTTTAAGATTACTTATTTCTGTCTCTAAATACAATATAAAGAAGTGTTCATTTGTCTAATTACTAAAGCCACAGTGTCCAGCAGGGTGCCCACATGATAGTTATATTTTATTAAATAAGCTAATTAATGACTCATACTATAGAGTAAGTATTTAATTATTAAATGCATAAATTATGAAATGCATAAATAATTGAATAACTGAATAACTGTGATGTTAGGACTACTATCTTCATTTATTTAACACACATAGGAAGTCATAATAGGGTTTACAAAAAAATTGAAGTAAGAATCTGCAGAGCAAGCATTGTCTCCATTCCTTCCAGATATTTTTGTATTTTTGTACGCATGATTCGAGTGGGAACTTTTAAAATGTGATTGATTTGTTGGCATTGGCTTCTTGGCAGGGGACATGAAATAGCAGCAGGAAATTAAAAGCGAAGTATCTTTAAGAATTCAGAAATATTGAAAATTAAGATATAAAATGGCCATTATTTATATAAAAGAACTACTAGGAGTTATTTGGAGTTATTTGAGTACTTATATTCACTGGATCAATTCAGGGATTAAATTTTTGGAGGCTTAATATGCATAAATTTAATAAGATATGCTCAGGTAACACTGAAAGTTCTGGTGATTGTCCCTAATTACAGACTCCTGAACTTATTCTCAAGTAATATTGGTCTTCTTCTAGTAAACTCAGTCTTCATTCTCTTTGTTTTTTTCTTAGACTCTACCTTTTAGGTTTCAGTCTGATTCTACTGTTATACACACACACACACACACACACACACACACAATCTATATCTATATCTATATCTATATCTATATCTATATCTATATCTATATCTATATCTATATCTATCTATATCTATATCTATATCTATATCTATATCTAATCTATCTATATATTCATCTCTATATATAAAGAGGTAATATGCAAATTTGTCTAGGACTCCATAACAGTCATGACGGAACACATTTGCATATTACCTCTTTATAGGCTGTGCCCGCAGATGGGGGTGAGGGGATGGGGACTGCTGCACGGTGATGCAAGCCATGGATGGCGCAGGCAACCAGCAGGCCAGTAGAGAGCAGGGAGCAGGGCCTCCCAGTCACTGCAGCCACAATCAGGTCCGCAGAAACCAGGGCAGAGCAGGGCCCGCAGAGGGAGCAGGGGCCAAGAGGCAGGGGTGTGTGCCCAGGCCGCCTCTGCTGGGAGACAGGCCCCAGCAGGCCCGCCTCTACTTGTGAGCTGCAGAGGAAACACCTTTTCTTACAGCATTGAAGAATCTACAGAGCAAACATTGTCTCCATTCCTTCCGGATATTTTTTGTATTTTTGTACGCATGATTCAAGTGGGAACTTTTAAAATGTGATTGATTTGTTGGCATTGGCTTCTTGGCAGGGGACATGAAATAGCAGCAGGAAATTAAAAGCGAAGTATCTTTAAGAATTCAGAAATATTGAAAATTAAGATATAAAATGGCCATTATTTATATAAAAGAACTACTAGGAGTTATTTGGAGTTATTTGAGTACTTATATTCACTGGATCAATTCAGGGATTAAATTTTTGGAGGCTTAATATGCATAAATTTAATAAGATATGCTCAGGTATCTATCTATATCTATATCTATATCCATATCTATCTATATATTCATGTATATACATAAAGAGGTAATATGTAAATTTGTCTGGGACTCCATAATGGTCACGACCGAACAAATTTGCATATTACCTCTTTATAGGCTGTGCCCGCAGATGGGGGTGTCGGGGAAGGGGGACGGGGACTGCTGCGTGGTGAGGCAAGCCATGGATGGCACAGGCAACCAGCAGGCACATAGAGAGCAGGGAGCAGGGCCTGCCAGTCACCGCAGCCATGATCAGGTCCTCAGAAACCAGGGCAGAGCAGGGCCCGCAGAGAACAGTAAGCAGGGCTGACCAGTTGCCACAGCCACAATCAGGTCTGCAGAGAGCAGGGTGGAGCAGGCCCACAGAGGGAGCAGGAGCCAAGAGGCAGGGGTGTGTGCCCAGGCTGCCTCTGCTGGGAGACAGCCCCCAGCAGGCCCGCCTCTACGCGTGAGCTGCAGAGGAAACACCTTTTCTTACAGCTCATTGGTTAAGCTCCCTGTATGCCTCTCTCAGTGTTATTGATAACCTTGTTAGTAAGAATCCAAGAAGTTGATCTAGGGTTTTTCCACCTCACTCCTGGAGTTAAAAATGAAGGACCACTGCTGGAGGGGCTAAGAAATGTCATATCCTGCCCTAGCAGGTTTGGCTTAGTGGATAGAGCCTGGGCCTGCAGACCACAGGGTCCGGGTTCGATTCTGATCAAGGGCATGTACCTAGGTTGCAGGCCCCTCCCTGGCTGGGGCCCAGGTCAGGGCTCATGCAGGAGGCAACCAATCGAAGTGTGCCTCTCACTTTGATGTTTCTCTCTGTCTTCCCCTCTCTCTTCCATGGTCTCTAAAAGTCAGTGAAAAAATATCCTCAGGTGAGGATAAAAAAGAAAGAAAGAAATGTCATATCTTATGAAAGTGACATCTTGAAAATGCCTAAAGAAAGTTGTCATGTTTTTGTGGTGAAGGGACTGGAGTCCATGTTGATGAAAACACCTTGGCGGCCAACAGTGTCAGCAGCAGCAGGGTGGCACCTTGCCCTGATCAGCTTGCAGAGGGAGGCCAGACTGTGGTTTAGGCCCACTCCCCGCGAGCCTAAGTCGTCAGTAGGACATCCCGTGAGGGCTCCTGGACTGTGAGAGGGGGAGGCTGGGTTGAGAGACCCTCGCCAAGTGCATGAATTTCATGCACCGGGCCTTTAGTATGATATAATTATCTAAAATATCTTTGCATACTCATTCTTTATTCCCACTGAATCCCATATTGCCTGCATAAAACTTTTTTTTGCTAGATCCAAACTAATATTCTTATGTGCCACTTTAATTTTGTCATTTTCTTTTCTAAGATGATTCAATGATATATGTACTCAACAAATATGTATTGATCACCTCCTGTTTCCTAAATCCTTCAAATATATCACTTTAACTAAATAGATAAAGATTATTGCTCTTATGTAATTTATATCATTGTAAGGAGTAACACAAAGCAAACACTAGACATACTAAATAAACTAATAGTGTGGTTTAGTATAAGCTGATAGGAGCTAATAGGAAGGATAAAGGAGAATAGGTTGTGGTAGAGTAGAAGCATGAAAAGTAAGTATCAGAAACAATTTTAAATAGGTTGATAGATCAGGGATTATTAAGGAGATAAAGTATGAGTAAGGATACAAAGAAGGAGAAGAATTAGCTTTGCAGATTTATGACCATCAACTGCAATATATATAAGATAATTTGGAGGTAGAAGTGATTAAGGAGAAAGTCATGATTGTTTAGGTTAAAGGCTAGAAGATAATGCATTATTCAGAACATTTTGCATTTGATGTTCTTAGTGGGATAAACTTTAAGATATTCAAACAACATTTTGGAATTCAAGTGTAGCTCTTTCACAAAAATTTAGGAATGGAACTTTTTTTTTCTGCGTCTTACCACTTTTTCTATGTTTGGTGTATCCCTTCACCTTATGGGATGGTCTCACTTTAGAAACAGAAAAAGGTGCCAGGTAAATATTTTTCCCAACCTTCTTTGCAACTAAAGCCCACATGCATTATCAAGGATCAACTAATGAGATTTATGTATGCAGATTATAAAGCAAACAGCTCATAAGTGAAGGAGCAAGGATGATACAGACTTCCATCTTCTGAGGAGGCAGCAGAGTGGCACATCAGTTTTCAGAGGCAGGAATGGATATAATTTATGGTGGAACAGCATCTTGGTTAATGGTGCTTTCATGGGACCTTTACTATGTCACACTAGTAGACTTGCTCCCGACTATTTATCTTCCAATTGAAGCTCTATGGTCCTCCCTAAAATTCTGTGTTTAACCAAATGTCCTTTCATAAGTGTATTTCCTGTCTAATTTTAATTCAGGAAGTATTAGTTACTGATATATACACACATACATACTAATTGATAGGAGTCAAATATGGACATCATTTACTAATATAAATATTGAAGTCAAAAAGGATAAAAAATATAAATATTGAAGTCAAAGGATAAAAAATATGAATTAAAGAGTTGAGAACTAAGGAATATTAAAAAATAAGATTGAATAAAATATTTAGTAAATTATTTGGAAGAAGAAAGAAGAATCCTAGCAGAAACAGTCTACATTCAGGAGAAAAACCAATAAATGCCTTCCTTGTAGAAGAGGTAAATTTCTAAAGTATTTCAAGGGGCAATCAAATTTCATAGGGATCACTGGGAGCTTTCAAGGGTATTTTTTGAGTAAAGATCATTTAGTAACATTCTCACAAACTCATATCCACCTAAATTGTGAAACACCATGAGGTAATCTGATTTAGTGTTTATTGCTTTGTGTACATAAATATAACGTAGTCATGCCTGCTAGGTTACAACTTTCAGGAGACTATGAAATACTGTTCATATTTTCCTAAAGTCCTAGTCTAAGATATTACACATAGTGTCTTTCAGATTCTTTAAGGTTCCCTATCTGTGTTAGTGTATCTCTTATCCCTATTTACTTTTGCTGCCTTGCCTACCCCCAACACATGTAGTCTTAGACTGTATTTGGAGCTGTGTAGGTTCTCAGTTATTCCACTATATTTTTTTAATTTTAGTCTTGGACTTTGTCAATTAAACTGAATATCTGGTCTGTGCTTTGTTTGGTATATCTGTGCATAGTCTTCAGAATCAAAGGGAGAATGGGACAGAGGGTATACATGGAGAAATCATTCAAGATTCATCACTGAGGGCTGTAAATGGAGAAGACATTTTTTTTTCAGGAATTAGAAAAAAAAAAATACAGCTTCCAGGAACTCAATTGTTAAAAGATTTGCTATTGAGAAATATTGAGATTAGCTTTGAATCCTTTCACTTATCTCCCTCTTCTCAATGAGGTCCTTGATCCACTTCAAATTTTGACTACCAGCTGCTGCTACTAAAATTTAGTACTGTTGACATTTCTGTTGGGAAAACCACTGCTCCCTCTTGACTCCTTCATAAACACACTACTGGTTTTCAGAAACCTATTCTGGTTTGATGTCAAGAATAACAAAAGTTGTTTGTTTTTAAAGTTGCCATTTATTATCTCAATTGAACCTGACTCTTAACCAAAGCTTCAGAATTAAACTTCTAGAAGTTTCTTTGCCATATTTGAATCAGAGTCCTCTGCTCATTGTTGTCTTAATTCTTTTGAATGTACTCATGAACAATGTAAAATGTTTAAGCGAGAAACTTCAAAAGTACAATCATAAAGTCTCAATTTTTAAATATTTCAGGAAAGAACATCATTTACAATCTCTTCTATTGGCAGTCTCCTTTTTGTAGTGACTGGATTAAAGAGTGTCTTTGTTATAGGTTCAATGCTTCAAAAATAGGTCAGTAGTCAATATGTCAGAGTTTGGAGTAAGGAAAGGTTTATTAGTTGAGAAGGACCAACTCTAATGGAGGTACTTTGTGATTTCTGAAAATCCATCTTAAAAGGGCCAAAAATTCAGGCACCTTTTATGGTCAAGGGGAGGGATGATGGGAGAAGCAAGAGGTGGGAAGGGGACTTAGAAGGCTAGAGAGCTGAGCATCAGAAGCGATCCAAGGAGGAGTAAAATATGTGTAAATTCCTTTATTCTGAGGCCCTTGACTCTCCACTGATCTGAGTCCTAGTTGTGGAGACCCCTATAAGTCTTTGAAAAATAGTCATGCCTTTATGCATATTTCCCCACCTCTTTAGGAAAAGTGCCCTCTACCAGGGTATGCTCAAGCCTTAAACAGAATTCATCTAGTTAATTAATTTACCTATAGCAGTAGTTCTTAGCCTGAAGGCCATCAGAGAAAGCAGGCATTTCACTCTGTTATACCTTTAAAGTTAAATGTAACACATTTCATTTTTCTATTAACAGCATTGTTCTTAGACCTGGGCAGGAGGGCAACTCCTTTAAACTCCACACATGCCACACACACTACAAATATATGAGAGAACATATCGGCAACCATACAATTATTCTCATCAAGTTTAGATATTGATCAGGTCAGATGAAACCCATGGACTTTCATAGTCTTTCTTAAATAAACATTTAATTACAATTAATATAATGAGGATAAGAAGACAATTATTTCTATCAAATTCACATCTCAAAAGCAACAAATGCAACTCTGATCTATCCATTAGAAGAATAGCATGTTAAATTCGGAAAACTAACAAATTACATGATAATTCTGGACAATATTCATTACTTCATTCTGACATTGTGGGAATGTTTTTATCCAAACATATTCTGATTCAAATTAATCCTACAAAGTTACATTGGGGTAACATTATAGAAACTTTAATATTTTATATTACACCATTTTTAAAATAGAGAAAGAAAATGTAGTCACTAACATTTAAAGACTAATGAAAAATACAACATATTTTCCTTTTGTTACACATTTTGTAGTAAGTTGCTTTCATGGTCAGCTTTGCCCATCAAGTTACCAATGATTGAAAACACTCAGGTTCTCAAATAAAAATCATAAAATGTACTTCCACACAAAAGAGTACATATCTCATTTTTAGCTAATTAAATAAAAAAACAACAGTATTCAACAAAAACAAATGCATTAGAACAGCGGTTCTCAACCTGTGGGTCGCGATCCCCTTTGGCGGTCGAACGACCCTTTCACAGGGTCGACTAAGACCATCCTGCATATCAGATATTTACATTATGATTCATAAGAGTATC
>NW_006299510.1:100625-122723 GCF_000327345.1 Myotis davidii
CAGTCCTGGAAAATGTCTAGCTGGGGACTCGGTAGAGCTAAAAGCAAAGCCAATGTCCAGAGTTTCTGTTCCATGTTGGAGCTGGGCCTGGTAGAGCATTAGGCTGGTTATAGTCCATCAGTCCACTGTGTGAGGTCCACATGACTGTAGGCCATGTGGGTGAATGCAGGAGCGTCAGAGCCCCTGAGAAACCAGGGCCTACTCTGGTCAATGACCTGTTCCCAGGTGTGACTGACATTTAAGTACCTTCCTTAGTTTACCCAGACTCTTTTGGACATGCTTATAAACTGGCAAAGTTGCACAAATGACTATAATGTTTGGCCTTCCCTTTGCTCCTTTCCAGTTATTCATAACTAGGTTAAATTATAATGGTATCATAGATACACATAATGGTGTACATTTTGGGGTCTCCAAAGGCAGAGTGTGTACTGGAAAAAAAGAAAAATGCTTGAGTTTATTAGACATGATTTTAAAATTTGATGCTAGACTAGACAAATCTGCATGAAGATAAAAATAATTTAGTGACAGAATGATTCCTATGTGGGATGAAGAATGAAACACAATATTACTGATCATATGCATAATTATCAGGAATTGCATCCTTGGGTTTGTAAAGTGTCATTTTCCTTAATCCAGTCCTGGAAAATGTCTAGCTGGGGACTCGGTAGAGCTAAAAGCAAAGCCAATGTCCAGAGTTTCTGTTCCATGTTGGAGCTGGGCCTGGTAGAGCATTAGGCTGGTTATAGTCCATCAGTCCATTGTGTGAGGTCCACATGACTGTAGGCCATGTGGGTGAATGCAGGAGTGTGAGATCCCCTGAGAAACTAGGGGCTACTCTGGCCAATGACCTGTTCCCAGGTGTGACTGACATTTAAGTACCTTCCCTAGTTCAGCTGGACTCTATTGGACATGCCTATAAACTGGCAAAGTTGCACAATGACTATAATGTTTGGCCTTCGCTTTGCTCCTTTCCAGTTATTCATAACTAGGTTAAATTATAATGGTATCATAGATACACATAATGGTGTACATTTTTGGGTCTCCAAAGGCAGAGTGTGTACTGGAAAAAAAGAAAAATGCCTGAGTTTATTAAACATGATTTTAAAATTTGATGCTAGACCAGACAAATCTGCATGAAGACAAAAATAATTTAGTGACAGAATGATTCCTATGTGGGATAAAGAATGAAACACAATATTACTGATTATATGCATAATTAAATTTAGAGAATAAATTAAAATAAGTAATTCAGGAAGATGTGACTTCTGTAATGGTAGCTTAATAAACAAATCTGCATGAAGATAAAAATAATTTAGTGACAGAATGCTTCCTATGTGGGATGAAGAATGAAACACAATATTACTGATCATATGCATAATTAAATTTAGAGAATAAATTAAAATAAGTAATTCAGGAAGATGTGACTTCTGTAATGGTAGCTTAATAAGCAATGTAAACCCACTATTAGAAAACAACTGTAACAGGTATATTTTTTAAAATTTATATAAAATCTCTGAAAATTGTCATAGGGCCTAAAGCAAACAGTTATTCAAGAAACTCTTCTAAATTGTGATACGAATGGCAAGTCCGTGGCACTTTTAGCGTGACCTGCTTCCTCCTTCACTCTCCTTATGTCAATGTTTTTACAGACTTTCCAACTTGAGTGGATGGTGCCAAGAACAGAGGGCTCCCTCTCCGCTGGTTTCCTAGTCAAGGGATATGCTTTCTTACAAGGAGGGCCAGGTTGCCAGCATGTCTTATTCTGATCAGCTCCTCCTTTCAGAGGCTACATTTCTACTATTTGAAGCTGAGAAATTAATCTTTCTTATTCCACTTGATGCAGGCGTTCCGCTGGGTCCAGGTACCTGAAGGTCCGTGATGCCCCGTGCGCACTTGGATTAGTGCAGAAGAGAATTCAAGGCAAGCCCGAGTAGAGAGTAAAGTGAAAGGGAGTTTATTAGGAAAGCAGTGGGACAGAGATTGGGCTACTCCACAGAGAGCAGCTTCTCCCCAGTGGGATTTACTGCTTCTATTGAGGCTCATTTAATCGAGAGGTAGGGCATGTGATAAGGAGGGTCAAGATTTTTCCAGGAAAGGGGCAAAGACTTCTCAGAAAAGCCCCATCTGCAATTTTGGGTCCTTAGATGGGCTTTCTGTTTGCTATCCTGGAGCAAGGGCTGTGTCTTTTAGCATACTGATGTGTTATGGTGAGCATGCTAGGGGTTGAGGCTAGGGTTACCACAGGGTGAAATTAGACATCCTGTTGGATTGAGCTGCTCTTCTGCTAGTTCTAAGGAATAACTCTGTTGGAGGTTGGTCTTACTATCTCCTTGGTAGTCCTTAGAGCCCTTATGGGTTACAGCTGTTTTGCCATGCACCCTATCTCACACTCAATGCCCACAAATATAATGGAAGTGCCACTTCAGGCAAGGCAGGACAAGAATACTGAGGAAATGAGCACCCTTTCTCCAGCTCACTCGCAGGGTGTGAAATCACTGCTGAGAAGGTAAGCCAGTGATAGCCACCTTTATCTATAAAGCAGGTGTGTCCCTGTGACCGGACAAGCCATGATCTCTGTCTCTGGCTCCAGAACAGAGGCTCAGATGTTTTGTCCTGGTTGAGAGGCAATCCATAAAAGCAGAAAGCCCCAAAGCTGTCACAAAAGGAATGGAAAAATTTGAAATCCAGTGTGGTGAAGTTGAAGCTGAAAGTTACTCAAAACCAAGGCTAGTTTTGGTGGTAGTAAGCAATTAAAAGACATAAGCTAAAATTCAGGCCAGCAATATTACCAGAGAGAAGCAGGTGAAATGACAGCTAAAAAAACTACTCTGTGGTCAGAATAAACCTCTTGCATTAAAAACTGGCTCTGCAGACAGGGAACAGTCCTGCAGAACTCAGAGGGAAGGCAGGGGAGGGTGGGACAGAGGGGTAAGAGATCAACCACAGGACTTGCATGCATGCATATAAGCATAACCAATGGACACAGACAGTAGTGGGGTGAAGGCAGGTGCTGGGGAGTAGGAAAGACTGGGGAGAGGTCACTGGGGGGAAAAGGAGACTTATGTAACACTTTAAACAATAAAGAATTTAAATAAAAAATAAATAAAAACTGGTTCTGCAATGGCCTAAATTAGAGCAGACTGTGGAAACAATTTATACCTCAGGGCATCAGCAAAAACAGTTCAGTGATTGGCCTGCAACTAATGGAGGCTAAAGTTGGATGTAATACCAGTGAAGGCAGACAGCTTCACAGAGAGATCTGGGAATGAGATAATTGAATACAATAGTTTACTTCACTGCTGGAGGCTGCAAGCTCTGAGAAACATCGATGGCTAGATTAAAGATGACTGAGATTTTGTTGCCTAAAGTTTCTTCTAAGATTTTAATGGTTTCACGATTTACCTTTAAGTCTTTTATCCATTTTGAATTTATTCTTGTGTATGGTGTAAGTTTCACTTTTTTGCATGCATCTGTCCAGTTTTCCCAGCACCATTTATTGAAGAGACTGTCTTTACTCCATTGCATGTTCTTCCCTTCTATGTCAAATATTCATTGAGTGTAATTGCTTGGGTCAATTTCTGGGTTCTCTGTTTTGTTCAATTGATCTATATACCTGTTCCTGTGGCAGTATCAGGCTGTTTTGATTACACTGGCTTTGTAATATAATGATATCTAATATTGTGATCCCTCCCACTTCTTTCTCAACATTGCTGTGGCTATTCAGGGTCATTTTTGGTTCCATGCATAATTTTGGAAAGTTAGTTCCAGGTCTGTGAAATATGCTGTTGGTATTTTAATAAGGATTGCATTGAATCTATAGATTGCTTTGAGTAGTGTGGACATTTTGATGATGTTGATTCTGCCAATCCATGAATACAGTATATGCTTCTACATCCTTTTATCGTCCTCTCTCTTTTTCCAACCTCCTGTAGTTTTCTGAATATAGGTCCTTTACAGCCTTGGTTAAGTTTATTCAAAAATATCTTCTTTTTTTTGTTGCAATGATCATTTTTTTTAGTTTCTCTTTCTAAGAGTTAATTATCAGTGTATAAAAATCCTATTGATTTCTAGGTATTAATTTTGTATCCTGATTATTGCTGAATTCATTTAGTAAATCAAATAGTTTTTGGTGGAGATATTAGGATTTTCTGTATGTAAGATCTTGTCATCTGCAAGTTATGAGAATTTTACTTCCTCCTTTTCAGATAGGAGGTCTTTTCCGTTCTTTTCTCATCTGGTCGCTGTGACTAGGACTTCCAGAACTATGTTGAATAAGAGTGGTGAAAGCAGACATCCCTGCTTTATTCCTGTTCTTAAGGGAAATGATTTTAGTTTTTGCCCATTGAGTGGCAATATGCTTGCCAATCCATCTCCTAGGGCAAGGGAAAGTGAGGAGAAAATAAACAAATGGGACTACATAACAATAAAAAAAAACTTCTTCACAGAAACAGAAACCATCCACAAAATGAAAAGGGAACACACTGTGGGAGAACATATTTGCTAATGATACATCTGATAAAGGGTTGATTTAAAAAATATTCAAGGAACTCATATAGTTTAACAAAAGTAAGACAACAAACCAATTGAGAAAAGGCCAAAAGACCTAAATAGACACTTATTCAAAGTGGATATACAGATGGCAAAGAGATGTATGAAAAAAATGCTCAAACTCACCAATCATCAGAGAGATGCAAGTTAAAATGACAATGAGGTATCACCTCACACCTGTCAGAAAAGCTAACATCAACAAATTAACAAATGACAAGTGCTGGAGAGGATGTGGAGAAAACAGAACCCTAGTTCACTGCTGGTGGGAATACAGACTGTGCAGCTAGTATGGAAAACAGTATGGAGTTTCCTCAAAAAAATAAACAGCGCCCTAGCTGGTTTGCCTCAGTGGATAGAGCATTGGACTGCAGACTGAAGAATCCCAGGTTCAATTCTGGTCAAGGGTACATGCCTGGGTTGTGAGCTCAAGGGGCATGCAGGAGGCAGCCGATCAATGATTCTCTCTCATCATTTATGTTTCTGTTTCTCTCTCCCTCTCCCTTCCTTTCTGTAATCAATAAAAATATATTTAAAAAATTAAAAATGGAACTCCCATTTGACACAGTGATCCCACTTCTAGGAATATATCCCAAGAATCCTGAAACACCAATCAGAAATAATGTATGTACCCCTATGTTCATAGCAACACAATTTATAATAGCTAAGATCTGGAAACAGCCCAAGGGCCCATCAGTAGATGAGTGGGGATAAAAGCTGTGGTACATTTACACAATAGAATACTATGCAGCTGTAAAAAAAGAAGGATCTCTTACCCTTTGAGACAGCATGGAGGGACCTGGAGCCTATGATGCTAAGTGAAGTAAGCCAGTCAGAGAAAGTCAAGAGTCAGATGACCTCTCTCATATGTGGAATCTAACGAACAAAATAAACTGAACAAAATAAATCCAGAGATATAGAAGCATGGAACAGACTGATGAACCTCTGAGGGAAGGCAGCGGTCAGAGACATTAATTGGGGAACTTACATGCATATATGCATCCCATAGACTAGTGGTTCTCAACCTGTGGGTCGAGATCCCTTTGGGGGTCTTAACAACCCTTTCACAGGAGTTGCCTAAAACCATTGGAAAACACATATATAATTACATATTTTTTGTGATTAATCACTATGCTTTAATTATGTTCAATTTGTAACAATGAAATTTGGGGGTCACCACAACATGAGGAACTGTATTGAAGAGTTGCGGCATTAGGAAGGTTGAGAACCAATGCCATAGACACAGACAATAGTGTGGTGAAGGCCTTGGAGGGGCAAGTAGGGGTGGGAGAGGGCAGAAGGGAACATCTGTAATATTTTCAGTAATAAAGACAAACTTTAAAAAAGTCAATGACTAAAATATTTAGTCACTGAACAAGAGAACAGCAAAGTTGAAATTCATAAATATCTCAACAGTATGTTGTAAGAATTAGAGATTTTTCACTTAGTGGGAAACTGAAAAAAGATTTCTTCAAATTTATAAAATGATTTCAAATGCTGGTCAATAATATACATTTTTGGAGAGAGAGAGAGAGAGAGAGAGAGATTTTAAGATATAGGCTTATGCAATTTAGGGATTGCAGGGAATGCCATTGAAAATCTATAGAGCAGGCTGAAAACTGGAGATCTAGAGAATCTGGTAAGATGTAAGGCTGGCAACTCAGGCAGAATTTCTATGTTGCTGTCTGGAGACAAAATTCCTTCTTTGGGAGATCTCATTGTTTGTTCTTAAATCCTCCAATTGATTGAATAAGGCCATTATGAAGGTTAATCTCTACTTAAAGTCCAATGATTTAAATGTTAATCACAGGTAAAAAATATGTTTGCAGCAACTTCTAGACTAGTGTTTAACAAAAACAGCTGCTCAGCATAGTCTAGCAGATTTGATACAAAAATAACCATCACAGTCCATTTTTTTTTTTTTGTAATTTGAGTATTTCTAGGAATTTGTACATTTTTGTCTAGTTTCACTAATTTGTTGTCATACATTTGTTCATACTATCATCGTACAATCCTTTTATTATCTACAAAGATAGCAGTAATGGTTTTACTTTATTTTTATTTTTGTTTTTTTTAATTTACCTTTATTGTTGAAAGTATTACAGATGTCCCCTTTGTTTTTGGCTTTTTCCCATTGACCCCTTCCACCCTGCATAATGGTGCCACTTTAATTTCTGTTCTACTTATTTGTGTTTTATGTTTTGTCAGTCTAACTAGAGTTTGCCAATTTTGTTGCTGCTTGCAAAGAACCAACTTCTGGTTTTGCTGATGTTCTCTATTGATTTTATAATTCTTATTTTATTTTTCTCTGCTCAAATCTTTATTATTTTGTTTCTCCCACCATTTTTAGGTTTAATTTGCTCTTCTTTAATCTAGTTCCTAAAGGTGTAAAGTTGGGTTATTGATTTAAAATTCTTCTTTTTTAATATACTGGTAAGTGTTTACAGCTTTGAATGTCCCTCTGAGCATTGCCTTCGCCAAATCCTATAACTTTTTGGTGTGTTTTGATTTTGTTTTAATTCATCTCTGACTATTTTCTAATTTCCCTTGTGATATCTGTTACTCATAGGATGTTTGGGAGTTATATTTTAATTTCCACAGACTTGAAAATTTTCAGTTTTTCTTGTTATTGACTTCAAACTACATCATATTGTTGTCAGATAAAATATTTTGTATGTCTTCAATCTTTTTAAATGCATTGAGGTTTGTTTTATGGGTTAACACTTGGTTTACCCTGGAGAATGTTCTAAGTGCTTTGGGAAAGAATGCATGTTATACTGTTGTGGGTGAAGTGTCTACATATGTTTATTAGTTCTACATATGTTTATATATATCTAGTTGGTTTACATTTTGTTCAAGTCCTCTGTTTCTTTTTAATCTCTCTAAAAGTTTTTTGCCTTATGGACAATGATGCAATGAAGTGTCAAATATTGTTGTAGAGCTATATCTCTGCTCAATTCTACCTCTATTGCTCTATATATTCTGGGGCTCTGGTATTTGGGGTTGTAATCATTACATTTTGTGATGATTTGACCATTTATCAATATTTAATGTCTGTTTTGTCTTCCAGGAAAAATGAATTCCCATTGTCTTCTGTAACTTTTATGCCTCCCAACATATAAAGTAATATGGCACAATCAACATCTTTTTGCATAAAAAACAACAACCATGTATTTTCTTAGGGTATCTAGCAAAAATCAATAGAGTAGAAAAGAAGGACATTGAGATAAAATAGGGGGAAATAAACATGTTTTCCTCATTTTAATGTTTTAGAGGGGGAAAGGAAGATTTGATTTTCTTTCTCATCATAATAGAAAAAATTCTTGCTCCATTAAAATATTACATAAACATTGCACTCTGAATACAAAGAAGAATAACTAAATGCACTGCTATTGTTTTCAAGAGAAGATGCAATAAATTATGCCAAGTAAAATAAATGTTTCAATAGGTTCCCTACAGGCCATCCAACAGCTGTCTAATAGTTTCTGTTCAATCATTTGATGATATGTGTCAACAATAATAAGTCCAAGCATGATTACACTTTCTAAATCCCTGTCAACAAAAAATTCACTGAATAGTTGCATAAGAATGCATGCTGAATGTTTCCTGTCTGAGAGTTCTTCCTCAACATGCATATAACCATGCAAACAAACATTGTCTCTGCTTATGGCATGGCATACATAAACTATCATGACAGTTTCCATCTAAAGTGAATGCCATACTACAAAGGAAGTAAGACAGGTACATTGTGCCTGCAGCAAACTGCCATCAGCATGGTGATTGGATGTTATCATAAAACACCACATGGAGGCCAGCAAATGCTATCTGTGGTCTGTAGCAGTTGACTACCTTTCCCCTAACGACTCTGAATTTGAAAAAGATGTATGGACTAGTTAGTATGGCTCAGGGGTTGTATGTTGATCTAGGAATTAAGAGGTCACTGGTTCAATTCCTGATAAGGGGATGTGCAGAAGGCAGCCCATCGATGGTGTTCTTCTCTCACTGATGTCTCATCTCTCTATCCCTCTCCCTTCCTTCTCTCTAAAAATCAATAAAAAATGTTTTTTAAAAGACAAAGAGGCATGCTTTCTTTTCTGTGAGTTAATGATTCATATTAGAAAAAGCTTGCAGAGTGGTATTCTCAATCACACTCGGAGCTTTTATTTTTCTTATGCAAATTTAATCTCCATCCTCCTCTGTATTACTCAAGGAAAGTTCAAAAAGAATATTGGGCTCTTAATTTAAAAATGAAATATGAACCAAAAGTGAATTCAGAGTGGATTATATCAAAATTATAAAATAAACTGGCTTATGAAACAATAGCTTCCCCCACGTTACAAGCCTGTAAGCAGTGGTGATTACCCATTGGGAATGCTGTCAATAGCATTTCTTCCTAAATTGGAAAGTTTAACTAGATGGCAGATAATTTCTAATATTGCCATTAAAAGTAGTTACTTCGAGAGCAATCTTGATATTTTCCTCCTCCACAGTTTATGTTGCTTTACTAATTATAACTGCACATATTTTATAAGCATTCATTTATGACTGATGGGACTTTGAGGTTACTAACACTGTCACCAAGCGTTTTTCGTTTTTTCTTCTTAAATCTATACTAAATGTAGGAGTTTAGGGAAAATAAAGAGTGCCCTGTGCCTGAGCTTTCTTACTTAGACAGTTTGTTAAAAGCCGTTACTGAAGAGCTAACTTAGGATATCCAGGATGATGTAAAGTTGGAGCCATATGGAGTTTGCAATGTCAGTGGGCCCCTTGAACAGATTTTAAATGTGATCGAGGAGCCCTTGAGATTGTAGATCAAGCCTATTGCAGGATATTAGCCATGTGGTAATCTCAGGTAATTTGGATCCTAAACATTAGCTTAGTGGTTCATTAGTAAGAAAGGGGATAGAGAAAGACCAGTTCAGAGCATCATGGGAGCACAGTCTTCAATATTTGGTTCCTAATAGCTCCATTGATGTGGAAAGCTTACATAATTCTTTATTAAGCACTAGGGGCTCGGTGCACAAAGATCCGTGCACTAGGGGTGGGTCCCTCAGCCCAACCTGCATCCTCTCCTATCTGGGAGTCCTCAGGAGACCCCTCTCCAAACTGGGAGTTTCTGTCTGTCTTTGCAATCATATGAGTGAATTGTCTGAGACCCCCCCAACCCAGTTTGGTTTGTTGCTCACAGAATAATAGAGGCTTTTTTTTTTTCTTTGCGTCATTGGTGGAGATTTCCTGGAAGTTTTAGGATATCTTCCCTTTAATTTTTACTACACACTCTGATTTTACTTACGTTTCTCACCTTTGCTTTCCCTCCATCCCCAACTGCAACAGTAACTTGCTCCAGGCTCACTTTGCTCTAGTGTCTAGGACAGTAGTTCGCAACCTCTGGGTCGTGACACTTTTGGCAGTCAAACGACCCATTCACAGGGGTCGCTGGCCTCTCACTCTGCCAAGTCCTCCAAGCTGCCAGCTTTCCCTTTCTTCTCTCTGTCTGGTGGCTTGGGGAACATGGCTCCACTATCTGCCAGCTCTCCCACTCTGCTCTTCACCTGGCGCCTGTGTATGCAAATTAACCCACCAGCTTTGTCGGGTTAATTTGCATACTCACTCCTGATTGGCTGGTGAGTGTAGTGGAGGGATGGTCAATTTACATGTTTCTCTTTTATTATATAGGATACTTAGCCCTGGCTTGGGTTGGTAATATGCATTGTTTGGTGGCGGTTGAAGGGTTATTGACATATTCTCTTGTAAAATGGAAAAGTTGAGAAGTCAAGGACAGTGAAGATGCAAGAATGAAATAGCATTAATTACGCCAGATTTATACAAGACTAATTTTGCAAGCATTTTCTAATTCAAGAACTTATTAATCATTTACATATATTTAGGTATAGAGTAAATAATACAGTATGACATCACAGACCTCATTTAATTGAATAAAATACTAAATTAATTTAGTGATTTATTAAAGCTTAACAGTTCATCAAATGCTTTTCTGTATACTTGAATACTTTTTAAATTTATTAATCTTTTTTATTCAATCTAATGAAATACAAATTTATTCAGGGTAAATATGATTTTAATCATGCTTTTTAGTATTTTGAAACTTAGTGAAAATAAATGTGATTTTTTTTCCTGAGGGATAAAAGATCTTTATGAGGGCAGGAGTATTTTTGAAGAAAGAATAGTTTACCACTGATAAAATAAATAGTATAAGTGCAGTTTTGTACATCGTGTAGAGTAGTATCAAACCGGTTTGATCCACACATTTCTCTGCCTGTATGTCTTTGCCATTTCGTGTTCTCTAGGCATGAGAGTTTGTAACTGGCCAGTCTTTAGGTACAGCCTTGCCCTTTCAGTATTGCCCATTTTATGCCTCCATTCTCCATACCAACTACCTGATGATTGATTGCACTGCTGAAGGTAGATGATTGCATGTTGATCCTAATTATAATATCTGGTTTTAGTGACATGCAAAATCTATTTCCATAGTGACCATTCCATGCCATATCCCCTTTATTTATCGTGTGCTAGAATGAACTGAAAGGTGTGGTCAGTGGTTCTGAGCAGCTCGTGTCTCCAATATAATTTAACCCTCTTTTCGACATCCACAACCATCACTGATAGCTTTTTTGATTTCTGTTGAACTGAATGTACTGCCTTTGCTCCTCTGACTTAACAAAAGTCCTCCATTCCCTTTCCAGCTTTTCTTTGTGGGGTTCTCTTACCCCAGTTTCTCACTTCGATTTTGAAACCGGAACCCTTCTGATGTTCTCATCTAAGCATGTTTACATGCTTAGGCACTTATACTCTATTAATCTTCCCTTTGTTTATTTTGTGTATGTACCTGTGCCTGGCAATTCCAGCTATTATTCAAGAAATATGTGAGATGGAATCAGTTCTACTAGCTTTCAAACACATTTTAATGAGCACATGTGGCAGCTTTTAATTTGTGAAATTGGAAACTAGAATTATTCAACATTTACTATATAATTAGCACCTCTGAGAATAGAAAGGAAGTAAAACCTTAAATTTTTCATGTCCCTAATGAGTATTAAATATTATGCTCTGATGGTGCATGATAAGTCTTCTCATAACAGACGACTTACCATGCACCATCAGAGCATAATATTTACATCACAAGCAGATGTTTGTGCTGACTTTGATGTAATTTGGAGTGACATTCTGTGAAGTCCAAGATTCATTTCTCTGTCACTTTTTAATGGGATACAATATAAGTTTGACAATATATTTCTAAAGAACTTTTTTCCTCATGAAATCTGGTGATGTGTTTTAATTCCTCTTTTTCTATCATATTTAAAAATAAAAATAATATTAAGTTTGGCAATAGAAGGCAGTATATCCAACTCTTCATTTAATGCAATAATCTCCTGTCAGTGTTATAAAAAGTAGTCCATCCAAATTTTGTCAGCTCTGAAGGTTAGGATGTTTTGTTTTAATTTTCCTCGAAGTTAATAAATTCCAATTAGACTAATCATTTTAATTAGGTTTTATATGACATCATCTCTATATCTTCATAACTTTGGTAATTATTTTAATAATCCTGGTTTGTAAATACCTTTTTTAAACCTTAATATGCTTTTACCAGATAAGTGAAACAAACAAAACAAGTCACTTAGTTTAATAAAATAAAAGCTAAAAATTAAAAATAAACAATCTTTCTAATAATATTCTTTTTAATAATAAGCATTTTATTTCAGAATAACTTTAGATTTGCAAAAATATTGTAAAATATAGAGAATTCCTATTGTCTCATACCTAGATATCCTTGTTATTAACATCTTAAATTTATATGCACATTTATCACAACTAATGAACAAATATTGATGCATTAATATTATCCAAAGTCCTTAATTTATTCAGATTTCCACAGTGTGGTAGGCAGGATAACGACCACCAAAGATGTATGCATTCTAATTTGTTGAACCATATCAGGTATATGGCAAAAAGGAATTGAAATTGCAGAAGCATTTAAAATTGTTCCTCAGTTGATCTTTAAACAGACTCTTCTGGATTTTCCTGATGAGTTCAATGTAATTATAAGTCCTCTCTCTCACTCATTTTTTTTTAAGTTTAAAATATAAAATTTTAATTTCCCTAAGTACAGTCTTAAGTATTTCATTCCAAAGCTTTAGACTTTCAAAATAAAATTAATCTGAGTCTTCATTATTCTGTAAAATACTTGAAGTTAGAGAGAACTATGTGTAAAATCTTACTACGTACACCTACTATGCAGTGGACTCCATTCAGTGCATGTGCTTTATTATGCGTCTATAGGATTTCACACATGGGGCTGATGCTAGAAAGAGCAAGAGCCAACCTCTGCCTCTAGAATCCCAGGTGCGGTGGCTGATGCTTGTTGCTTCCCCTAGTCTTTATCCTTAAACCTTTAACAAGGTTTACACAAAGGATTGACTTATGGTCTGTCACAGAGTGTGTATTTTGATCAAGGGGCAGAAGAAGTTTCTGGAAGGAAAGGTACAAGGTCTCTTAAATGTGAAAGAGGGAAGCAGAAGAAGACAATAGCGTGATGCAGTGTTAGAACTCAGTCCACTGTTTCTGAATTTGAGAACAGAAGGAAGCCCACAGCCTGGTTATTTTTTATTATGCAAGGAAATGAACCCTCCCATAGTGCTTCCAGTAAAGAGTACAGCCTTGCCAACGCCTCCATGTGTGTTCAGTGTGACTAATTTTGGACTCGTGGACTGCAGAACTGCAAGAAAATAAATTCATCCTGTTTTAAGTCACTGGTTTATGGTAATTTGTTATAGCAGCCATAGAAGACCAATGTACTTGGTTTTTAAATAATGGCCTTTCTTGTTTTAGGATACATTACATTTAGTTATTATGTTTTCCAATATTTTTCCTTTTCTTTCTTTTTGTTTTTTTAATATATCTTTATTGATTTCAGAGAGGAAGGGAGAGGGAGAGAGAGAGAGAAACATCAATGATGAGAGAATCATTGATCGGCTGCCTCCTGCACGCCCCGTATGAAAGAATTGAGCCCGCAACCCAGGCATGCGCCCTTGATCGGAATCGAACCCATGACTTTTCAGTCCACAGACTGACACTCTACCCATTGAGCCAAACTGGCAAGGGCCCTTTTATTTCTTTTTTCACAAAGATCAGGACTGCCTTCCCATTTTCTCTCAGCCTTCTTCCCAATACTTATCATGCATGGCTGATCCCACTTTGGTGCCTGAATCTTAGAGGGTGAACTAATGCAGTTTTCACCCCATTGGACAACCTCTCTCACCTTCCCCCAGATAGTCTCCAGCCAAACTGACGAAAGGGGAGTAACTGACAGCAGGTCCCATGGTTTAATTTATGGTTCAGATCCCAGCTAAGACCACATCCTTACTTATCTTCATTCCCGGTTCTATCATACTTCTTTTACTCCTTTTTTTTAGATCACTTCACCAATACATTTTATGTATGTGAAACTCTGGCTCTAGGGGAAATTCACAGGGGATTAATCACTATGCTAGACTCACTGCACATCTATAAGCTCCAAAAATGTATCTCAGGGTAGTAGGGAATCTTATCTATGGCAATCCCCAATCACTTTTGAGTAGAAAAGATAATTTTTGCTCTCAAGAATCTAAGAGTCCACTGTAGGATTAAAAAAAAAACAACACCAGATAATTTAAGAAATAAGTACTAGGATACTGATAGACTAGGGTAAACTGGTTTGCTTTCTCATGCACTTGTTCATGGCAGTTTTGAAGGAAGTCCACTATGCCTATCTCAAACACTGGTGTGTCTCTCAATTATGTAAGGAATTTTTTTTAACTTGCAGACAAGAAATGAATATGAAAGGCCTATTTAGTTTATTAAGCTAAGTCACTTAAACATTTTATCAATTTATGAATATATGCAAGTAAATTTATTTTATGTGTCCATAAGTCTTGGTTATGGAACTTTCCAGGATACTGGATATCTCCAAATAGAAATAAGCTCAAATTCTGATTTTGTGCAGATTTAGTCATAGGGACTTCAAGAGTTCCAGTCCCACCCCTCATTCCAAACAATTACCCTTGTAGTGCATATTTAACTTATCAATCTTATTTCAGAGGTATTTCTTAATGATCAGCAATTATATCTTTTGAAGATTTATTCTAAATCTGTATCTAGTGCTATCAGTCAATGAAAACAATAATTTGAGCTTAAAATCTTCAATTTTATTCATGTCATGTAAGCAGAAAAATCAATTTCAAATATAGCAAAAATATACATTGGTGATAAATCAATTATTATGATAGAGACTTTATATTTCTTCTAATTTTGACATTTTAGAATGTGATCACCTGTTAATAATGGATGATGGCATATTGGGACAAAACAGTCAAAAAATTTCCTGGAATAAAAAAGCTTTTGATTAATTAATTTAAAGTAATGATGTATATTGATGATGACATTTTAAATAAACTGTTTCAATACAACAAATTAATTGAGCACTGATTATAAATACAATTATGCTGGGCATTATGGAGAAAACAAAGATAAATAAGACATAGTTAATGTAATCCAAGGGCACAAAAATATTGAGGAGACTGATTTTGTGCATGAGATAATCTAAGGTAAATTGTGAAAAATGCTATAATAGAGCTAAAGAAAAATAGTTTTATTGATAACATATCTCTCACTGGGGAGAGATGATATTTTACATCATAATAATAGTTATACATGATGTATATTTATAAATAATATATACATAAATACATATTATATATAAATATACATATATATTTATGTGTATGTATGATACACATAAATATATATGTAATTATATATACATATATGATATTTCGTGAGAGTGAGGGCTATGATTTTTGTTAAGTTTCCACTATTTTTCATCATGGAGCAGGATTATCCATGTTTGCTGAATTTAAAAATAAATAGAAAATATAAACCAGAAACTTTACAGAAGATTAAGCACTATGTTACACTCACTGCACATCTGCGGGCTCCAAACATATATCTCAGGTTAATTGAAACTTGCTCATATAGTCAAAGAAATATTTTTCATTTATAAGAAATCATGAAGAATTGCAAAAAGGGCAGTCACCAGCAAAAGTTGCCCTGCTTTTTATCATGTTTATAAAAATAATATACATGTCATGGTAAACAGACTAAATCAAAATTTGTTTATTACAGTTTCAATGAGGGTGGAAACATCGTGACTTGGGTATCCAAAGCTAACCAGCTGTAAATGAAAAGACTATATTGTTCATGTCTTATATACATTTATTAATTAATTTTTAATTTTTAGTATTTCAATCAATAAATTTGTTAAGTAGACTTTTACTGAAATTCCTGAATTGAAATTCTTCTTCCATTTATGTTGCATTTAATAAAGGAATAAAAGTTTAGCCAAAACATTTTGTATACTCTGTTCTACTGATTTTGGCAATGTTGAAATGGAAATATTATTTAACTTTATAAATGATTCTTTCGAACAGTAGTATTGAGATTCCATTTAATATACTGGTCTATTTTTTATCTGTTGTGGGAATTAGTTAATATAAACTTTTTATATACACATTATGTGAAAAGTATTTCTCATTAAATTTCACATAAATGTATTTTTCCCAATGAGGTGAAACACTTTAAAATTTCTTATACATGAAATAAGATATCATTCACGTAAGTGCCTATTTGGTCTAGCATAGAGCCTGAGAAAAATTAGTTTTTTACGTATGTATTTACATTTATCAACAAGCACTTATTATACATAAATGTATGCTAATAAACATACCTATAAAAGAATAACTCAAGGATTTAATTCTGAAAATTGCTTATGCATAGCTAATTATACACATTCAAAATTTGTTTCTACTTGGGAAAAGACTAACTTGTCTAACTGAGCTGAGTTTTAAACATTTTTCTGAGAATTTGGAGGTGGTTAGAATCTGTGAATTCTTTTGTGTCATACTGAAAACATTATTGTCTTTTAGAAACAAAATAATGTCTTTATTTTTTTTTTTTACCAAGTTCACCTTCAATTGTACACTGCTAGAGTTAATAATATAGTCTATTTTAAAACATGGGTTTATGGGCAAACATAGTAAAAATAATCTTTATTTTATTCTCTTTAGCATTTAACTTCAAATATGAATTCTGGAAAGATCAAGAAAGGTGTTAAATAACAGATATATTGTTAAAAACTCAATTCAGAACAAATACTTTTAAAAAGTAGATATTTATTGAAAAAGAATAAAAATAATATATCCAATACCTCTCCTAGCTTAGGTTTCATTGTGTGTAAAATAGAGAAGAATTATAGTAAATTTTGTAAGATTCTTTTAAGATGGAATCATATAATGCATGTATTAGTGCCTGGGCAAAGCAAGCAATTAATCTGTTAGCTAGTGAATTACTACCGACACACGAAAGGGAAGAGCACATGCTAGCATTAGTTTCCTTCTGTGATCTCATCTGGGGTAAAAGGAACAGCCACTTTCTTCTCCTCTTCCTGTGTGGGTAGATATTTTTTTTCTTTCTTTTTTTTTATTATTAGTTAAGGTATTACAAATGTGTCCTTATCTCCCCCCCACCCCCCCATTAACCCCCAACCTCCTCCCGCACACACACTCATGCTCCCATCCCCCTGTTGTCCATGTCCATTGGTTTGGCTTATATACATGTATACAAGTCCTTTGGTTGATCTCTTCCCCTTACTCCCGCCCTCCCCTACTTTCCTTCTGGGGATTGATAGCCTGATCGCTGTTTCTCAGTCTTTGGGTCTGTCCCTTTTCATCAGTCTATGTTGTTCTCTATAATATGTGTGGGTAGATATTGCTATCGTACTAGACTTTGAAGCTTTCTGTCCTGGATGAAAAAAATTCATTTACTATCGTGCTAAGTGAAATAAGTCAGGCAGAGAAAGACAAATATTGCATAGTTTCACTTATATGTAGAATCTAAAACACAAACAAAACAAAAGCAGCTCATAGTACAGAGACCAAAGGGATGGTTAGCAGAGAGGAGGCTCGCTCCGGTGAGGAGCCAGGTGAAACAGGTGAAGGGGAATGTAATCAATAATATTGTGATAACATTGCAGTGACAGATCATTAAAAGAATTAGTGGTGTGATAACATTGTAAGGTATAAAATTCTCAAACCACTTACATTGTACACGTAAAACTAATATAGCCAATATAATCATGTATACCAACTATACTTAAAAATGAAGTTTTGGTAGGTAGAATTCTAAAATAGCTCCTGAGATTATTTTTTACTTTCTATTTTTAATATGCTTTTATTGTTGATAGTATTACAGATATCGCCCTTTCCCACCCTCTTTACCCCCCTCCTCCCAGTCCCTACCCCCACCCATGTCTTCACTACCCTATTGCCCGTGTCCATAGGCTATGCCTATAAGCATAAACCTTCTTTGGCTTATCGCTTCTCCCCACATTGAGGATGTCAGTCTGTTCCAAACCTCCATGCTTCTGGTCTTATTTTGTTGGTCAATTCTTTCTGCTCATTAGATAAGTGAGATCACGTGATATTTGTCTTTCTCAGATTGGCTTATTTCACTTAGCATAATAGTTTCCTGGTTCATCCATGCTGTCCCAAAGGCTAAGAGATCCCTCCTTTTAACATCTACATAGTATTCCATAGTGTAAACACCCCACAGCTTTTATACCCATTCATCTACTGATGGGCACTTGGGCTGTTTCCCAATCTTACCTACTGTAAATAATATTGCTATTAACATAGGGGTGGGATCACTGAGTCAAACGTCAATTCCATTTTTAATTTTTTGAGGAAACTCCATAGTGGCTGTACCAGTCTGCATTCCCACCAGCATTTTCTCCACATCTTCACCAGCATTTGTTGTTTGTTGATTTTTTCATGGTAGCCAATCTGACAGGTGTGAGGTGATATGTCATTGTGGTTTTAATTAGCAACTACCTGGGTTAGATCTTTGATTGCCTCCGCTTACTGCACTAAGTTTCTAGAGTCATGGTCTGAGGAGGAGGAATCCTAGCAATGGTAAATGAACCGCCTGACGGGAAGATCTAGAACTGGGAGCCCAGGGAGATAAAGCTGCTAGAGTTTATTGGACAAAGCACCAGAGAGGGAGAGCTTCCCAGAAAGAGAGCTCCAGAGATCTTGGGGGGGGATTCCCCTCCAGAGTTCAGCAATGTAATGACCAAGTGATAGGAATGTCTCTGAGGAAAACTACCTGAGGCTGGAAAATCAACACCTGAAAGCATTCGTGATGGAGGACCTGGCAGCCACCTAGGCCTGGAGCGCCGCCCGCCCGTTTCCCTCTGCCACACTGGAAGCCTCATGGTTCCCAGGGCCTCACACAGGTACAAGGAAGGATCTTTCCCGAGTAGTGAGGAGTAATTAGCCTTGGTTGGGTCTCCCATTGTAATTTTAAAAACAAAACCTGATCAAATAAAATCATCTGTAAGTAATTTAATTGTATTATAGAATAAAGCTCAATGATACATACACCAGAGTAATATATATATATCTATTACTATAAATGGCTCTTGAGTTCGCTTCTGCATTCCTTCCAGCTGGCACTGGCACCAGGCATATACATAGATGGTAATCAATTAACATGACTTTTTATTTTTCATGAGCATGCATTTTTGGAATGAGTAACACCTGGGTTGTCAAATAAAAATAATAACTGCTTGATTTAGGGCAATTTATTAATCTAGAAAATGAAGATTAAGGTTGTTTCAATGATTAACACACATTGATAAGCTAGTGCTTCACGGTAACCAATCAATGAATAGTACTTGTAATTATAACTAAGGAG
Source organism: Myotis davidii (assembly GCF_000327345.1). Taxonomy (NCBI): domain Eukaryota; kingdom Metazoa; phylum Chordata; class Mammalia; order Chiroptera; family Vespertilionidae; genus Myotis; species Myotis davidii. The sequence goes on from NW_006299510.1 coordinate 119,976, forward strand.
TGCAAATTCAGTTAAAAATGTAACAAATTCTCAAATTTCTGCCTTCATTTTATAAATACCACAGGTTAAAATCACAAACAACAGACTTTAAGATATTTTTCTAAAGTTGCTACATTAAAAAAAGGTACAGTAAATATTCATAAACTAGAGGTTCAGTGCATGAAATTCATACACTCAGGGAGGGGGACCCTCAGCCCAGATTGCACGAGGGTGCAGGCCAGGCTGAGGGACCCCATTGGTGCATGATTGGGGCCGGGGAGGGACCTGGGAGGTTGGCCAGCCAGGAAGGGACTGAGGGGGGCTCCAGGGCGTGTCTGGCATGTCTCGCTCAGTCCCAATCAGCGGGACCCCAGCAGAAAGCTAACCTACTAGTCAGAGCATCTGCCCCCTGGTGGTCAGTGCACATCAAGTGACTGGTCAACCAGTCAATTATTTGCCTCCTGGTGGTCAGTGCAATTCACAGCAAGCAATTGAGCGGCTTTAGAATGTCATTAGCATATTACCCTTTGATTGGTTGAATGACCAACTGGATAACCAGACACTTTACATGTTAGGCTTTTATTATATAGGATAGTATAATCAGCGTAACATAAAAGCAACTATTTATGGTGTCCATTTTAACTACATGATTAAAAGTTGTTTTAGGAATAGGCTTTCAAACTCCTGCAGTAGAATCTTTAATTAATGCATGAGCCTACTTCCCTAACGGAACAGCTATGGAGAACAATGATAATGCAAAACGTATGTGTTCCAAATGTGCTGTACATACCTCTATCTAATTTCCCGACCAATGGTGTATTACTGATCTTTAAAGTTGAAGCTCAAATTGTACCAGTTTACTTCATATTGGTAACAGGCAAAGCTGAGAAATATTGAGAATAATTTGTTGCACAAATAAGAATATATTAAGGTGTTCTTTGTATTTTTGGGTTTCTAGTTATAATGAAACCATGGTTGCATTTTTCCAATAAGTTATTCCAACCTAATGGTGAAAGACTATGTCTAGAGATCAGTTTCAGAAAAGTTGTGATAATGTGATTATTCTGCCTATGTCCTAATATTATATTAAAGGACAAATATTGAAGAAGCATTGTGTAGCTGGGACTCAGGAGAATAGAGCCTAAAATTGACTGTCCACCTAAACACAGTGGGGACTTCTATAAATGTTTTCCCTTTGGTGTGTCTCACTTTCCTCGCCTGTAAAATAATGTTTAAGCCAGACAATGTATAAAGTCCATTATGAATAATGTGGCCAAATTACCACGGTTTATATTCACTGATATTTTTTAGGTTCTGAAAGTATTAGAAATATAAAATTTGTACATATTTTAATCTAAAATAAAGAATATCTAAGTCAAATCAATAACTTATTAGATATCAAAAAAAAAATGAAAGGACTATACCTACTAGAATCTCAGAAGACTTGACAGCTTGGTGAGCTTGCTGCCTCTTGACTTAAAATAAGTTATCAGCCCTTACTGGGGTTAAAGGAAGAGTGAAAATAAAGCTGGGATAAAATTAGACCAAGCCCGAGTGTTTGCAGATTTATTTCAGGTCTTAGTCTAACCAATTTTCTTCTTTGAATGACAGTATTTTGTGCTATGAACTTGATAATATGAGTATTTAGCTAGGCTGTTTATTACTTGGTACATTGTGTTGAAAAGAAGCTCTGAGAGGGTCAGGGGAGAAATGGGATTAATTGAGGACAAGTGTTGGAAGGTGATAAGTGTTGAACTACTTAGTGGAACAGGGAGATGGAACAGGGGTGAACTGGGCAACATGGGCAAAACGCTGCTCGACAGAGAGGAGATTTGTAAGAGAAGCAGGGTGAGGAATAAGGTGAAGAGGAGATGAGCAGGAAGGGAGAATAGGTCTCACTCCAGCATTTTGAAGGTAACATTTAGAAGCTGGTATTTTATCTGAGGGCAAAGGAGACTCACTGAGATAGAGATATGACAGCTTCAGGAGATTGGTATAAAAATGATTTAGCAGGAGTGTGTTACAAACCTGGAGAGAGAAGGAACCAGAATCTAGAAAGCCAACAAAGAGTAAGCCCTTGTGCTCTATATCTTAGGTAACTAGGAATACTGAAAAAAAATAAATATTATTAATACTACTAATAATAATTGTAAGCCAGAAAGAAAAAAAAACAGCAAAATTAAAATTCTATCATAAAGATGATTATGCTCTTGCTGGTAGCTCAGTTGGTTAGAGCGCCATATCCATATGCCAAGGTTGCAGGTTCCATCCCAGATAGGGCACATACAAGAATCAACGAATAGTAAAGACTCCATCAAAAAATTATTAGACTTAATAAATAAATTCAGCAATGTATCGGGATACAAAATTAATGCCTAGGAATCTATGGCATTTTTATACACCAATAGTGAACTTACAGAAAGAGAGATTAAAATATCAATCCCATTTATCATTGCACCAAAAAAATTAGATACCTAGGAATAATCTTAACTAAGAGGTAAAAGACCTGTACTTGGAAAACTACAGGACACTGAAAAAAGAGATGAGAAAGACATAAACAAATGGAAGAATATACCATGTTCATGGATTGGTAGAGTCAACATCATAAAAATGTCCATACTACCCAAAGCAATCTATATATTAAATGCACTCCCCATTACAATACCAATGGCATATTTTACAGACCAAGAACAAACTCTCCCAAAATTCATCTGGAATAAAAAAAGACTCGAATAGCTGCAGCAATCCTGAAAAAGAAGAACAAAGTAT
>NW_006299510.1:123991-124509 GCF_000327345.1 Myotis davidii
GCGGTTCTGGGGGGCAATGGGGGCATAAGGACACATATGTAATACCTTAATCAATAAAGAAAAAATGTATATAAAGGAAAAGAGAAAAAATAGATCAAGGGAGATATGTGCTATAAACTAAATATCTGTACACCCCCCAACGCCCCCTGACCCCCACACACATCTGTTATGTTGAAATCCTAATCTTCAATGTGATAGTATTAGGAGGTGGGGTCTTTGGAAAGTAATTAGCTCAAGTGAGTGGAGGTCTCAGAGAGCTTCCTGGCCCCTTTCACCATGTAAGGACACAGCAAGAAAACAGCCATCTGTGAAACAGAAAGTGACAAAATTAGCCAGGACCTTGACCTTGGACTTCCCAGCCTCCAGAACTGTGAGCAATAAATTCCTGTTGTTTATAAGCCACACAATCTATGGTATTCTGTTATAGCAGGTTGAATAGACTAAGACAAGGGCAAAAAATTGGTTCTTGGCGGGGGTGGGGTGTGTTTGAAAATTCTTCTTTTTATTTATAAGCAGTA
>NW_006299510.1:125689-127456 GCF_000327345.1 Myotis davidii
TACATCAATGATGAGAGAGAATCATTGATTGGCTGCCTCCTGCATGCCTCCTACTGGGGAGTGAGCCCACAGCCCTGACACATGCCCTGACCAGGAATCAAAACGTGACCTTCTGCTTCATAGGTTGACACTCAACCGCTGAGCTACACCAGCTGGGCAAGGCTATCTTTTTTAATGTTGATGATTAAATAAGGCTCAGGAAAAATATCTATATTTTGGAAACAAAACTCTATATTTTAGATTTAAACTCATATACGCATGATTCAAAAAATTATGCTCCTTCCACTTTATCCGTCTTAGTGAATCTCAAAAGAACTGCATTTGAGACTAGGTAATGTGATCTTAGAGTATATTACAGAAAATCTTTTATGCAATATGAAAATCTCTGCTTCTTACTTGCATAAAAGTATAAAGAAGAAAAAAATGACATGCAAGCCTCATAACAATGATTTTTATAGTTTTTAATATTTTATTTTTAATGTTCAATAACTTAATTTTGTCATTTAACACTATAGCATGAACAATTTATAATGTTTGGAATTCTTATTTTCCTTTAAATGGATATTTCATTGTGCAGCAGTATCATGTTATGATGCCAATATTTGACATATATGTTGATTTCAATTTTTAGTAATTTAATAGCGTCGTGATGAGATTTTCCCCCCCACACAGAATTTTATGTTTGAATCTCTGATAATTTCCTACAGCTAATTCTAAAAGTAGAAATACTAGGTAAAAGATAATGAGCACTTTTAAGATCCTGTAAATAACCTAACCACATAAAAATAGGAACAGGAAGAGTTATATTATCCCACATTGTCTACCAAATTTATATTTTTATCACATATAGAGTGGTCATTTTCTCTAATTCTTATAAAAGCTGGATATTTTATTTTTATTCTTTGCCAATTTGATGGACAAAACTGAAACCTCATTGTGTCTCTGATGAACTTGCCTTGATTCTCAGTGCAGCAGAATGCTTTATAACCTAATTGTCTATTTGAATTCTTTTATGTAGTAACTGTTCATGCACACTGAAAATTCTTCTTTTGAGTATAAAATTTAAACTATATGAAGAGTCTTTGGTAATGTTTACAATATATTTTGCATATTAACTAATGCACTTACTAAGTTACACACACATTTTTGGATTTCACTTGCCTTTTAATTATATTTATGTTTTTATCTACACTAATAAAAGACAAACATGCAAATAGACCTTACCGTTGCTATGCCTTAAGCCACACACACCAGCCAATCAGAGCGAATATATGCAAATTAACCTAACATAGATGGCGGCCGGCAGCCACGGAGCTGGAGCAAGCAGGAAGTTTGGTTGCCCCAATGATTTAGGCAGCCAAGCTTCCCACCTGCCACGGTGGCTCTGAGCTCCACTCAAAGCAACAAAGTTTCAATTATAGAAGGTAAATAAACCCCAGATACCTGCTTTCAGCCATCCTTTGCCACAGTGCTGGAGAGAGCAGGAGTGGGTTGCCCCTGGTGATGGAGGAAGCCAAGCTTCCCTCTGGCCCACCCTGGCCTGTTCTGAGCTCCTCTCCAGGCTACAAAGTTTCAATTATAGAAGGTAAATAAATCCTAGAAAAAAAAAGAACAAAGAAAAGAAAAAAAGGAGAGGCTGGGAGCTTCAGTCCCCAGCCAGCCTGAAAACGGCCCACAGCCCCTCACCCAGGCTGGCCAGGCACCCCAGTGGGGACCCCCACCCTGCAGGTGTGACCAGGCGCAAACAGCCATCATCCTGTCATCTAG
>NW_006299510.1:127689-131839 GCF_000327345.1 Myotis davidii
CAGGGAAAGGGTCTAAGCCAGCAGGTGGACATCCTCCGAGGGGTCCCAGACTGCAAGAGGGCATAGGCCGGGCTGCGGGATCCCCCAGAGTGCACAAGCTTTTGTGCACCAGACCTCTAGTAAAATATATTTATGGTGCCAACTTAGTCAATATGTTGCATTGTTTTATTTTCCATTTCCAACTACTTTATCTTCCATTGTTGGGTACTAAAGACAGTTCTTCCATAAGCAAACATTAGAAATTTATTCATATACTCAAAGTTATTTTTTACTTATTTGTTTTGAATAATTTCACTATTTGAGATGCCTGTTTTTATTGAAATTTTACAATATGGCTTAGTAGCTGAAAGGGCAAGAAATTCTTACTGAATATCTTAGAACAATGTTTCTAGACATTCTAAGATTTTTCAATTAGAAAAAATGAAAGAAAGGAAACAGGCATATCTTTTGTGTTTTTCATATTAAATATAATGTTATATTTTACCTGGGATTTTAAAAAATAAGGCAATATTAATAACTGACTTTGATGTCCATGAAACATGTTGCTAGAGGTTATATGAATATTTGCTGATAAAAGAGCCTATGTTGCTAGAGCTTATAAAACATATTCATAAATTTGCCAAGATAAAGAATGCTAAGTGCTTTCTTCTTAATTTTATTAGCAATTAAGATTTTAAGTGCTAAAATATCAATATAATGGGAATAACTTTGAGGTGTTTTAGAATGAGAACTGGAAGATTCCGGAAGAATTGTTTTATGTTACATTGCATGGGAAGCATTATAAAAATTAATGATAATAAACATCTGCAGTGTACTCTATACACAAATAATGGTTTTAAATTAAATAGTTGGGGCTATGGGAAATTATAGATGTCTTTTGGGTTCTTCCTGGCTACTTGGCATATACCATTTTTTTTTTTTTTACATCACTCCTTTGTGGATGCATTATAGTGCATTTAAGTTGGACTTAGATGAAAGAACAAAAAATAAAAAGACAGGGAAAAGTTGTAAACTTGTGTTTAACCTATAAATTAAGTGGGGAAGAACTGTCACTTAAAAAACCACATGATCTCACTTATTCATGGATAATCAAATCTGTTTTTATTTTCCTCAGTAATGGTTTGAAAGGATTTAAGTTTTCACAGAGTTCCTTAAGTTTTGGGTTGAAATTTCCCTATATATTATATGCGTTAGTATTATTGTTCCAATCATTGCCCTCTGATGTCTCTATTTTTAGATAGACATATTTTATTAACCAATATAAACGTATATGGTAAAATATATTTCCTGAAAATATATTTGTTCTTTGTCAAACTGTCCTTTTTGGATTTTGGAATCAACCTTTTTCCTTTTCTCAGATAACCATTATTAGAATAGGAACACACTTGGATTATGGAATTTCTCCCTTGTTTAGATGTAAACAATACAGCAGGGTCTACACTTCCATGGAAGGAAGCTCCAAAGAATATGAATGAATACATTCTTCATTAGCCAACCTTAGAAAGAAGGCCAGCATTTAACAGCTCACACAGTTTCAGTAAAGTTTACAATGGTGGCCTAAGGAATATTTCATAAACAAATTGATGCCATAGGCTTCCAAAAAATTCATTTGTCTTTTTGGCAATATTTATCTTTCTCTGTTCTTATCATTCCCTGACCCTCTCAACTCTTACTTTACTAAGGATAAACAACAGAAACATTGACCCAACAGGATCAATTTACACTTCTTTATAACTGTGGAATAGATCTGCTAGCTAACAGTACTCTTGCTTCAAGAACCATGCCAAGATAGTGTATCAGAATATATTTGACCTGGAGTCCATGATTAGCTTAGTACCTAATATTTAAAATTCTGTAACATGAGTAGCTGCTGAATTCTAATTGAGAGTACACTCCCTAGAATTTCATAACTGAGTGAAAAAAAATGTCTGTATAGATGATAAAATAATAGAAAATATATTGCTCACAAAGCAACAGGATATATTTTATAATCTGTGCTTAATTCGTAGAGATAAGGTTTCTAGATATTTTTAAGATAGAAGTTTTAGATAGTATAGATGTGGCATTGGCATACTTTTAAAATTTTATGTTTCATATAAATTCCAATAAATCTTAGTTTATCCTTATTGACTTCTAAATCTTCCCATTTTCACACTCTACTTGGATGATTTTCCCCAAGTTTAGTTAAAAACTCTATCAGACAATGGGCACCATATTAATATTGCCACTGATATGTGGAGGTATTTTGCCTTAGCTTTACCTCAATCTAAATAAATAGTACAGAATATATCTATAAAAAACTACATTTGGCCTTCAAAACTTACTTAAATCCTTGTATTCGTCATTTATGATTTTTGATAACATATATTTACTACATTTATTATTCATTTTGTGGAGCTACTATTTGCTTTATATATCAAAGTTTTGAACTTAATCAAGTTTCCATAAACTTTTTTAAATAACAAGGATTCTCAGGTTTAAAAAAAAAAATTATACCATGGTAAGTCAGAGTTGGGGGTGATGCAGATTTTAATAAGGGAGAAGTGTGAGTGAAGGAGATATTGAAGGTGAGATTAAACTTAAAAAAATCCACATCTCTGATAAATCAAAGGTTTAAAATATAAGATATTCTTTATCCATGAGTGATCACTTCAGCACAAAAGAGATAATATTAATATTTTTGTCAAGAAGTTGCCAGATAAGAGATTTAAGCAGTAAATTATTTTAAATTGATAGAAATATTTTTTCATTTATTTTAACGCTAATTTAAAATCTAAAATACCTGTGGGTTTGAATAAACATTCTCCACAACATAAATGTGGCTAAATATTTTTAAACCTGTAATATTTTCTATGAACTTTCATGAAAAATGTAAGGAAGTAATTGTTGCTCTATCTCTATCTGAAAAGTAGTTTCATTCATTAGATAAATAGACACAATGTAGGAGTTTTGGACAAGAGACAGGAATCCTCACAGCCAATGTTCTAACAGTGGCTCTTGTCTGAGAGTCATTAGCCATAGGTCTCATGGGGGCTTGGCTTGAGCCAGTCCCTCAGTTTTATACCTTCCAGAGGTTCCTGGGATTTCATCTCTTTAGAATCTTTCTCTCTCTTCCCTCTTCTCTCAGAAACCCAGGTTTTTACTATTTTCTGACAGTCTTTCTATCACATACAAGGCAGGAGGCCTGGGTTAAATTGTCTTTTTTAATTTTTCCAAGCTTTAAAATGGAAAAGTCTAACACGAAACCAGATTGTATAGTCAAAAAGAAGAAACAGTAGTAAAACTTGATGCTTATTATTAAGTTAATTTTTAGGGTGTTGATAAAGATTTGGTAAAACTTCAGTTCACATCTATCTATATAAAAGCCAAAGCGACCATCACAACTGAACAGGCTGTGTGGGGCGATCTGACTGGCAGAGCGGGCAGTGAGGGGAGACCAAATGACTGAACAGCAAGCTGTGTGGGGCGACCAGGGCAGCAGTGGGGCAGTTGGGGGAAACCAGGCCGGTAGCGGGGGAGGGGGGTGCGGGGGGGCAGTTGAGGGTGATAAGTCCAACAGGCAGAGGCAGTTTGGGTTGATCAGACAGGCAGGCATGTGAGCAATTAGGAGCCAGTGGTCCAGGATTGTGAGAGGGATGTCTGACTGCCGGTTTAGGCCCAATCCTCGGGATCTGGCCAAAACTGGCAGTCGGACATCCCCTGAGGGGTCCCGGATTGGAGAGGGTGCAGGCTCAGCTGAGGTAATGCTCCCTCCCACCCTGCACAAATTTCGTGGACTGAGCCTCTAGTAAATAATAAATGCATAAAAAATCATTTGTGCATATTGGCTTGCATTTTAAATTTAACCATTTCAAAATTTAACAATCCTATCTAATAAAGAGGGAATATGCTAATTGATCCTCATGCCTTCACAAAGATGGCAGTGCTCACAGCCAATAAGGAGGGAATATGCTAATTGACTGCTCCACCCTCAAAGATAGCTGTGCCCAGTCCCCTCAACCCTGCAGGGGCAGCAGGCACACAGCAAGGCCTGGCCCGCCCCCACACTCCTGCCTCCAGAGTTCCCCAGTCCCTTCAGCCCCTCCAGTTGCCCAGGGCTGGCCTGAGGCACAGGCAAACCTAGGATGGCGGCTGCCCAGCCACTTAGGGC
>NW_006299510.1:131971-133096 GCF_000327345.1 Myotis davidii
TGAGGTGTTAATGGGGCATCACCTTCCCTTGATCGCCAGGTCTCCTCCTGCCCCTGAAGGCTCCCGGATTGTGAGAGGGGGCGGCTGAGCTGAGGGACCCCCGCTTTCAGTGCATGAATTTTCATGCACTGGGCCTCTAGTTATTAATAAATTACAAACCTTTCACTATATAATTCATACTCATAAGTAAATATCAGAGAACCTTTTTAAAAAATATTTTTATGGATTTCAGAGAGGAAGGAAAAGGGAGAGATAGAAACATCAATGATGAGATAAGCTGCTTCTAGCACACCCCCGCACTGGGGATCGAATGCACAACCCAGGCATGTGCCCTGACCAGGAATCAAAGCCTGACCTCCTCCTGGTTCATGGGTCAAGTCTCAACCACTGAGTCACACCCTGTGGGCCAGAAAACCTTTTTTTTTTTTTTTTGCTGGGCAATCTACTAGGCATTTGCTTCCATTATTTTCTTCAATAATTATAACAATCCTACAAGAGAGGGTTACAATATCAATTTTACCCATGAGGAAGTTAAAGCTCAGACTGCCAACACTGTCACACCGCTGTCATGTCACAGAGCAAGGATCACATCAAAGTTGGCCTGAATCCAAATTCCATGGTCTTTCTTCTATATTGTAATACAATTTGTTAGATTTATTGCTGCACTCTTTAAAGCTCTGTTTTCTCCTATTTTATTCACTCAAAAAATATCGATTGCCTCCAATGTTCCAAGCACTGTTCTGGATGCTAAAGATAAAAAACACAGGTGAATAAAACAGGTACAGTCCCTCATCTGATGGAGAGTTCAGATGAATGAGAACATGTGGTGCACAAATTATCACAGGAATCAATATCTACACTAATAAAAGAGAAAAATGGTAATTGGCATATGACGCTACCCTTTTCATTGGCTAATCAAGGCTATATGAAAATTAACGGCCAACTAAGATTGGCAGTTAACTGCCAACTAAGATTGGCAGTTAACTGCCAACAAGATGGCGGTTAATTTGCATATGTAGGCACAGTGCAGGGAGGCGAAAGGGAAAGCAGGAAGAAGCCCCCTGCCACTGACAGTGATCAGAAACCCAGGGGGGAGCTAAGAGCTGGGGGGCAGGGAAAAGGGGG
>NW_006299510.1:140108-158058 GCF_000327345.1 Myotis davidii
GGCCCTGCTCTGAGCCTGACCAGGGGCTGCACCTAGGGATTGGGCCTGCCCTCTGCCACCCAGGAGCAGGCCTAAGCCAGCAGGTCGTTATCTCCCGAGGGGCCCCAGACTGCAAGAGGGCACAGGCGGGCTGAGGGCCCCCCCCCCCGCCTCCCTCCGAGTGCACAAATTTTTGTGTACCGGGCCTCTAGTATTCTAATAACTATGTATGGTGTCAGATGGGTATGAGATTTCTTGGGATAATCACTTAGTAAGTTATCTAAAGTCTAATCACTGGGGTGTACTTCTGAATCTAAAATAATGTTGTATGTCAACTGTAATTAAAAATAAACAAGTATTAGAATAATAAAAATACATTAGATTTATTTTTTAGCTATTAGAAGTGGTTTTTTTTTTTAAATGATAAACATCATTTCCAAAAAGCTGAAAAGTGGTCAAAATTCCTCTTCATCAGGTTCTACAATCAATCACTTCTCCACAAACCAGGCTTCATTAAACCTTAGCCTCTGCTAAAACCTTATTTCATACCTTGTTTTGATGGTAAAATATATTTCCGGTCTTCTGAGTTCTCACTTACAAAATGCATTCATTTCAGTGCTCATTCCCACCTGGCTTGGTTCATTGTTCCTAGTAAATATCAGATTTCTATCAAACTTGATTAAATGTGTTTGACCTTCACTCAAATGTTTATTGAGCACCTTCTATACATAAGATAGTGCACTAATCATTGTAGATAGACCATGACTCCTGCCAGCATAAACCTTATGACTTATTGGGGGACAGAGACACATATTCATGCCCACAGGAGAGGGGAAGGTGCTATGGGAGAGAAAGGTAAATGGTGAAATGGGGGCAGAGAAAGGGACATTTAAATTAGATGGAGATAGCTGGGAACACTTCTTAGAAGAGATGCTTAAGCTTTATCTTGTCTAAACTAGGTAATTGGACTGGATGAGGGCATGATGGTGGTTTTCCACTTGAAATAAAATACAAGGTTTTCTCCCTTTTTAGCATAGCCAATTAAGAGCTGATGATGGATTGAATGCATTTTGAATATACTTTAATGTATGTGGTAAAAACATCTCTTTATAACCTATTCCACTGCGTATTTTAAATTCTTGAGTCTAAATGAATTTGTCATGTGAGACCACGTGACCAGCATCTGGGACTGGAGTGGCACTGAAGCTGAGCCCTTCAATGTTGTATCAGAGTCTATTTTACTCTCAATTAGGGGATTGGCAAGCCAAGTGAATTTATATGGACCTAGGGAGATAAGGATGGAAGTGCAATAAATTGTTCTTATCTTTCCTGACCATATCCATTGTTCTTCTCTAGGTCTTGGTCTTTTTCTATAGGCTTTTCTTGGAGGTGAGCTTGGAAGATTAATTGACTGTTGGAAATAGAGTGGCATCGGAGAGATAAAAGGGAAATGCCACTTAAAGACAGGATTAAACAGCTATAAAGAACTCACCTATCATCTTGCTCCACTGAATAACACCATGCACTTACACAGTTACTATATTTACTTCTCTCACTCTTACGGAGCATCTACAATGTGGCCAAACCCTCCATTTGGATTCACATGTGAATCAGACATGGTCTGTGCCCCCCTGGGACTCACAGGATAGCCGGATACCTATATTCCAATAAATGGACACAATAGCATGTAATTGGCCCACTGGTTAATGTACGTATGGGGTTAAATGAGCAAGAGCAAGAAAAGAAGATCAGGAAAGGCTTCTGGCAGGAGGTGATGCCTGAACTGCTCTTGGACAGCTGGAAGGTGAGTAGATTTGCAACAGGCCAATGAGGGCATATCAGGCAGAGGCAACGTGTGAGCAAAGGCCCAGACGTGAGCAGTAGCCTTGGTCACGGGATGTGTAGAAGAGTTGGGAGGGAGGTGGGGAGAGAAGTCTACAAAAGACAGCGGAGACTGAACACCACTGAACACCCCACTGAGAGGAGAGCTTCGGCTTACTATAGAGCAGTGCTTCTCAACCTTCCTAGTGCTGCGACCCTTTAATACAGTTCCTCATGTTGTGGTGACCCCCAACCATAAAATTATTTTCGTTGCTATTTCATAACTGTAATTTCGCTACTGTTACCAATCATAATGTAAATATCTGATATGCAGGATGTAGTTTCATTGTTACAAATTGAACATAATTAAAGCATAGTGATTAATCACAAAAACAATATGTAATTATATATGTTTTTCGATGGTCTCAGGCGACCCCTGTGAAAGGACCGTTCGACCCCCAAAGGGGTCGGGACCCACAGGTTGAGAACCGCTGCTTTAGAGGAAAAAGGGTGGGCATTTAACAGCTTTTTTTATATAAAAACTTGTACACAATGTTCATAGCAACACTGTTCACCAGAAACAGAACGTGAAAACAAAGCAAAAGCCCCCCTCCCCAAATTGATTAATGGATAAACAAAATGTGACCCATTCATAAGGGAATATTATTCAGCCACACAAACCTGCATGAAGAATGGAAGCACTAGGCTAGCTGAAACAAGCCGGACACAAAGGCCAGGGACGGCATGACTTCATTTACCGGAATCATCCGGATCCACAAATGCAGAGAGACAGGAAACAGCTTGGGTAGAAGGATCGGGAATTGGGTAGGGGGTTATTTTTTTGTGGATGATAATGATCTGGGACTAGGCAGCAGTGTGATTGCACAAAATTGTGAATGTACTAAATGTTACTGAAGTATTCATTTCAAATGGGAAAAATAGTAAATTTTATTGACTGTATTTTAACACAATTAAAGAAAGTAAATTTAAAAATTTAGCTTAAAACTAAAGCTAGATAGTGATACCAAGAACAATCAATGTGCATGCCTCATACAGTTACCTGGGCAAGGATCAGGGGAAGAGGCCTACAGTACAAAGCAGATCAGCCACGCACTCCTAATGAGCCTCTGCCTGGACACGGAGGTCATCTGTGTGCCCTTTGCAATCATTGTCCTTTGCTAGGGCAGCCACTGAGACACCCCTTTGTGGGATGTATGCCTAATATACACAGTGGACATTCAAGAAGCTGACCCCAGGGTTATGCCAAAACAGGGGTTCTGGTGTTTAGTGTATCTTTAAATCAATACACTGTAAATCTAAACCCCTAAGAGGCCTATTTATTTAATTCTCATTCTCTTAAGAGGGCATTTTTCATTTTGTAGTTAAAGCAGGTTTACTTTTCTTCTCACAGTATTAAGCCTTAGGTTGTTTCACAGTTTGCTTTTTCTTCAAGGAGAATAATTTGATAGCAATTTCTCTGCTGTTGTCAGTGTCCTATTTCAACTCCGGAGGAATTTATAAGTCCCCGTTGGACCATGATAACCTAACGTGATCAGTATACAGGATACAGCAAAAGTAGGTTTACAGTTGGGAGTACATGAAATACAGTTGTATTATTATTTATTAATTATTGCATTATTTTCCATACACATAACTGTAAACCTACTTTCCCCCCACCCTGTGTATCATATCACTTCACTGAGTTGGCCAAACACATATGATTCTTAGATTTCCAAATGAAAATAGGGAGGCTCAGAGTAAGTCAGTGACATGGCATAGAGAGCAGACGGGAGAACCTGCCTTCACACTTAGGTCTTCAGGTTTAAGGTGGTAATTAGCCCGTCGCTGAGGCTAATCCATGGGCCCTGCACCTGAGTAGGCTGAGCCTCCACCTACTTGAAGCCTGATCTTGTAGAGTAACTTTAAACTTCTGCCCGTTGCCTTGCAATCTCTTGCACTTGATGCTAAGACTCTACACAAAAATTTGGCCCACCTTTTCCTATCCTATTTGAAGTGTCGCTTTTAGTTCTCTCCAGTGGGTGATCTCAAACTTTTGGGATCATAGGATTAAGAGTGGGAAAAAAAATTGGAATTCATCTCCTGACCTTATGGGTTTTAAAGAATATCTGTGATCCAGGGTGTGGCATGAGAATGACAGCACTATGGGTGTTGGTGGGAACTTCTATATAAGATAAGTAGGTTCTGGAGATATAATGTTGAGAGTGGAGACTACAGTTAATACTACTGCAGTGAATATTTTAAAATTGCCAGGAGTAAATTTTAAAGGTCCTCATTGCAAGAAAAACAAATGTAACTATATGAGGTGATAGGTGTTAACTAAATTTATTGTAGTGACCTTTTCACGGTATATATAAATATCAAATTATTATGTTCTACATCTTGGTCTAACAGAATGCTTAAAAAAAAATACAACACTACAGGGTTGGTCTTATGGATTGCAACGTATTTTTAACTCCTAAACTGTAGTTACTATACTTATGATAAAATACCCCTCTCACTTTGGGTTGACTGCTTTTTAAATGACCCTATTACATCCCAATATAAGTTGAACAAGAAAATATGATAATTCAAGCTACTTGCTGACTGATTGTCTGTGCTGATGTGGCAAATGCCGTCTTCCTGATACACTTCTAAAAAAAATCACGCATCCCTGGGTAAATAATCCACGCCACACTCTGGTAATGAATCAGACAGTTTTGGAGGTCACATTCTGGAAATGTTTGGAGAGTAATACAAATTAATATTTTTCATTAAAGTATGGTTGCCATACAATATTATATTGGTTTCAGGTGAAAAACGTAGTGATTCACATTTATCTACCGTACAATGTGATCACCATGCGAATTTGAGTAACCATCTTTCACCATACATAGTTATTGTGATATTATTGACTGTCCCCTATGCTGTACATTACAACCTAGTGACTTATTTATGTTACTAGAGCCTGATACACAAGATTCGTGCAAGAGTAGGCCTTTGCAGGCCCGGCTGCCTCGGCCCTTGCAGCCCCGGCTTCATCCAGAAGGTTGTCCTGAGGTGGTCTGGAAGGTGTCTGGATGGTTGTTCCTCTGTTTGGCCATTTAGTCGATTTTCATATTAAGCTTTTATTATAGACTAGAGGTCCAGTGCACAAAATTTGTGCATGTGTGTGTGTGTGTGTGTGCATGGTGTCCCTCAGCCCAGCCTGCACCCTCTCCAATCTGGGACCCCTATGGAATCGGGCCTAAACAGGCATTTGGACATCCCTCTCACAATCCAGGACTGCTGGCCCCCAACTGCTCGCCTGCCTGCCTGATTGCCCCTAACCACTTCTGCATGCCAGCCTGATTGATGCCTAACTGCTTCCCTGCCAGCCCGGTCACCCCCAACTGCCCTCCCCTGCCGGCCATCTTGTGGCTATGGGCACCACCATCTTTGAGAGCAGGGAGGTCAATTAGCATATTCCCTCCTTATTGGCTGTGGGCACCACCATTTTTGCAACAGCTTGAGGGTCAATTAGCATATCCCCTCTTTATTAGATAGGATAACTAGAAGTTTGTACCTCATAATCCCTTTTGTTTAGTTCTTTTTCTGGGATTTTGTCCTGTTATTTGTTTGTTTGTTTGAAACATATTCTTTTGTCTCCTCACTGTGCCTCTTTGTTTCTGTGTAGTAGATCAGCTAGGTCTCCTGTTATTGAAAATTTGGCTTTATTTAGAAGGTGTCCTGTGGGGCCCAGTGGAGTAATCCCCACAGCCAGGTGTTGCAGAGGTGTTCCCCGTGTGGACTAGTGTGGCCTCCTGTTGTGTTTGGGCCTCAGCTGCTGAGGATGCTCTGGGAAGCAAGGCTGGTTCCTGGCCTTCGGGCTGTGAGGCCCGGCTACACCTGTTGCAGGCGTGCTGGTGAGCTGCCCACCTGGTGTGGCAGGGCAGGAGTCTCACTGGAGGGGTGCCAGCCTGGGTGGGTCCTCAGGAAACTGTCAGGGTGCGATAAACAGTGTTAGCAAGGTTGGTGGGCAGTGTCAGAAATGGTGTCCTCAGCATCAGGACAGGGAGGTGGAGGCAGAGTGAAGAAAAAGAAAAGAGGTGGTGGCCACCAGCACCTTTGTTTCTGCAGAAAGTTTCAACAGTTGCCTCCCTTCCAGCACATGCCCTGAAATCAGTCCCTGTATCACCCAGGAGCTTTCTAACCAGCTGGCTCAGCACTGGGCCTTGGAGAGAGCACAAATGGTTTTCTGCAGCCCCTGGCTCTCACAGATGTAAATCCTACTGGTTTTCAAAGCCAGAGGTTATGGGGACTCTTCTTCCAGGTGCAGGTCCCCAATCTGGGGCTCGAACCCCTCACTCTTTAAGGGGGGACCTTAGCGGTAGCAATACCCCCCACTTGTGGGTCACCACATGGGGAGGAGGGGCAGGGTAGGCCCCTAACTGAGTTGCTGCCTCTCCTGCCTGTCCCAATGTGGCTTTTTCTTTCTGTCCATAGTTGTAGAAAATCTATTCTGCTCATCTTCAGGCCGCTCTCAGAGATAGCTCTTCTCCACGTAATTGCGGTTTGGGTGTCAATGAGAAGAGGTGAGCTCAGGATCCTCCTAATCCATCATCTTAAACCTGAAGGCAGGAGCCTTGCTCCTGAATGCCAATGTAGCTTCCCTGTGAAATGCCCTTCCTTGCGGTTGGTACACTCACAAATTAAATTTTAGGCTGTTTCTAATGGCAACATTGGTTGGTGGTAACTAGTACCAACCTATTTACTTTGCTTTTACATATAATTAAAACTAATTATTTATTTAGTGTCTTAGTAACCATAGATGCTAGCATTCATAAAGCAAAGTTTCAATTCAGCCATTCGCCCCACCCCTGAGACATTGTGCAAATTGTTAGCACATTATTCTAGTAAATCCTTGAAGCAATCTTCAACTGTGAGTTATTTTGCCATTCTTATAGGTAGTTAAACATTCTCAGAAAAATTACTGATGATAGTGGATGAAATGGGGTGTCCTCTTCCCCACGGGGTGCTGCTGGGGGTGGACTTCTTACAACCCTGAGGAAAAGAATTTCCTGAGTTTGCACAAAAGAACGAGTAATTTTTCATGTGTGGAATTAAACCCCTGTGTTTCTAAAGTCCCATTTTCTTAGTCCGGTCATAGAAGGAGTGTAGCTTGGGTTTCAGTAAAGCTAGAAGCCAAGCCATGTCCAGAGTTTCCTTTCCACGCTGGGGACAGGTCTAGTACAACATCGGACTAGTTGCAGTCCATTGTGTGTGGGGTCCACACTGTTGTAGGTCAGGTGGGTGAATTCAGGGTAGCAGAAGCAAAAGGGCCCAGAGACACACAAGTCCAAAGTGAGCCAGGAGCAAAAAACATGTGGGCAACTCCTTTGTTTAGGCCGCAGTGGTTGGCAAACTCATTAGTCAACAGAGCTATAGGTCAGGTGGGTGAATTCAAGGGAGCAGAAGCAAAAGAGCCCCACAAGCCCAGAGACACATGAGTCCCAAGTTAGCCAGGAGCACAAAAACATAAGTGAGCAAAGTCCTTTGTTTAGGCCACAGTGGTTGGCAAACTCGTTAGTCAACAGAGCCAAATATCAACAATAAAACGATTGAAATTTCTTTTGAGAGCCAAATTTTTTAAACTTAAACTATATAGTAGGTACATTGTTATTAACTTAATTAGGGTACTCCTAAGGCTTAGGAAGAGCCACACTCAAGGGGCCAAAGAGCCGCATGTGGCTCACGAGCCGCAGTTTGCCAAGCATGGGTTTAGGGGGTTAAGTATCCCAAATCTCTAAGGCCACACCCATTCTGGCCCATGCCCTGTTCCCAGGTGTGACTGACAGCAAGCACCTTTGCTGGTCCCCCCAACTTTACTGGACATGCATCTATCTTCCTTTTGTCCAGGCCCTTCCTCCGGTGTTTTGCAGGAAACATGCCTAAAATGTCTGGCATTTCCTTTGCTCCTTTCCTGTTTTTAATAACTAGTTAATTACAACACTATCACTGAGGTAATAAGTAAAAAAAACAGAATTGGAATCTTGATCTGTCTGATTCCAAAGCCCATTTTTTTAAAAATCCTTATCCCATACAAGTACAATTACAGCCCGTATTTCATAAGTACATTTTATATACGTGTAAGAATAGAATTGTGCAGAACCACAGACTGCTGCTTCTGCTCTGATTGGGCATTTTACTAGCTGCTCACTGAGCTCTATATTTTTAGTGATGTTTATTTTGGCCCTGCCCAGCCCAGGGGCGAGATAAAGCTCCTTTCCCATTCAGTTCCTGAGACTGGCGCTTGTATGTTTTCAGTGCCTCCCTGGCATCTAGGTGCAGTCTGCGATCCCAGAGGGTGAATGACAGCATAGCCCTGAGGCCAGGCCTCCTGTGAAGGCTGAGTGAGAGGATGCCTCAGAGGCCTGGTCTTCTCCAGCATCCCCCAGAGGCCTGTGAACTCTGCTGGATGGCAGGCTCAGAGCATCTGCACTCCTGTGGGTCTTGTAGATAACACTGTGGGCTGGCCTCAGACTCACCCCCGGGAGAAATCCCGGGGCCTGAAATGTGGCAGCTAAGTGGACCTAATGGCTCTCACCCAGCTGCCATTGGCATGAGTGATTGCCTTATTCTTGTCTCCCCTCAGTGACAGCACCCTACCTGGGCAGGCGAACTGCCTCTCAACTTCTCCTTGCAGCTTCCCTCTAACCCTCAAGGGCGAGGTGAGAATTGACTTCTGACATTTCTATTTTGCCTGTGGTTCTCTGCAGCAAGGTGTGCTGAGTCATGCCTCACAGCATTCCCTTCAAATGATAGCTACATAGCTAGGCCCATCTGCTTTTTTTTTTATTTTTATTTTTCTCCCTCATATATTTCACTCAGCAGTAAATACTGAGTTGCCGCCACACACTCTTTGCTTTTATTTATATTGTTTTGATTCAGTCTGACAAATAGAGCTCCATGATCTTGGCCCAAGAGCTGCTTTCTTTTGGTAAAAGAGGAAGTCCCCTAATGCAAGGACATATGTATTTGAATCTTAGTTTATGGAGAAGTCAGATTCACTGCCCTAACCTAATGGATTCATTAAAAGTGAAGTGTTCTTATTAGCTGTATAATTGTTTAAAAATATTTCCTTCTTCATGCTTTTATGCACTTTTTATATCTAATTTTAAAAATATTACTTTTATAATTTTTCAAGCAATAATTATATCTAAGATTTAACATACTGGTCTTATTATATTCTCATTAGTTTTGAATTTAAAAAGCTTACTGTGTATACTTATTACTTTTAAATAAGAAATTATATACAAACACAGGGACATTTTGTTATTTCATTCATGGATCTGGGTTTTATTTTTTCAAATTGAGAGTCTTATCAGAGGATTAAAATTAAGCACACTGGAAAATCTGTCTTAGATGGCTGCCACACATTTCAGTCATAAAACAAAACTACTTTTAAGATCTTTTTATATCCTCCTGTATTGATACACTTGTAATTATCTAATTATTCATAATAGGAAAGGAGCAAAGGGAAGGCCAGACATCATGGGCATGCCCCACACTTCATCCTATATCATTCTGTATCTTTTTCAGAATTTTTCAATTGGTCTTTGAGTAGTGGCTCAGAAAAGTATGAGGAAACACTATTATCAGAGACAAAGTAATTTTTCAAACATGTAATTCAAAATAAAAGGTGGTTTTGACTAATTGTCTAGCATGAGTAATAGTAAGAAAAGTTCGTATGAATCATTTTATCTGAATCCCACTCCCTAAGTCTCTTATTTAAATAATTTTTACACAATATAATATTAAAGGCCTAAGTGGAGACTCAGAAATTATCTAGGTTTCTACTTTTCAATCTTTTAAATTATGATTGATGCTAAAAGTGTCTTTTATATTGCATTTCAGTATATAGATGAATTTATATTCAAAACAGAAATGAGAACTTCATGTTCCCTTAAATCAAGGTTTATTTATTTGCCTGTGAATATGCAATTGCTTCTTCACCATTTGTTAACAAGATTATGTATTTTTTTCTATTGGATAGCTTTGCATCTTTGACAAAAATCAACTGGCATATTGTGTAAGTCTATTTATGGCGTGTCCATTTAGTTGTATTGATCTTTGTGCGGAATATAGTTGTAATACCTATTTTGTTGTTTTAAATTCTTACCTGAGGGTATTTTTCCCCCATTGTTTTTTAGAGACAGTGGAAGGGTGGGAGAGAGACACGGAGAGAGACACGTGGATGTGACAGGGTCACATTGATTGGTGCCTCCTGAGCTGGGCTGGGAATTGAGTCTCAGAAAAGGTACATGCCCTGGATCAGAATTGAACCTAAGAGGTTTTGTTTTGTTGCATTTTCTGGAATCAAGTTAGGTTACTTAAATATAGTTTGAGATTTTAGGTCTTGCTTTTACGATTTGTTATGTGGGACCAGATCAGTGTTTTGTTTGGGGCTCATCATTCCACAAGTTCTGAGGCAAACTCGTCTGAGTACTCTATTCAGTGTCTTGTGAATGATAAGGTTGTTCACTGGCTAATGGAAGCAGATGATGTTTATTCCCCTCTGTGATAAAGAGATGAGTTCCTCTTAATTCTTAATTCTCCGGGGAGAACTTCTGCAGGTCTTCATAGTTCTGTTACTGTGCATATCTCTTCTCTTCAGTGTTCTGTCCTTCCTAAGCCAACTGTCAGCTCCATCCTTCAACTCAGGGAGCTCCCCAGCCTCCCCTCGTGCCCCTCCCTGTATTATGGCCTGCAAACTCTCTCAATGCAAAATGGAAGCAATCTCAAGGCCCACCCCAGTGTTTCTAATCTTTCAAGATCACTGCCCAGCATTACTGGTTTTCAGTGTCTTGAGTACCATAGTTTCACACTTTATTTTTTTTAATAGTTTTGATAGTTTTAGGAGTCCTCAATAATTTATTTTGGCTAGTGAAACAGAATTTTTGGACTGGAACCTGGATTCTTTGTCCAACAGAGTCGAAGAATGAATCCACGGACAGAAGGTGGTATAGCAAAGGTGGAGGTTTATTAAAGAGCAAGTACAGACTCCCATGTGGGGAGAGTGAAAGAGTCCCACTGAGTTCCTTTTCCGATGGCTTATAAAGGCTGCAGATCCTGGTGCCTTGATATCCCCTCTGATTGGTCACTATCCCCTTAGACTAGTTACTATAGTAACTCCTGGGCTCAAAGGTTGAACCTCACATGTGAGGTTCACCCCCTCTCCTTCCTTATTGTTTTCCTATTCCCTTTGGGCTTTCTTCTTCTCCTTCTGGATGTAGGGCTTCCTTCCCTTTATTTTGTAAATATAGATCTTTTGCTGTTCCCAGTTCCCTCATTCTATGGAAATGTACCTGTTGCAGCTTTTCAGCTCCCCCATTCTATGAAAATAGACCTTCTGTTGCTCTGTGGCCCTGTGCTTCCTAACCGTGGTCCCCTTAATTTCTAAAATTTCTAAAATTTCCTAAACCTGTTCTATTTTACCCCTAAAAATTCCTGTTTCACTAAAGGCAGAAATCAGAATTTTCATATGCTTTTAATATGATAGTAGATATCTTATATTTGAAGGAAATTGTGTCTTGTTTTGAGAATGACTGAAAAGAAATTCACTAGAATTTAAATACATGGAAATGTGACTTATAATTATATTTGTAATAAAAAGGGTTGCATCATTCTCTAAAAAGTGATTTGCCAATATCCTTTTAAATTAGATTTTAATCTTTGTCTAAGTGAGGTTATCTAATAAATTGAACACATTCATTACACTCTTCTCAATGCTCAATATAATAATAAGTAATTAAGTCACCTTAATCAGATTAATGAAGGGAATAGTCAATAGTTTATTTCAGTTTTTGAGACCCTTTACTGAAAGCCTTATTGGGAAGTGTAAAGTAGAAAAGAAAAGAAAAGGAATTAGAAGAATAAGACCATCTGGAGAATGAAATGTTTTGAACAGTGTTTTATAATTTGGTGCAGTTCAGTCAGTTGGCACTTTTTCTTAACCTAGACTTATAATAGAATCACATCTCAAAAGTGTAAAAAGAAAATCTTCAAAATAAATTAAACAGCATTTCGTACTGCCACCTTAGCCTTTCAAAATTGCTCTTTATTTTGCTGTGCTTATGTAACTTGAGTAAAGCATGGTGAGTTGGAGAGAAATGCCACAGAGGCCTGAAAACCGGAGGAGGCTGCACAGCCCTGTGGTCTAATGAGCCACACACTCAGGGAATCAGCAAAAGTGCTTTCTATTACCTTTGAGTTAATCAGAGATAGTTCCCCATGTCTGAGCAAACTGAGACCCCAGGTTTCCAAGGTCCCTGACCCCTGTGAATTCCATAATCCTCTCTGGTGCAAAGTGGGAAACCCAGGGGAAAAGATGAGCCAGCATGTCCACTGCCCCCGGGATCTGAGGTCCACCTGCCTGGGGCCAACCTCACTGTGAATCCAGCCTGGGTCCTGGCCAGTTGCTCTGACTCCCATCCATGTTCATATTCTGGAGGGGGCTACTCCTTACCCCCAGACCAGAGTGCAGTCCAGCACAGGTTTTGGGTGAAACTGAGAGGTAACACTGCCTGAACCCTCCCTCCCCTGGGAGGTCATAGTCATATAGTCATTCCTGGCTGTTGCTGCTTGAAACTTTTTTTTTTTAAATAAACCTTTTAAAGTTAAGATAACAAAACAAAAAATAAGAAGAAAATATAATAACAAGAAGACAAAGAAAAAAATAATATATACCTTTCTTAAAATAAGATTGTAGCTATTTCACCTATTAGAACTTCTTCAACTCAGGATTGCTCTAAGCTGTGGAACACATGTTACATGTTTAGAGGCAACAGCTGCGATCATTTTTTTCATAGATCAGATGACTCTGTTTCTAATCATAGAGACCGTATTTGACCCACTTTACTAGATCTCCCTAAACCCAGTTGAACCCATTCCAGATTCTCCATGGTGCCATGCAGAAAATGCACTTCTTACATATCATACTGAATCAGCTCATTTAAAATAGATCTCACATGGGGGAGGGGGGGCAGGATTGGGGGGATGGGGAGGCAATGGGGGGATAAGGACACATTTGTAATACCTTAATCAATAAAGGAAAAAAAAATAGATCTCAAAGATAATGACGTAGAATAAGCATTAAATGGTAATGCGAGTATTTTGTATACCTTTTGCTATGCTAATAACATAGTCAATAATATATTTTTAAAAAGCAAACACTTATAAAAACTAAGAATTAATAATGACAACTATGTGTATTTTCTTTTCTAATAGTCACAAATACTTTTTCTTGGTTGTTTAGAATTACAGGAATATCTTGAAACTTCAAGCACATAGTTATAAAATAGCTCAGTAAAAAATAGTATATGGACTTGGAAGAATAACAAGTGTTATATATTTATTAGCCTCTGGATAGATATTATTTTCAAATGGAAGAGATTCCAGAAAGTTGAATGTAAATTTATTAAAAACAATTTAATATATTTCTGTTTAAAAAGCTCCTCTATAAAGCAGGATTCAAATTTCAGGTTTTTTTCTCTCAAAATTTATAAAACTACTCTCAGTATTTCCTAAGTGTTTTCATATTTTTAGTATGTCTATTTCCAACAAATCTAACAGAGTTTTGAGTAATGTAAAAATAAATGCAGATAAATCTCAACAATTTGAAAAAGTTATTGAGACCATATCTGCAAATGAACAAAGGAATCAAAGAAAAGACAAAAAAAAAAGTCTTATCTACAAATGCCAGGGGCAACAGCAAAACTGAAATCTTCCATATTAAGCTAACCATTGAATTACATTCAGAATAGTATGCTACTTGAATTTTAAATGTCTTTAGATATTTGTTATTGCTTAATAAATTAATTATCTTAATACTTTGACAAAAACTATACTTATTCTTGGAAGAAAAACAAGAGATTTCAGAAATTATAGCCCATCCGCATATGTTGTTTATGGTTCGACAGCTGACTCTCTGTTGCAATATTCTTTTGCTGGATTATGTTGGGTTTCCACTTAGTCAAAATTTCCTGAGATTCCTTGGAGGTTTCCTTTGTTTGCTCCTCAAAATGATAGATATTTCAATGTCTACACATGAAAGTTTATAACATTTATATTTTAAAACTAGAGGCCCGGTGCACAAAAATTTGTGCACTCTGGGAGGGGGGGGTCCCTCATCCCGGCCTGTGCCCTCTCATAGTCTGGGACCCCTCGAGGGATGTCTACCTGCTGGCTTAGGCCTTCTCCCTTTGGGCTCAGGCCTAAGCTAGCAGAGAGACATCCCTCTGGCAGCCTGGGAGCCCTTGGGGAATGTTCACTTGCCAGAGGGGAGCAGGCCTAAGCTGCAGTCGGACATCCTTAGTGCTGCTGAGGAGGAGGGAGAGGCTCCCACCACCACCACTGTGCTGGTAGCCATCAGCATGGCTTGTGGCTGAGCAGAGCTCCCCCCTGTGGGAGCGCACTGACCACCAAAGGGCAGCTCCTGCATTGAGCGTCTGCCCCCTGGTGGTCAGGGTGTGTCATAGTGACTAGTCATCCCCACTCATTCTGCTGTTAGGGTCAAATACACTAATACCCTTTCATTTTATAGGATAGCGACCTGGTGCCCGGGTGGGGGCCAGCTGGTTTGCACTGAAAGGTGTCCTGTATCAGGGTTGGGGTCCTGCTGAGGTGCCTGGTCAGCCTGGGTGAGGGCCTTTTTTAGTCTGGCCACACCCCCTTCATGGTGGGGGGGTCCCCACTGGGGTGCCTGGCCAGCCCAGATTAGGGGCTGATGGCTGTTTGCAGGCTGGTCAACCCCCCTAGTGGCGACCCTCACCCCGTGGGGTGTGGCCAGCCTGGGTGAGGGGCCGAGGGCCATTTTCAGGCTGGGAACACCCCCTTCAGGGTGGGGGTTTCCACTGGGGTGCCTGGCCAGCCTGGGTGAGGGGCTGATTGTCCCGACCTGCGGGACAACAACGAGGGACCCAAGAGACACCCTAGGAGAATGAGGCAAGCAAGGGACACGAAAGAATGGAGGCAAGACAGGATTCTGATCAAGCCTCAAACTTTATTCTTACAGCGGCAGAATATATACTGTTTTAGGGACGGGGGGAGGGTAAGGGGGTCTATGGGCAAATACCTATGGGCAATAACCTATCACTAGAGATTTAGCTGCACGTAGGAATGTGCTGTGCAAGAGGATCAGAATAAAGACACATGGCTGTGGGCATTCTTCTATGAGCCCTGGACCGACATCCTCTGAGGTTCTGCTTCTAGACCAGTGATGGCAAACCTGTGACAACCCAAGCCTCTTGTTCCCTCCAGCTCTGTGGCCACCGCCATATTAAGTGGGTTAATTTGTGTACTCACTCCTGATTGGCGGAGTGACAGAGTGATGGTTAATTTGCATGTTTCTCTTTTATTAGTGTAGACTAGGGGCCCAGTGCACGAAATTCATGCACGGGGGGGGGGGGTCCCTCAGCCCAGCCTGTCCCTTCTCACATACTGAGAGCCCTCAGGGGATGTCCTATGGATGGCTTAGGCCCATTCCCTGCTCCCCTTGGGGAGTGGGCCTAAGCTGCAGTCTGGCCTCCCTTTGTGGGAGGTGACCAGGCTGATCAGGGGAAGGAACCAGCCCCATTACCCCACTGCTGTAGCCACTGCCAGTCACCACAGCCAGCAAGGTTTTTTCAACATGGACTCCAGTCCCGTCACCATGAAAAAATGACAACTTTCTTTAGGTATTTTCAAGATGTGTCTTTCATATAATAATAATTTCTTTATTATTTTTTTATCCTCACCAGAGGATATGTTTCCATTGATTTTTAGAGAATGTGAAAGAGAAAGGAAAAGACAGAAAGAAACCTCAAAATGAGAGGAACATTTTGATTGTTTGCCGCCTGCATGAGCCCTGACCTGGGCCCTGGCCAGGGAGGAGCCTGCAACCTAGGTACATGCCCTTGGTCAGAATTGAATCCAGACCCTGCCATTGGCAGGCCAAGGCATTATCCACTGAGCCAAAGTGGCTAGGGCAGATATGATATTTCTTAGCCCTCCAGCAGCGGACCTTCGTTTTTTTCACCAGGAGTGTGGTGAAAAACCCTAGATCACCATTTTGGATTCTTATTACCCAAGTTACTAAGAATATTACCAGTGGCATGCAGGAAGCTTAACCAATGAACGGTCAGAAAAGGTGCTTCCTCTGTAGTTAACACCAATCAGCTGCTTGGCACCCCACCCATCTCCACCCCAGGCTTGACGCCTCTGGCCCAGGCTTCAGGCCTGGGCAGGGGAACCCCATCTCCCCCAATCACGGGCTCCACCCTTGCCCAGGCCTGACGCCTTGGCCAGAGGCGTGGACCCCCATCACCCTCTGATCGCCAGATTGGCCCCTTGCCGAGGCCTGATGCCTCAGCCAGAGGTGTAAGGCCTGGACAGAGGACGCCCATCTCCCTCCCATATCTGGCTCCGCCCCCCGCCCAGGCCTGATGTCTCTGGCCCAGGTATCAGGCCTGAGCAGGGGACCCTCACACCACTCTGATTGATGGCTGCACCCCCCACCCAGGCCTCACGCCTCGGCCAAAGGCGTTGACCCCATCACCCTCCAATCGCAGGATCGGCCCCTTGCCCAGGCCTGAGGTCTCCGGCAGAGGTGTCAGGCCTGGGAAGGGGACCCCCAGCTCCCACCATCCCCGACTCCACCCCTGCTACCCACGATCTCTGGCACCGCCCCTGCCCAGACCTAAGGCCTCTGTACGTATGTGTATATTATGTACATGTAAAAAAATACACATAATGAGAACTAAGGAACCAAAGAACTAAGAAATTGCTAACTTATGTAATTAAAATATCATATAGTAGACAAAAGGTAAATGTATCCTTAAGATATCCATCCATGTACTACAATATTTACTGTGATTAAAAAAAAGTCATTGTGTCTTGAAAGGACTCATTTATTTTAAGAAAATAAAAAAATTAAAGATTAGCAGAGTATGAATATTATGAGTTAAGACTAGACATTTGAAGATGATTATTTATAAATTCCTAAATTTGATATGTACTGTTTTTTCCAGAGAGTTTAATTATTTATTATTTTCTCTTTAAGTATCTTAATTTATATGAACTCATTTTCATGGCAGATATACCAACTTCATATTCATGCTACTGTGCCACACATTGTAGACTGACTTTTTAAAAGGTTTTGTGGTTTGATATTATTAAAAATATTAATTGGTAGACTTTCCTGTACTCACACTATTAGTAAGTTAGGATTTTGTATGCTACACTCCCACTTTTTAATTTCTCATAAGTAATTTCAGTTTTTTTGGATTTTTGTGGTTGTTTTTCCAAAGGAAGTACCCTCCTGTAATGCCTTTGATATCTGTTACTGATTTCTGTGCTGCCCAGAATACAGCTTCCCTGGCTCAATAGAAAAACATTGAATTCTTCACTATAATTATAGCTTCTTGTCCCCCAATATGTCCACTCTGTTTTAAATCCTCACCCACGGCTATGCATTTTATTGATTTTTAGAAAGAGAGGAAGAAAGAGAGAGAAGAGAAAGAGAGGGAGAGAGATCAGTGTGGCCGAGAAAAATTGATGGTTGCCTCCTTGTAGGAGCCCAACTGGGTATTAAACCTGCAACCTTTTGCTTTACAGGATGGCACTCTACCCAACTGAGTAACCTGCCCAGGGCTCCACTCTTTTTTCACCAGCACTCCAGAAATTAAGAGGAGGACAGGTGTAGAAAATAAAATGCTGAAGAATTGTTCACTAATTGTTACTTTTAGATAGCATTGTTCTTTTGGTCATTCAAGAAATTTCCAAGGCATTACCTCTTTAATTTTACAACATCCCATGGGCTTGCTGGAAGATATTGTTATCTTCAGTTTTATACTTGCTAAACAATTTGCTCAAGGTCAAGAGAAGGAGCATTTGCCTCCAAACTGGGAATGTGTTATTCTCTGTATTGATACTTAGGATGAGGGCAACAGGAAACCATTGTGATAATGAAGGCACAGACAGGTTTAAAATTTACATATTTTTTAAAGAGTTGAAAATGAACCAGATTATTTTTGCAAGTAATTCTCAAAACTAATGAGCCTGAAATCTTCCGACTGCTTGCAAAGTTGTATTAATTCTTAACATTGTGTGTGTGTGGGGGGGGGGGGGGGGGGGG
>NW_006299510.1:159112-181586 GCF_000327345.1 Myotis davidii
TTCAAGTAGCACCTGGTAACACTTCTTACCATCTTTAATTTCTTTCCTTTTCCACTGGAGGTACAATCATCAGCATATGCCTCTTGGAAAAAAATATAATAACCTTGACTAATGGTTAATGAAATGCTTCTTGAATACTGGAGAGGTAAGGAAATGAAAAGCAGTCATGAAATTTACTGATATAATGAACCCATACAGGTTTCCAGAAGTTTAATATTATTTGGACTTTTGAAATTCTATATATAAAAGAAAAATACTTTATACAAATAGTGATAATAAACTTTTAGTTATTGAAAGTTTACTATGTGTCAAGCACGAACCGAGCATGTAAGCGTAATGTACTTCTTAGAAATGTCCGAAGTTTACCTTGGATCTTTATCTCACAGGCTACAAATCTGAGGCAGAGAGAGCTGACCTTCTCAAGGTCAACCTGCAAGCATTACTTGGGCTATCAAAGTGTATTTTAATATGTTAGAAATGAATGGTATTGTTAATATTATTTTACACAGGCTATCTTTCTTCTTGAACTTGAGCATAGAGCAGTGGTTCTCAACCTTCCTAATGCCGCGGCCCTTTAATACAGTTCCTCATGTTGTGGTGACCTCCAACCACAAAATTATTTTTGTTGCTACTTCATAACTGAAATTTTTCTACTGTTATGAATTGTACTGTGAATATCTGATATGCAGGATGTATTTTCTTTGTTACAAATTGAACATAATTAAAGCATAGTGATTAATCACAAAAACAATACGTAATTATATATGTGTTTTCCCATGGTCTTAGGCGACCCCTGTGAAAGGGTCGTTCGACCCCCAGAGGAGTTGCGACCCACAGGTTGAGAACCGCTGGCATAGAGACTCCATATAAAATTCTTGTTCTATTCTAGATAATGTCATCTTTTACATGAAGGTAAATTGCAAACAATTTATATTGCAAACAATGAGGTTGCATTTAGGGATGAATCAATGTGCCTTTACAATGCTTCAGAACTCAATTTGCAGTTCAGAATAAAATAAATATTTCTCACCATGGCTGCTGTGGCTCAATGATTAGAGTATTGCCCTCTGCACCAAGGGGTCACAGGTTCGATTACTGGTTACTCCAGTTGGGGTGAGTGTGGGAGGCAGCCAATCGATGTGTCTCTCTCACATCGATGTTTCTCTCTCTCTCTGTCTTTCTCTCTCTTTCCCCCTCTCTTCCTTCCTCTCTCTCTAAAAATTAATGGAAAAAATATCCTCTGGTGATAATAAAAAAAATTATATAAATATACTTCTTTTTTTGGTACTGAATATACATATATTTATTTGACAAACATTTATCTGTTGTAGGTAAACTATGTGCTAGGATCTGGCTTAGGCATTCTTGTTACAATGGGTATTATAATTTGGTCTCTTCCCTTAAAATATATCTTTCAACATATATTTTTTAAATGAGCCCATATCATTTGTGTAGTTCATAGATTGTCTATGAAGTGTTACTGTCATTAAGAAATGGTCTAAAATTCATGAAAAATACTGGCCTGTGTGCTTCCCTTGAAAATTGCTGGGAAAGTGACACCTATATACTATTTCAATGTATAAAAGTGATTTTTCTGGAGAATCCAGTCCTAGACAGGAGTTTCAGTCCACCTGCCTAGAAGACCGCCATTTCTCTAACTTCTTGTAGATAAACTAACAGGGGGGAGGAACAGAAACTTCTGGTGAGAATGTACGTGGATTCCCCCAGAACAGATTGTGTATCTGTTACATCCCTCAATGCAAACCCTAGCATTTTACTTTTCCCTCTCTGTAGCCCAATGAGCAGTTAGCTGAGCTGGTGTTCAATTCGTCTGACATTACCCTTCAGCCACCAAAGGTCACGCTCCATGAAAGGGCTGGGAGAGGCTAGGCCAGGAGAAAGCCACATGTTTAAGGGAACCAACATAGCTAAGCATAGTGTTTGGCTTCCACCCTACCACCATTCATGGATAAGTCAAGTACAATTAAGATTTTTTTGATACAAAAATAAAATAAGACCAGTATAAGTCATGGTGTTGTGGAGCCCTAAAGATATAACATAGACTGACTTTAGGTCTGTAAATAGCAGATGCAAGAACCATTCCTGGAGCAGCTGGTACCTGTGGGTGCCTCTGATTGGGTCTGAAAGAGTTGAGCACTGAGTTCTCAACCCATTATTCTACACAAGAGGCTGCTTGAGTCTGCCTAGCTCTTAGACAGTAGATTCATCTTGTGTCGCAGGCTTGAGGAGTTCTGGTCTGGGACTTGGGCCAGCAACATTAGACCATTAGAGTGAATAAGTAGCATCTATTTCTCTGCAGAGAGCATGATACCAAGGCAGCAAGGACTGATGGCAGTAGCAGCAACCTTGGACTAAAGAGACATTCGGTGATTTCTAGTGCTGGCTACAGGATACATGTACAGTCTTCAAGTTCTCATGTATGAGTCCATTATCTACATTATCTAACAATGGTTCATTTATGTTGATACTAGTTTCATTGAGAATAAAAGTTGGAATCAATCAGCTCTTCATTCAAATCTGTATCCAAATAGGTCTTTAATTCACTAGGTCTAGATTGGAGCAAGCCACTTAATTTCTCTGAACTTCAAGCACAAAGTGATAGTAATTATACTACTTATACCCAATGTTGTAGTGAGATGGCATCATTAGGAGTACCATGCGAGTTTTAGGGGTAGACACTCTGCTTGGTGTGGGAGATATATAGCAAAGAGAAAAATACCAGCTAAGTTGTTGAATGGTTTTGCAAACATGAGCAGTCTCCCTGAAACAGTGAGTAACTGATTTTGGCTTCAGTGAAGGGTACTTAAAAGCTGCAGAATCACAAAATCTTAGAGGGGCCTCCAAGATCTTACTCAACCATTTGCTCAAAGATGAAATTTCCTCTGTGTTTTCCTTGATTGAGGTTAACATCTCCATTTAAACCCTGAAACACAAAAGTAAGAAGAAAAGTGTATAAACTTTAGAGGCAAAGTATTTAGATTTAGCTTCAGTCTGGACCATTAATAATTTTAAGATCTTTATCCCATGGCTGTCATTGGCTCAGGGTTCTCACCTATGAAATGGTGGATGTTAACAAAAATACCTTTCCTACTTAACTCATAGGGCTGTTTTAAGCCTCAAACAACATGAGACGTGTAAAATTCCTCTGTAAATGTCAAAACTCTATGCAAATGAGAATGAATGCTTTTATTTTACTGTTATCATCAGAAATAGACCACAGTCTCAGAGAGGGCAATTTATTCACTATTCCCTATAAAACAGCATATGCATGATTATCTCTATAATTCTTTGCTCATCCCTTTTCACTGGCAAGAATTATCCTCATTACTGCTGTCTACTAGTTCAAAGCCTTGCCTTCTTATTTTTCAAGCTCCAATTTCCTCATGAAGTCTAAAAATCTAGTGTAATAAAAAGAATCAGCCACCTGGATTTCAACTACAGCTATGACTTGAATAAGTTACTTACCTTTCTGAGCCTTAGTTTCCTCTTTTGTAAAGTGTGGAAGTTTATATCCATTATTATCATGAGGAATTAAGCATTGATATATGTAAATCACTGGTGTGTAAATATAACATACTAGAGGCCCGGTGCACAAAATTCATGCATAGGTACCACCCCTAGGCCTGGCAGGGAATCAGGTTCCCTGCCTCCCAGCCTCCCCCTTCCTCCTTCCCTCGCTCCCTCAGTGCCCTGTTGCCACTGCTGCTGGTCACCTGCCATGTTCTGTGCTGCCCCTGGTGGTCAGCACACATCATAGTGAGTGATCAAACTCCTGGTCTCCTGGTCGAACTCCCGAGGGGACAATTTACATATTAGCCTTTTATTATATAGGATAGTGTACTGTTTCTCTCTTCTTGTCCATTATCCACATCAAGTTTTTCTCTGTCTTGTGATTTCCTAGAACACTAATTTTAAATAACAGTGGGCCTTTGCAGTTGAGATGTTTTATGTGCCTAAAATGCATTCTAAGCTTCTTGAGCACAGGGACTGTGTCTGATACATTCTTTTAACTTATAGCAGCTTTGAGAATAGAGTTACATCAGTAGAAAAATGACCAGTGAGTCACTAATACAGTAGGATTTCCAGCTTTTTCTGGTTGCAGACTTACAGCTTGATTAAAGTTAATTGCACGGTGCCACCTTTATTCCCACAGTAAACTCCCTGCACCTGATAAGACAATGGCTCAAATGTGATATCAGGGACCATTCGACTTTCATAGTGGTAAGCCCCAAGTAAGGGGAGAGGCCTGACCATCCTGGTAAGAACATGCATTTGTTGTCCTTGAGGGTACTGATGCTTCAGGAGGAAAGAAGAAAAGAGACAGATGCAGGTGGTGAGAACTCCCACCTAAGAGAACAAATCTGGCAGGAGTATGCAGAGCAACCTCAGCTTCCATCGATGTGGCATGGCAATCACTGTGGTGATATAAATGTAACAATGGCTCGCTCTTCTTAAGCGAAATTCAATCAGCTGAGTTCACCCCGTCCTTATATGGCACTTTAAACTGTTTGAGGTGAGAATTTTTCTCATCCATGAATCATTTACTGTCTCAACAACTGTGTTTTTCTGATCCTATTTATTCACAGTAGTGAATATAAATATAAAAATATAAAAGCGTAGAGTACAGAGGCCAGCTCTGAGATTTTATTTGACTATTTATAGCTGGTAAACAGGTTGAATAGTTAAATGTTGCTTAAGTGCTGAGGATGGAGTGTCCAGGGCATACTGATTTTATACAAAGGACTTTATTTAAAAAGATTTTTTTTAGTACCATGATAACACTAGTGAAAAAACGTTCTAGTAGAACATTTGTGCAGATAATTTCCAGTGACAAGAAACAGATCAAAGACAGGATTATCTTTCTGTGATCTCTGGAGAGATGCTGAAAGCGATGTGAGGCACTTTACAGCTACTGAGAGCAGATGAGCAAGTTAAAGGCCTTGGTACCAAACTCAATTTCATTAAAAAGCCTGTACTTTGTTAATCATGTTGTCTGTCATTGTTTAAGTCAGGAGCCCATGGTGGGAGGGTGAGAAAGCATGCTCTTTTTCACTGTTGTTCTGAAAAAGAAGGGCTTTTAAACGCTCTCTGAAGTCACCATGGAAACCTCAGTCTTGACTAACTAGGTGAGGGTTAGTGTCCACGCACATGAGTCTATTCCTATTGCACATTTCCCCATGTCCATCTGAAATGTCCCTGTGTCGTAAGTGTTTCCCTCCACGTCCTGCGTGGTTCAGGGTTCGGGTCTGGAAGAGGAGCCGCACACAAATGAAAAAGAAAAGACACGAGATAATTTGGGAATATTGGGGGACCAGGCGGCAAGTCCAACTCAAGAGGAAGGACTTCCACTGTGCTCAGGCCTCACCAAGCTTTATATAGTGAGAGGTAAACAAGGTAGTGGTTACCATAGTTACACAGTTCTTGTGAGTTTCACTTGTTTACACCATGGTTATACTTCCTGCACTTCCTCAGCCCCTTAATTTCCCAGATAAGATCTAGGGAGTGTTATAAGGTCAAGCCTAATTATGCTAAGAGGACTGTGCCCTCTAAGCTAGGACTTGTTTGTGACTTTGCCAGCAGGTCAGTCTGAGGCTTAACCCTATATCAGTTTCCCACATCCCTGAAATATACGACCCATTCCCACTGATATGATGTATGTATATGATGTAAACATGATATAATATTTTCCTTGAGATAAAAGAATCAACACGATACAAGAAGATACATAGCATGGTATAACTTTGCCCATCGGGTAAAGTCTTGCATGCATCAACTTTATTGAGTGCACTGGCAGATACTTGGGTTCCACATAATCAATAAGAAAAATGAGGAGCCCCTTCTGCGGGCTATCTAGCCTACTGCCTATGAATGCTTCTCCAAGGACTTTGAATGGAAAGAGACAGTAGAAAATAGCACTGGCCCATGGTTTGGATTATGCACAGATGATATATAGCTTTTAACCAGAATATATAACAGAGGGTCTAGGAAACGTTTACAATACCCCTCAGCCTGGATTCTTCTTTGATTCGGTTAGATGGGCTAGGTTGAGAAAATTGCACATTTCGAACACTCTCCCAAGTGATTTTAATGTGTACAACAATTTAAGAAATATGAAAATAATATAATGTTTATGCAGTGCAATATAGGCAAACATTTAACCTCTCTGAGTATTAGTGTTGTAATCTGTAGATAATATCTTGTATGCCATTACTTGACTTCATGTCTCAGGTTCTCCAGTACACTAAAATCTTGGTGAACTGGAGGTGTTTTCTGGCAATGATTCAGTCTTGTTTCATGTGAGTTTTGTATCTGCTGAATCTTGAGATACCAAGAACGATACAATCAGTTGTTTCAATTATCAAGTTATCCTATATAATAAAAGCCTAATTTTCTAAGTGTCCAGTCATCCGGTCAGCCATTCAACCAATCAAAGTTTAATATGCTAATGATATGCTAAGGCCACTCAACCAGTCACTATGATGTGCACTGACCTCTACGGGGAAGACACTTTAATTGGTAGGTTAGCTTGCTGCTGGGGTGCAACTGATTAGGACTGAATGAGACAGGCCAGAGGCACCCTGGAGCCCTCCTGTGGTCCCTCTTTGGCTGACGAACCTCCCGCATCCCTCCTCAGCCCTGATCATGCACTGGTGGAGTCCCTCGGCCTGGCCTGCACCCTCTCGCAATCAGGGATCCTTCAGGGTTTTGGCCCAAAGGCAGAATGACCTGTCGTTATGATGCACACTAAGCACCAGGGGAAAGACACTCAACTCAGGAGCTGGTGTGCTGGTGGTCAGTGTGCTCCCACAGGGGGAGTGCCACTCAGCCAGAAGCTGGGCTCATGGCTGGCGAGCACAGCGGTGGTGGCAGGAGCCTCTCTCACCTCTGCAGCAGCATTAAGGATGTCTGACTGCTGGCTTAGGCCTGTGGGGAGCAGGCCTAAGCTTTCAATTGGACATCCCCCGAGGGCTCCCGGACTGCGAGAGGGTAAAGACTGGGCTGAGGGATCCCACCTGAGTACATGCATTTTGTGCACTGGGCCTCTAGTATTATATATTGATCACAAGAGAGCTGCATTATATAAAAATTAGAAGTGCTCTAATGGTTTAACATATTAAATTGGCTTTACCATAATTTAAATTTATAATTTAACAATATCAGGCTAAGCTTTGACATGTCTTTGGCAAGTAATTTAAGGAGCTGAGCTTTACCATGTGCCTGTCTAAAAATTGATCATTGACCTCAATTTCCTACCATTAAAGATTCATTCTTTAAGTGTATACATATGTGTATGTATGTATGTATGTCACTTTATTTCAAGGAATTGGTTCACCCGATTGTGAAGACTGCCACCTCAGAGATATACAGGGCAGCCTGGCAGGCTGAAAACTGTCTCTAGCTCGAGTTGATGTTGCAGTCTTGAGGCACAATTTCTTCTTCCTTCGGAAACCTATTTTCACTCTTAAGTCCTTTCAACTGATTAGATTAAGCCTACGCATATTGTTAAAGTCAACTGATTGCTGATGTTCACTATATTTACCAAGTGCCTTCATAGCAATGCCTAGGTAAGTGTTGAATTGAATCCTGGGTACTACAGCCTAGCGACCTTGACACATAAAATTAACCATCATACCAGTCAATAAAATGTAAATGAGGAAGTAAGAATCGGGAGGGGAGGGCGAAATACCCTGATCACCAAGGTATTTTATTAGATTTCTATAATGGGGAATTTCAAACATGTACACAAATATAATAGTATAATAAGATACCATGTACCTGTCACCCAGTTTTAACAGTTATCAACCTATAGATACTCTTATTTATTTTATAATCAATCACACTTTTCCCTACCCAATGATTTATTTTGAAGCAAGTCCTAAACACCATGTTATTTCATATATATATATATTTACTATTTATTTTTAAAAGGTAAGGACTCTTCTAAATAACATAACTAAAACATAATTTTTTAAAACTAAAAATAAAACTGTTAGTAAATCTTCTATGCCATAAAATAGTCAAGAACTAGAGGTGGGGACAGTGCTCCAGAAAAGACATGCTGAGATTTCATGACTCTTTAGAAGCACCTTCAAATGAAGGGGTGGGTGACTCATGTGGAAGAAATGGAAGACAAAACAAAAGGGGTTGGCAAGAGAATGTTCTAAACTGTGTATACTCTTTATTTCTATATTGGCCAGCTTGGTTAGATATATACAGGGTGTCCTCGAAAATGTATATACAATTTAACAGCTGATAGCTTAATTTTGAAAATGAAATGCACTTTAAGAAACACTGTCTGTATAATTATTCAAAGTGTGTGTACACATTTTTGGGGATACCTTATATATTCTAAACTACTCAGGAAGATATGTAACAAATTTAATTTTTATTATCAATTTTGCCAGGAAATAGTGAACAGGGTGATTCTTATTTTCTCTGGAAAGGTCTATCAAGAATAAATGTTAGATAGAAAAGTTGTTTGTTAAGAGCCCACTAGTTTTAAAACTCTGTGAAGGAAAAGATTGAGGATTCATTTACTTCTGAAAATACGTGCTTAACAGTTTCTAACACATTACAAGAGATCACTATAAATGCTTTCTTTTAAAATATTTTTAAAAATCAGACTGTGAACAAGTGTCATTATTGGGAGTTACTTAGCTCCGTGTCAAAATAGAAAGATTATTGGGAGTTACTTAGCTCCGTGTCAAAATAGAAAGAGCGTGTTGTTATTATTCCAGGACAGTGATGTGAAGGCCAGGTCTGGGGAGAGGAGTAAGAGGGAGGGTGGGTTATCAGGCTCACCTGGGGGACCTTACCAACATGCAGATGCTCTTATCCCCAAATCCATTAATGGATCACTCCCAAGTCCATTAATGGAGGGGGACACTTGCATTTTGAAAATAAAGCCACCCTCTTAGGAAGGAAAAAATAGACTCTGAACTATGTTAAATTTTAATGTTCTTTTCCCCCCTTCTCTAAGACTCCAGTATGACATCAGGGCCTGATCACAATGATGTGAAGTCAGGCGAGAAGAACATTACATCCACTTGCTTTTCTCTGTTTTAATGTGTTTAGCGGCCAGTTCTAAAATTGCAATGGAAAAATCACCTGTATTTTACTAGTTATTGAAAAGGATAGGTCCTATTTTGCCTGTTTTTTATTTGGCTATTGCAAATATTTGGAGCTGCTCCAAAATTCCCAAGTAAAAGGATTTGCAATTTGCTAGGTGCAACATTACAGAGCACGCTAATTGAGTGGGTAGTGAGCAAAGGTACACTTACGTAACTGTATCTGTATTGTGATGTATCTCTACACACCAGAAAAAAACAAAAACTATTATGCCCCTTGCAAATGAGTTTCCTATTTCTGTAGCACGGTCCCATCTGCACTTTTTTTTAGAAAATAGAGTTATATGTGCACAGGGCAGAAGGGGTTACATTTTTAATGTTTTAAAGAGGATTTTTCTGTCTTGATAATAGAGATCTAAATATAAGGTTTTGAATAATAAGTACAATTATATCATCTCTTTACCTAGAAATAGAGGAGAAAGATGATCACTTTAGAAGGGGATCATAAAATAGAAAAAAGAGATAATATTTATTTCATAGTTGGGAAATAATTACTGGCTGGCTTTGATATAAAATTCTTCTTCCCTAAATCGCAGAGGAGGAATGCAGGGCTCCGACGCCATGCTAAGCAGAAACAGCTGGAGCAGCTGGGACCTGAAGTCACCAAAGTTACCACTGAAACTCATGAAAGAGGACCCCTCTTAGAGGTTGTTGGGATAGTGGAAGGGGTTAAAAATGAAAGAATAACTATTATTCCAGTAATTATAAGTATCACGAAAATTCCATTAACCTTTGTAGGAGCACTCACTAGGGGTGACCCTAAATGGGGAGACACTAATAAAATGCTGGTCCTGCAAGACAGAAGGGAAGAGCAGCATGTAAGGAATAAGAGGCTCAAGTTCACATACACACCAAACACCTCAGGGAAAAGGGGGTCTTACCTCCTGACTTAAAAACATAGCGGCATGAAGAACTTGATAAACATGAAAAATGAATAAAAAGCAAAGAAGCAAATAAGAAACAAATTTAAGGAGAAACACATGCGTAAATCTCTGTAATTCAGACAATAGCCTTGAATACTAGTGATATTTGAGGGGACCCTGCAGCCAGCAATACAAATATTGTGACTGAGAGAAACAATAGAACATCTCAGTACATGTACAAAGTAAAAACATTGGGGAGCTCTGAACACTGAAAAGGTGCTAAGTACTTTATATATGCTATCTTTTTCTCACACACAAAAAAACCTATAAGAATTCTTTTCAGTCTTAAAAATACAAAGATTATAATCTATAATAATAAAAGCGTAATATGCAAATCGACTGGTTTGCCATCCAGAAGTCCTTCTGGCAACCTTCCGGATGGAGCTGGGGCTGCAGGCTTGGGATCAAGACAGCCACTGTGGCTGTGAGAGATCGAGGTGGCTGCAAAGGTCTATTCTTGCACGAATTTCATGCATCAGGCCTCTAGTTATAAATAAGATCAGGTCTAGAAAGAGTTTTGAGTTCTATCGGACCATGGCTGGATTATTTAACATAAATAACACAAATTCATTCAAAATTTGCACTTGCATGAAAATCACTACTGAGAGGATGGAATAAGCTTCCCTTTAGTTTGAGAGTCAGGACAGCCCTCAGCCCCTCATCCAGGCTGGCCAGGCACCCCAGTGGGGACCCCACCCTAAAGGAGGTGCAGGCAGCCTGAAAATAGCCCTCGGTCCCTCATCCAGGCTGGCCAGGCACCACAGTGGACTCCCACCCTGATCCGGGACACCCTTCAGGGCAAACCAGCCGGCCCCCACCCATGCACCAGGCCTCTATCCTATATAGTAAAAGGGTAATATGCCTCCCAAGCAAGTGGACAACCCCCGAGGGCTGCCGGGGCTGCCAGAGGGATGTCTAATTGCCATCTTAGGCCCAATCCTCCAGAGAGTGAGCTTAAGCCAGCAAGTTGTCATCTCCTGAGGGGTCCCAGACTGTGAGAGGGCACAGGCCAGGCTGAGGGACCTCCTTTCCCCACCGAGTGCACAAATTTTTGTGCACCGGGCCTCTAGTCCTACATAATAAAAGGGTAATATGCAAATCAACTGAACAGCAGGATGACCGGTTGCTATGATGCTCACTGACCACCAGGGGGCAGACACTTAACACAGGAGCTGCCCCAGTCACTGCAGATTGGGTTCTGCTGACCAACCTCTCAGTCCCTTCCCCTGGTGGGCAGCCTCTGATTGCCCAATGGAGGATGGTGAATGGTGAACTGAGGGTGGGTGTTTGCAGACATGGGCAGTGCTAGTCCAAGGCCCGCACCCCACCGGTAGCCCCACACACAGAGGGCGACCTTAGGCAGGGGTCAGGGCTTGCGAGTGGGCAAGGATGGCCAACCTATTGATCCCTCTCCCCTACTGCAGCAGGCAGGTTACAATCTTCCAATGACGAATGAGGAACTGGAGGTGGGTGGCGTCAGGGGGCAGGGCCAGCAAGAATTTCATGTGCCAGGCCTCTAGTTAAGAAATAATGCTAGTATTTTAAACACACACACACACACACACACACACACACACATTTTGGGAAAATACTTCAAAAATCTGAAGACTTCAATAAATCTAAGAATACAGGCATAACTTTTGCAGGTTTGGTTCCAGGCAACCACAATAAAGTGAGTATCTCAATAAAGCAAGTCATATTCTTTTTGCTGGTGGCGGGGGGTTTTACCTTTAATTTGTAAAAACAAACAAACGAGCAAACTACAAACTTCAATAAAGCAAAGCACAATAAAATCAGGTGTGCTTTTATGTTTCCAAATATGTTCATATAAACAAACTGTGTTTGTATATCCATACAAAAATTATTTAACAATCTGGAATCTAATAAAGTTTGATATTTGATTGTACTTCTCCACTTGATAATTATCAAAGAAGTT
Organism: Myotis davidii; assembly: GCF_000327345.1. Lineage (NCBI taxonomy): Eukaryota > Metazoa > Chordata > Mammalia > Chiroptera > Vespertilionidae > Myotis > Myotis davidii. The sequence goes on from NW_006299510.1 coordinate 171,121, forward strand.
TCATATTGACCCTTTCTATCTAATTCTACTGAAAACAACCTTAGTCACTATGGGCAATGTAATGGTTTATTTTATGTGTCAACTTTACTGGACCATGGTGCCCAGATATTTGGCCAAACACTCTGTATGCTTCTGGAAGATGATTTTGGATGAGATTGCCATTTAATAGGTAGATTTTAAATGAAGCAGATCACCTCCAATGTGTGATGATGCTCACTCAAACAGCTGAGAGCCTGAATAAACCAAAGACTGACCTCCCAAGTAAGAGGGGATTCTACCAGTGGACTACCTGTGGACTCAACCTGAAACTCTTCCCTGAGTGTTCAGTCTGCCTGCCCATCTCATTAGATCTTGGCCTCACCCAGACTTTAAAGCCACAAAAGCCAATTCCTTAAAGTAAATCTCTGTACACACGTGCATCCTATTGGTCACTTTTCTCTAGGGGATCCTAGTACAGACCACATTTTCCCAGACCTCTGATTTCATTTATTTTAGACCTCTACCAGATGGATAAATGGAAGAGACATCGTGGATATATGAGTACATGACTTATCATCTACATTAATTTGTCTAGAGTAGGAAGACAGAAAAAATAGGTCAGCAGGTACCAAAAGCTTTTTGTACCTAAATGGCATTTGTCCACATTATAATTTCTTTTTCTGAAACACAATTCCTCTCACACACTTTTTTAGACCATCCTCCAAAGTCAAGCCAGCTGAACCACATACATGGTCACACACTGTACTGTTATTGCTATTCACCTCATTTACATATGTTTAGAGTTTCCTTAATTTAAAAAAGCCTGTTTTTATTTTTTAATTCCCTCCCCCATTATAATATATTACTGATAAGGCATGTATTTCATGTTAGAGCAGGAGGATGTAATGAATATTCTACTTTGGCTAATTTCCAACCATATTCTTGGCTGGCTCATTCTTGTGGTTTAAATCTTTCACAATTCTGCATGTGTTATCTACTTGTTTTCTTTCTTACTCGATTTGGTTGAACCTGTTTAGCTACTCATAACTAGCTTAATATCTTTTATTTCTACCAGCTCACTTTGAAACTTTTTCTATCATCTGTACAGCATAACAGTCTGCCTTCTAGTCAACATTTTCCAGACAATATATTATTACCCCAGCTTTCCTGAAAGGTTTTACTGGGAATTATAATAATTAATTCATCTTTGCCTTCCTTTCTGACTCTCCCTTGCTAGCAAGAATATTTGAGTAAAATACCTGTTTTCCACGCTGTAAAGGTCTAAGAATTAAAATTAACAAATACAGTACCTATATCTTTATTAAAATTTTACATTAGAAACTTTTTAAGGGATATTTACATTTATCTTTAATATTTAGGAGAAATATCTGCCTACTTTTGTGCCTATAACCAGGCTAGTCTCCTGGAGATGACAAGGCAGACAGCCTATAAAAGTGAGCTTTGGGTACAGAGTCTGTTTTATGGAAAATAGTTGCCTGCTTCCTTCTCTCCCCCTCTCTCTCCCTGATTCATAGGCCAATGCTCAACCACTGAGCCATACCAGCTGTGCAGGAAAAAAAATATTTTGAAGTTTTCTTTAGAGAGAGACAAAGGGTGGGGGGGGAGGTTAAGAAACACTGGTTTACGCTCTTTTCAGTAGGTTAGTCATGACCAATATGTTATTGATTTATTGGAATTACAAGAAACCTATCACAAGTAACAGGGGATATATTTGAGATTTGATTAGAAAGAAATGCACTCTAATATGTAATAAATAGACCAATCAGAGAAGTCACAAGTGTTTTCTAAGTGGACAAGACTCAATTTTTTGGACTTCTTCTTTTAGAGCTGGTAATGATTTTATTTTGCTCTCTGCACACACACAAAAAAGCAAAAGGTATAGCTATAAAACTTGTTTCCTTTACATTTCCCCCAGATTTAATACACTCAACATACCACAGAGCACATTGTATATGCTTGGCACTTAAAGGAGTTATCAGATTCAGGAAATTCAATAGAAGTCTTTATTTTTCCTACATTTCCTATCCTCACGTTGTCAATCATCTGCTAATACAGTAAGAAATCTAGTTCTAACCCTAAGTCTCTATCGCTGTTTTCCTATTGTTTTTTTAGAAGTTATATGTCTTCTCTGCCACATCTGATATATAGCTCTGTCCATTGGAGTAGTTTATCTTTAGGCTCTTGTTTTATTAATTTTGTTAACTTTTTTATAGTAACCCCTGAACCTGATATTTTTAACCCAGTGTTAACAATGTTTATAGTCTATAAAACAGAAGGCATTCCAGACTAAAAATAACTTATTACAGTAAAACAATGTTAGAACTGATATTATAAATTATCTTTAATACTTTGAACAAGTTGATAAATCAAAGATTACCTGAAAAATCATCAAACTCCTTTCTATTTAAAGTGTCTAAGTTAAGCTACATGCATCCTAAATTTTTTTAATGTAGTCTCTTTATTATAATCTTACCAGGATCTAACAGAGTGTCTGGAAAATTGTAAGACATAAATGTGTTGATTGAAATACTGAATGATTTAAGAATTTAGATTTCCTTTATTTCTGGTCAGAAGTTCTTAGAAACTATGCTTTTTTTTTCCAATTCACCAAAAGTCATTATTCTACATTTATTTAACTGGCTCTAAATGGGATATTGAAGAAGGATCATAATTTAAAACAGAAGATATAATTTTAACAATATGTGATTTACAAAGATTTTCATTTACAATACTGTCATCAGAGGGAGAAACTTAGTTTTAGTGCTCTTCACTTGCATAATTTTTCATTTAATTTCTGTACTGTGTTTCTTAAAGAAAACCCCTAACTTGCATGTGCTTCAGTCCCCACAGAACCTGGATCAGATCCCTGCCTTATCACAGTAGCGATGGCCTCTTAGGTTGTTTTATGGCTCAGTCCTGAAGAAATGCTAGCCTACTTGGCATGCTGCCAAACTGACCTTTCTTCTTGCCTTTTCCCTCACAAACTCACAAACTCACCCTACACATTCCTCAAAGTTCTTTATGCCATTTCTCAGAAATACTCAATTCTTTTCTGAGCCCATAAAATTAACTGCTCAAACCTGTAATTTGATGCACCTAAAAAATAGCCATAACCTTCCCTTCATCTTTCTGTTAATCTTTCATAACCCACTTAACTGGGCCACTCTTCCCTCCACTGTGATGTATATATGCACACAAAGTTTCTTTTCTCCTTCTCTTTTCTTTCTCTGAAATGTCTTCTAGTTGTTGTGTTCTGAGCTCCCTGGTAAGGAATGAGAGGTGACAGGGTAGAAACTGAAGAGGGGATAAGGATGTGAAGGCCAGGTGCTAGAGGATTTAGCACCATTCGCATTCTCCAGAGTGACCCTGTGGCAGCTTGCAAGGCATTTGCCTGAGAAATCTTCACTTTTCGTGTGGTTGGCATGTTCACCTCAGATTTATTGATGCTGGTCATGGGACGAGGCGTTAAGCATCAGGACCGCTAATAAAGGCTGCATCCATGTTTATGGACAGATGGTCATAAGATGCAAATAACACAAGAGAAAGACACAGATATTTCTTATTCAACAATGTAAGTGTTAATGTCAAAGAGATCTACTTGCTTTTATTTGATTTCACTGCATGATCTACTGTTGTGTTGTGAAGAAAAGGGAACACAGTTGGGAAGAAATTATAAAATATTGACTGGGAAAAAAGGTATTTCCTGTAGTTACATATTATGTTTTAGATAAATGTGAGGTTTAAGGAATTACATTGTATGTTTCTCATATAGCGTTTTAGATTCCAAATGATCACAATATATTAATTTCCATTAGAGTTTATTTATATTCCTTTAGGTTATTCTAGATTCAAAATATATAACAAGCATTGAAAAATAAGTTATTGTACAAGTAACAATGCCATCCACCTTCCCAAATCAGCCTATAGAAATCCTTTCATTACCAGTATGCTATCATAACACCTTTGTCTTATAGAATTTCCTGAGTCCCCACTTAAATGCTATCTGTTGTTCTCTTGGCCTTCCCTTTTACCATCTCACTTTCTTTTAAGTTTCAATATTTCTACATTATTCAATAATATTCAATTATATTCAATTGAATATAATTATTCAATATTTCAATCAAATTGGCTTATAAGTTCTGTGAAGACAGTACTCCAAAGAAAGCATGTTTTATACAATGTATATTCTGAAGAACTATCAGGTATAGATTCAGTATACAGGGAGATATTTAACAACTTTTCTTTTAAAATATGCTTCTGTTGAGAGTATTTTGCCCCCAAATGTCTGCTGATCATTCATGTTATTGTATTGATTTTAGAGCAGTTAAGAGTCATTGACTTCCAAAGTCTTCTGGGAAGTAGATGTTGTATTTCTTATCCTCTTTTTCATTGGGAGTTAATTCCTGTAATCACCTTCCATTTATCAGTACCCATAATTCCATAACTTTATGCACTTCTCCAGACTAAAGCATACATGTATATACATTTATAAATAATATAATATAGAGATATACAATTTAATATAAATATTTATTACAAATACAATATGTTACATTCAGTGTTTGGATGTTTTGAATATTGAGAGGAACTCTAGAGATTTTTAATGGCTTTTGTTTTTGCATTTCCTAAAACTTGGCATTGTCACTTCCTGTGTTTCTTCCAAGATTATTTCTTACTCTCCAAATTGTCTAATTGCTCCTGTTCTGACATGAAGCTCAATGTTTTCTCCCACTTTATTTGTCTACAAATATTTCTAAGCTAGTCTCACTCCTTGTTGTTACTTCACAGTCAACGGTGGTGTCAGTGAGACAGTTTCCAATCTGTGATTGCCTGTGAATATCATTAACCTGGTGTTATCTGCACCCTCCTTTAGCTCACTAATGAAGATCCTGGGTAGGTTGGTCTGTAGATCACCTATCTAGAGATCATATGATGAAAGTTGCCATTTTTCCATAGCTTTCAATTTTGGTCCTTGGATTATATTACAGCTTGTATCTAAACTTGAGAAGCAAATGTCCTTGCGGCAACATCATACCTTTAATTTATAGCATATCTGGTTCTTTTGATTCCATAGCAAATTGTCAGTTGTACTCAATAGCATTTTTCTTTCTTCATGTTCCAATGGTCATTATTTTTTGAGATGGTATTAGTGCAGTCCCAGGAATATGTCACCTTATTGCATTAGGTTTGTTTCCACAGGATATGAGTGTCTTGGGCATGGCAAACACAAGGCCAAATTTCATTGTTTGCGTTTCTATCCATAGGATAAATGGTGTTCTCACAAGCCATTGCTCATTTATAGTTCTGTGCTTTTACCATTTTACACCCTTTGCTTCATCTGGACCTCTTCTCTTTTGCGTTTATCAAATTCCTTCTTACATAGTTCTCAGATCATTTTTCCATTTCCCCCAGAAAATTATTTATTTTCTTTGTATTCCCGATGTCTCTGTATTCCAATGATAACTCTATTACCACACTTATCATGTAATAGGGTACCTCTCTTATTTACATATCTATTATTGCTCTGGGCTGTGAACATCTGGAGGGTAGAAATCTTGTCATAGTCATCATTATTCCTTGGTGTTTAGCATAAATATGGCACACAATAAATGTTTGCTGACAGAATGAGTAAATTAATAGCTTTAATTTGAATAAATCAACCTTTTGTGTATATTTACATCAGAAAGGCCCTCCACCAAATTTGTTTTATTTATTAACACTTTATTAGAAAATGACAAGTTGCCTTTTCTTCTCTACATCGTTTCAGTGCTTTTAATTGTTCATAAAATGAGCAGAAAGCAAATAATTCTCAGTCAATTACTGTCATTATTTTAAACACTGAGACTCTTACGTAATAATAACTAGTTTTGAAGAATGGGAAACGAATGTCAAGAAAATGAGCTTTTTAAACCCTTCCTAAATATATTCTGATTTTAAAAAATATTTAATATTAAAACCATAATTTAGTTGATATTAAACCCCCTCTTACTGCCCTAAATATCTACCTGTTTTATTTGTATTTGATTTATTGAATTAAACTATTTCATAATATAGCTTTCAGGTATACTTTCACTTTTTCTATCTACCTCAGCCCTCTCCTTCCCTCTGGTAATCACCATACTGTTATCTGTGTTTATGGGTTGTTTTTACTTAATCCCTTCACCTTTTATACCCAGCCCTTCAACATCCCTTCCGTCTGACAGCTCTCAGTCTGCAGTCTGTTCTCTGTATCCATGCGTCTATTTCTATTTTGTTTGATAGTTTATTTTGTTCATTAGATTCCATACATAAGTGAAATCTTATGGTACTTGTCTTCCTCTGACTGGCTTACTTCACTTAGCATAATAATCTGCAGACCCATCTATGTTCTCACAAATGTAAGATTTCCTTCTTTTTTATGGCCAAGTATTACTTCATGTGTAAATGCACCACAGCTTGTTTTCTCCACTCATCTACTGATGGGCACTTGGGCTGCTTCCAAATATTGGCTATTGTAAATAACACTGCAGTGAACTTAGAACTGCGTATGTTTTGTTGAATTAGCATTTTGAGTTTCTTAGGATACATTCCCAGAAGTGGAATCTCTGGGTCATAAGGCAGTTCCATTTTTAATTTTTTGGTACACAATGGTGTACCAATCTGCATTCCCACCAATAGTGCACTAGTGTTCCCTTTTCTCCACAACCTCACCAAGACTTGTTGTTTGTTGATTTATTAATGATAGCCATTCTGACAGGTGTGAGGTGATATCACGTTGCACTGTTAACCTGCATTTCTCTGATGATTAATGACACTGAGCATCTTCTCATATGTCTATTGGCCATCCTTAAGTTTCCTTTGGAGAAGTGTAGATGTAGGTCCTTTCTTTCAAGTGGAGTTTTTGAGGTTTTTGGGTGTTTTTTTTTGTGTGTGTGTGTTGAGTTGTATAAGTTCTTTATAAATTTTGGATATTAACCTCTTGTCAGATGTATCATTGGCAAGTATGCTATCCCATTCAGTGGGTTGTCTTCATTTTGTTAATGGTTTCATTTGCTGGGTAAAATCATTTATTTATTTATTTATTTATTTATTTATTTATTTATTTATATTTTAATGGAAATTATAGCATTTTTATTCTTTTTTAATATTTTCAATTAGAGTTTACATTAAACATTATTTAGTATTAGTTTCAGATGTACAGCCTAGAGGCCATAAAATGTTTATTCTGAAGTATTTTGCTTCAAGAAAGGCAGAACATTCTAAGTAAAGTTAATAAATTATTAACTTTTACAACAGTAATGGGCACACCTGAATTAGTTTTTCTAATTGTGTACGTATTACAAATGTGCATATATATCAATATTCAGCTTCTCTCTTTCTCTCATAAGAGCAAGTCTTCTTATCATTATTTTTCTCTAATGGCTTAGACAAAATAATAATAATAATAATAAGAAGAAGAAGAAGAAGAAGAAGAAGAAAACTTTAGACTTTGTTTGCAGCCAACACACAAGTTACTCCCTTATGCAGAAATTTCAAAGAGAATTCCTGAGAAGAAGATGTTAAACAAATGAGAGGAAGGAAGAAATCAAAAGATATTTTGAAACAATTTATGAAAATGAGAATACAACAAACCAAAATCTATGAAACACAGCAAAAAAATATCCCTAACAGAGACATTCACAGCATTACAGGCCTAATTCAAAAAACAAAAAAATCTCAAATATACAATCTATCTTTACACTTAAAGGAACTGGCAAAAGAACAACAAACAAAACCCAAAGTGACTAGAAGAAATGAAATAATACAGATAAGACCAGAAGTAAACAATGTGGTCTAAAACACACTTCCATTCTCTTGATAGGGACAAAGGACTGAAGATGAAGTTAATTATCAATCATGCTTATAAGATGAGGCCTCCATAAAAGCCCCAAATATACAGGGTTCTGAGAGCTTTCAGGTCAGTGAATTCATCCACATTCTGGGAGCATAGCACATCCCACTTCCAGGGAATCTCTGATTAGTAGCCAAGTCAGACTACAGTAACCCAGGGATCTATGATTTGCAATTTGCATCTGAATTGTGGGCAGTCTCATGAGAGTGAGCCCCAAATCTGTGGCACGTGAAGCTATTTTCATGTAGGTAGTGCCAGAATTGAGTTAAATTATAGGTGTCAGAGAACTGATTGAAGGGGGAAAACCCCACACATACCAGGTGTCATAAGTGTTGTGAGTGTGGGAAAGGGGAAGCACAAGAGGGAGGGCTGTTTTTTTTTCCAACTCATAAACATATAACATATACATATTATATAGACATGTAAATAATTATTGAAATTAACTGTGAGTCACAGAACTGTTTTTGAAGCAACCTGCAGGAGTCAGTCTGAAGGTAAAGAGTATTGTGGTGTCTGGCTCCTTATATTCTCTTTTTAAAATTACAGACTACCTAACAACTTCCCAGAAGAAATTCTAATATCAATTGCTAATTAATTTAACATATTGGTATATTGCTCTATGGTTCTCAACCTTCTGGCCCTTTAAATGCAGTTCTTCATGTTGTGACCCAATAATAAAATTATTTTTGTTGCTACTTCATAACAGTAATGCTGCTACTATTATGAGTCATAATTAAAATATTTGATATGCAGGATGGTCTTATGTGACCCCTGTGAATATATACATATTATATAGACATGTAAATAATTATTAGCTAGTAGGCAGAAAGACAGTTATGAGACATGTCTTGTATTTTTAATGAAGCCAGGTTTTCTGTTCTTTTATTACTCCAATAATATCTTTTGAGGAAAACTCACCAGAGGAAAATAAACAATACCTTAAACAAGTTTCATTAATAATATAATATAATAAATTATTATATAATAATATAATAAATATCGCTCTATGGGATCACAATTTATGTGCCTACTACTGGTGGATCTTTGATAAAACAAAGACAAGCTTTTCTTGTATAGCACTGATACGTGGAACAGTGTCTGTGGATAAAAGGGAATGGGATATATAAAATAATGGTAATGTTTACTTTATAAATAGAAATATCCTGAGATTTCACTGAATCTAAAGGGAAGAGAAAATAGTGTTATTAAACCAAAGTATGTTTTATAATCAAATGAAAAAAAATAATTGTCTCTTGTTTGGCTGTAATACTCTTAACTCCTATGTCATAGCACATAAGTGGGGCCTGGCTACACTTCCCTTTTTTAATTCTACCTTGAATTAATAAATATCCTGTTTGACAGTGTAGAACCCTTCCTCTTATGAATAGAATACACAAAAGCTCAAAAATATTATTTTAATTTTACTTTAATTGCACAATAACCAAATAGCAAATTTTGGTTTAAAAGACCAGATTGATTGTAATTTAATTTCACTTAAGTTCATTTCAATGATACCATGTTTTTCAATAAAAATGAAAGATTTTTTTTCCTAAAGGATTCTAAACCTGTACATATGAAGACTTCTCAAACACTTGCCTAATTTTTTCTTTGTTCATCCCTATGTTCATATTGAATAGTTAGAAATTTAACAATCTGATGGTATTTACAGCAATGTGAAAACATCTATGGTAGCCGAAACCGGGTTGGCTCGGTGGATAGAGCATCAGCTTGCGGACTGAAAGGTCCCAGGTTTGATTCCGGTCAAGGGCATGTACCTGGGTTGCGGGCACATCCCCAGTGGGAGATGTGCAGGAGGCAGCTGATAGATGTTTCTCTCTCATCGATGTTTCTAACTCTCTATCTCTCTCCCTTCCTCTCTGTAAAAAAATCAATAAAATATATTAAAAAAAAAACTATGGTATTTGGAAGCTTGGATTCACAAAAGAATACCTGCATAAGGCAAATATTCTCTTCTACAAACATTTGCTGAGTACTTACAATGTGCTAGACAGTGTCCTAGGTTCCAGGAATGGAATAATGATCTAAAGAGAAAGAAGCCCGCCCACTTGGAATTTGCCTTAAATCTCTTTCTTTGATTATAGTACTGGCAGTGCCAAAAAAAGGATAGCATCTAGGTTTCTCACTTGCAGCTTTATATTGTTGCCTGTTCTAACTTTACTAATAAAAGTTTTATGTAGATTTCCATAATCCTAGGCATAAACAGCTAATATCTTTCTGTTTCACAGGAAAAATTCCTCTAATGAAGTCAAATTTTGACCATGTAAGAATATTTAGACTTTAGACTTAGTTCTATACTTCCTGATGGAAAATGGAAAATGGTTCTAAAATATGAAACATTAATTGCTCTTACATATAAAATGGTTTTATTTATTAAAGCTATTTCTCCACAGTGGGCTATACTCATTCTATTTCCTTTCTAGAGAGGCAGCCATCCATTAATTCCTTGGTACTATTTAATACGATATTTGATATGCTATAGGAAGTCTTGAGAAATGTTCTGAATAAGACTGCCTTTTAAAATAAACCAGCATTTTCTACCTTTAAATTTAATTTCTCCAAATCCGCTCATTCTTTC
>NW_006299510.1:181616-211839 GCF_000327345.1 Myotis davidii
TCTTGAACATTTATAACCATTGTTTCGCACTCTGTATCTGGTAAATTGCTCACCTCCATTTCATTTAGTTCTTTGTTTGGAGACTTCTCCTCTTCTTTTACTTGAGGCATGTTTCTTTGTCTTGCCATTTTGACTGCCTCTTTGTGTTTGTGTCAATGTATTAGTAGATCTATGACTTGCAGGATTGGTAGGATGGACTAATGTAGCAGGTGTCCTGTGGGACCCAGTGGCACCGTCTTCTTGATCACCTAAGCTGTGTGCGCCAGAAACATTTATTGTGTAGGTTGCATGAGCCTTCCTATTGTAATTGAGTCTTTATTGTTGTTGGCTCATTTATGCATAGGTTTAACCCTCAGACTGGCTGACAGTGAGGATTGATTTAGACTACAGTGTATGAGCTGCTGTTTGGAAGCTGACAACACAAAATGGAATTCGCCTCAGAAGGGTCTGTTGCCTGCTGAGATCTCCCTTTGTATATGTTGTTTATGGATCTAATAGCATCCAGCTCTGATGTTGTCTGAGCTTGCCACTCAGTGTGTTGGTCCTGAATTCTCTTGGGAGGATCTCTGGTGCAGGCCAATATCAGACTCTGCCTGTGACTGGCCCTGAGCAACCTACTTGGAGCTACAAAGCACTCCACACTTTGTAGCTGTCTCTGCTGGTCCTGGTTGTGTGTGGGCAGGACACAGCCATATGTCAAGTCTGGTTTACACCAGTACTGATCCCAGGGGTTGGTCAGCAAAAGGCCGAAAGCTCTCTGAGATCTGACACTTCCTGGATCTGCTTGCCAGCTGCCTGCTAGGCTGAGTCACTGAAAGAGCCTCTGCTGGGACAGGAGTTGTCGAATGAGGTAGGATCTCAGTGTGTCGCCAAATAGGAGTGGGTGGTGTTCACTACATTGATACAGATTCAAACTCAGGGCCAGTGCTGGATCTGAGGTCACTTATCAACAGCCCCAGGGTACACCAAGGCTAGCTGACAGCAGCTGAGACCCTGCAGAACTTTGTGATGAGGCAACATCTGAGAGAATTGTCAGAGTGAGTCCAGCAGAGTTACCAGGTCTAAAGAGACCAAGTTTGGGGCATGTACAAGGCGGGCTCTGCACAGGTCCAGCATGTGAGGCAAAAATAACCTTGTCCTAGAGCCACACAGCTCAGTCCATATCCCCAGACCTGCCAGAGAGCCCAAGCTCAGCCAGGAAGTGCCACAGGAGCCCAGAAGGTGGTGCTAGTGGATCTCCTGTGAGGGGATGACCCTGGTCAGTCTCACAAGAGGTGGAGGGAATGGCTCCTTCCCCAGAGCTACACAATTCAGTCACTGACACCTGAGTTTTCTCAGACCTCTGCACTCTGGGTCCAGGCAGCTGACTTATTCATAGGGTGTGAGCATCACAGGACATGTGACAGGGAGTTCAGAGTGTCAGTCTATTGCATTTCCCTAGGCTGATGCTATATGGAGGGGGGTACTTGACCCAAGAAAAATGGTGTCTGGTGAGGAAGAGGGACTCATACAGGAACCTGGTTGCTATCCTTTCTGTTGTCTTCCCAGGGCCACAAAACTCAGTCTCTCTTCACATGACTCTCAACTGCCTTGTCATCCCTCTGCCAGAACCCAAGGTGTGGGCTGTGAATAAGATTTTTGCTCTGGCCCTTTAAGAGGGCACCTGTCTCTCTAGCCATCTCGCACCTCTACCTGGCAGACAGAATCCCCACTGATTTTCACAACTAGATGTCTTGTAGGCACCTCTCCCTGACTCTGGTGCTCTGGGATGGGGAGCCTGGTGTGAGGTTGAAACCTCTCACTACTCAGGGGTGTCTTTGCAGCTGAGATAACCTCTGGATTATCAGATGCTGCAGATTGGTGCAGGTCCAGCCTTTTCACATGTCGGCCCTTCCTACCAATCTCAATGTGGATTCTTCCGTAAATCCTTGGTTATAAGGTTTCTGTACAGCTAGTCTTCAGGTGGTTATTCAGGTTGTTTGTTCTGTATTTTAGTTGTAATTCCAGTGTGGTCCTGGGAAAGGTGAGTATAACTTTCATCTACTCCACCACCTTCTTGGATCCTCTTGAGTAGGCATGCTGAACTGTCCTAGACAGCCACCATAGCTCTACCATTCCAGAAGACTGTTCAGGGGATGCAGTGATATACAACAGTGATTGCCAAAAAATACTAATGTCTGGTTTCCAACCCTGGACATTTTGATTTCATTGTTGAGAGGTGCAACCTGGGCTTTCAGAATTTTCAAAGCTTCCCAGCTGGTTCTACTGTATCATAACCAAGCAAAGACTTTAACATACAGTGTGACATGAATGGCAAGAAAATTAATATTACCTCTGGCAATACTTTATTATTATTAATGTTATCATTAGACACTGATCAGAAAGCAAAACACAGGTATTAAAAAAACGAAAGCAAAACAAAAATAAATGAAATTGATTGGTGTATATACAAAGTCTTTTTGTGGTAAAACAGTTACTAAATTTCTTTTATGAAAGTAAGCTAAAAGAAAAGTAATAGCTTAAAAAGTGAATCAAACAATATAAACCTGAAACTTTGCTTTCAGTTGAATTTTACTAGACTCTGTTATCCTATTTGAGTCACAGACAATTCTCTTTGGTGCTTCCATTTAGGTGGTTACACAAAAGCTTTCAGGAATATGGATGTTTCTACTTATGATTCATATTTTCATGAGGCTTTGAAGTTTTCTATAGTGATTACTGACTCATCTGTGGTTTTACAGAGAAGAAAATAGGTATTTAAGGAAGACAGGCAATGCTCAGCAGTTAGTTCTATAGGATTCCCAAACTGTTTTACCTGAAGGCAGAGATAAGGATTTCTTAAGCGCCTAGGATTTTTTTGAGCCATATGGTTCTGTTGTTAAGCCTATGTAGTAGTAAAAACTGCTTATAACTGCTTATACAGCTGATGAAGTATTAGGCACAATTTCAAGTTAGAGTGGGCTCCCTTTATTTCTACTTTTCCATCCTTCATTTGAGACTTGCTTTAGGCAAAGGGCATGTGGTTGCTAATTTTAGTTTGTCATTAGTTGAGTTTCCTGAGGTCAGATAGCTTTGGTGACTGGAAGGATGTGCATTTGTTAGGCAAAACAGAGGAGCTATTTTTCACAAGGATCGTTAGTCTTTATGGAGTTATCCTGGGGAGAAGATTTATAAATATTTTCACATAATTGATTACAGTAAGTAGATAAGGCAAATCGGAATTTTCAGAGCATGAATGTAACTAATTTGAGCCTAGCTATTCTGGTTTGAAAAAGTCAGCTCAATTATTTCCAGTCATTTTAGATTTTTTTTTTTTTTACAAGAGAGCATTTGGTTGTTTAAACATCACAATAATGTGTATATTATAGTACATAAAATATATTTTTCATATTTAATTTAATACACAAATGTATAGAGTCATACATAAAACCCAAGCAAGTTTAATTTTCCATACACAAAGTAAGTACCTCAGTAGAAATGCTAAAGGTTATTTTACTCTTGTGTGCTATCTTCATATGTGGAAAGAACCTTTTGATTCACTGCTAAGATTTTCAACAGTTTTACCAATTAGTATCAAATAAAAAAGGGAATATTTTTCTAGTAGGAGTTTAATTGTAATTTAGATTTACCAGTAAGTCTTAATTTTTGGTGTTTCCACCAAACTGAAGTTATTTTAAACCATTGATTGACTTCTAGTCAACAAGGGTGCGGTTGTGTGTGTGTGTGTGTGTGTGTGTGTGTGTGTGTCTTACAAGATTACAAATAAATATCTGAATAAAAATATGATAAATAAGTTAGCAGAGCATCGTTATTTTTTCTTATAAAACTATGTGATAACTATAAAGCCTGTTCTTTAATTTGCAAAGATTGATGTGCACATAAATGAAAATGGTTTAATCTTTTAACCAAGTAAAATCTAACAGAATGATCTCTAACAAACCCCAAGAATCATGAATAATGTTTTAGTCATTATTCTACTACTGATTTACTAGTTGATCTAGTAAGAGCATTAATAATTCTTAGAATCTAGTTCAGACAATCTTGAAGAGGAAAGTCCTTGTTCCTTTGTTTTCATACTATTTCCTGGCTCAAAGCACCTGGAGAGTCCATTCCTGAGGGCTTTTAGTCAGTCTCTCTCTCTCTCTCTCTCTCTCTCTCTCTCTCTCTCTCTCTCTCTCTCTCTCTCTCTCTCTCTCTCTCTCTCTCTCTCTCTCTCTCTCTCTCTCTCTCTCTCTCTCTCTCTCTCTCTCTCTCTCTCTCTCTCTCTCTCTCTCTCTCCCCCTCTCTCTCTCTCTCACACACACACACACACACACACACACACACACAGATAATGCACTTAACCTTCACCCCATGCTATGCAAGGATGGTCTCTGCCAAGTTTGTGATCCATAAGTGGTAAATTAATATCTCTTTCAATTCTAAAAAAATATTTTTGTTTTCTAAGTTACTCTGGTATCATCTTATATCGATGAATTAACTCCTTCAGCAACATGGATATAGGAAAAACCAACTAAGGAGAGACATTTCACCAGGTGTCTGAAGAGGGGATGCTGAAGATGAAGCAGCAATACTGGACCCAGCACCCGAGCCTGTTACTGTGGAAGTCCTGTAATTAGAATCTTTTGGTGGAATTGGAATTGTCTTGAGATGGGAAAGAAAGAAAACTAAGGGTCAAAGAGAGAAGCAGGGCCAAAATCTATTTTGTAGGAGAGCTAGTTTTATCCAAGTATAACAAAGACTGGAAGCCATTTTGGCCCCGAAATACTTTAGCATAAAGGTTAAACTTTGGGAATATTTGTTAAGCATGTAAATGTGATTCAATAAAAGATGTGAACTGTGCCAAAACCGGTTTGGCTCAGTGGATGGAGCATCGGCCTGCGGACTGGAGGGTCCCAGGTTCGATTCCAGTCAAGGGCGTGTGCCTGGGTTGCGGGCGCATCTCCAGTGGGAGATGTGCAGGAGGCAGCTGATCGATGTTTCTCTCTCATCGATGTTTCTAGCTCTCTCTCTCTCTCCCTTCCTCTCTGTGAAAAATAAATAAAATATATTAAAAAAAAAGATGTGAACTGAGATGCCTAGCATACGGTGTGTTGTGCTGACATCCAGGTCCCCAAATAATGTCTGTATCAGTGCACAAGCACCCACAGGAAGTGTGGGATCAGTTTTCAACAGAGACAGCAAATGGCAGTGATTTAAACAACTGTCTAATTGAGACTTCCCATCAACTCTCCCACAATACATTTCTCTCCAATTCCTTTTTCTTCCATTCTTACCTGCAGACTAGATTCCACAGCCCCTCAATACAATCATTTCCTTGTAAAAACCTCTCTCTCCTTTCTACCTTCATTGTAATCACAGGGACTGGTTATCGGTACAAATATCACAGCTTTGCTTAGAGTGTCAGCTTGAATTCTTTATTGCACACTCAATGGGACAGGCAACACTTCAAGACACTATTATCATTACTTTAGGGAGTTAATGTTCTCCACTTTGGAAACAAATATGTTATACCTACTTTTCTTTTGTCAAACTACTAGCATTGCCTCTTATTTCACTTTTGTCTGATGACCACACTCATATTTTATAGATATAATGGAAACCAATAGAAAACACTGTCATGTTCCATCACCATGGCCTTCACCTCGAGGATGAATGAAGCCTTTGTGCCCCAAAGTCCTCTCTTCTTCAGATCTTACCTAATCATTACTTCCTCTTATCTCCTGGAAAGAACAGCAAGCATTCTTTCCTTCTGTATTTCAAAAACTCCACACCTACTCAATATGTTATAATAATGGTTAGAGACATAAAAAATCATCCATCTTTTAAAAAATTTCTCATAACCCATATTTCCATTCTGCTACTACCCAATTCATCTATCTTCCTTTAAAATATAATGTATACTCTGTACTCACTGCCTCTCTTTCCATATATCCCCATCTCACCACTTCATGGAAATTTATTTTTTGAAGTAGCTAATGGCCACAAATGTTGTTTATCTGTTGAACACATCTTTGTTCTCATCTTTATGAAGCTTCTGATGAACTTTAAAACAATTTTGTACTCGCTTCTTATTAAAATACTAGAGGCCTAGTGCACAGAATTCATGCATTGGGTGGTGGAGGGAGCTTGCACCCTCTCACAATCCAGGACTGCTGACTCCTAACTACTTGCCTTCCTGCCTGCCTGATTGCCCCTAACCACCTCTGCCTGCCTGATTGCCCCTAACCACCTGCCTGCTCATATTACAATTTTATTATTATAGGCCTGCCTTCCTCATCACCCCTAAGCATCTCTGCCTCGGCCCCCGATTGGATGGTGGAGGGAGCTTACACCCTCTCACAATCCAGGACTGCTGACTCCTAACTACTTGCCTTCCTGCCTGCCTGATCACCCCTAACCACCTCTGCCTGCCTGATTGCCCCTAACCACCTGCCTGCTCATATTACAATTTTATTATTATAGGCCTGCCTTCCTCATCACCCCTAAGCATCTCTGCCTCGGCCCCCGCCATAGGGGCTTTGTCTGGAATGATGACTGGAAGGTCGTTCGGCTGTCCAGCCTAATTAGCATATTACAATTTTATTATTATAGATTATCACCTATTGGTTATTGTGAAACCATGCCATTTCATGGGTTCCTGCCTTCCTTTACTGCTTCGGTCTGTTTGTTGGCCCTGTGTAATAAAAATTAACCTTACTCAAAGAGAGATTAGGCCTTTGTCCTACGCTACTGCCCTTGGAATGTCCTGTTATGGCCCTTGGAATGCCTTGTCTGATAAAAGTGTTTTAATTTACCAGGGGTTTGGCCACTGGGAAATCAAACAATGTGATTTATGATAGAAGCTTTGTGGCTTGTAGTATCCACTCTGCCTTTAAAAATACTACAGACTAAAGGTCACACAGGTGTGCAATCAATGTAATAACGCAATTAAAATTTTGGACACCAGGTTTCAGGTGAACTAATCACAGTCAGGTGAGCATTGATTCTAGGAAATAACAGTTTTAAGTGAGTTATGTGGATCATTCTAGAGAATTATCAAATCTGAGTGTGGTTTTTGGAACACCCAAGGCATGCAGTTAATGTTAGAAGTGAGGGAGACCTGTGGACTCCTTCCTCAAACCCTGGTGGCTCCCTTTCCTCTCCCTTTGGAATATTAGAGTTCCCCAGGGCTTGGTCCTAGTTCCTCTTTTTCTAGCTATAGATTCTATCTTAATGATTTTATAGTGCCCTATAGTTTCAAATATCATCCAAAATCTGCACCTCTAGCCCAAAATTTTTCTTAGAATTTCAAGATAAATGATAAGCCTAATGTAACATGTCTGCTTTGGCAACTGTTAGTTGTTAAAATTCACAACCCATTGCTATGAGCGAGAAGACCACCTTTAAGTCTTCCACCATCTGACCCAGTCTCCCTGAACACTACCTAATTACCTTTCTGACAGAACAATTTCAGGACCTGACCTGTTCTAGCTCTATGGGCAGCTTCAATTATGATTAATATATCTGTGCCAGCTATATTTCAAAATGCTTTTCTTGGCATCTCTTGGGGCTACTCTGGGGTCATTATGTCACTCTGGCACCTGCCAGTCTGCTGGGTCTCCAACCAAGTCATTGTTGCTTTCCCTGGAAGGCTCTTTCCAATATATCATTGACCAAAGTGGCCTTGAACTCCAGGGCAGGAGAAAGAGTGCCTTGGAGCTATGATGATACCTAAGCATCTAAATGTCAAATGGCCATCTGCACCCCGAGATTATAACCACATACTTCTGGCCATTGCTCCCTTGGAATCATTCTTGCTTGTGAAATTTATTATGTTAAGTAAAGCTTTCTTGGGACTTTTTTCTGGAAGGTTCCTGGGAGAAACCTCGAGAGAAGGTAGGTTGGTCCTAATTAGGGTCTCCAAAGGCAGTCATAGTGCACAATTAGCTCTGCAAGAGCAGTGGGTGCTCCCTAGGGAGTTGGGAGGCTTGGATTATGGATGGAGTTTATATGTCTGTTTGAAACTGGAGGTGTCTGAAGCACAGATGCTCCTTTCACCCTTCCCATTCTCTCTCCTTTCTTTTTTGCTAAGATAAAATTCAAATATCAAACATTTACCCTTTTAATGTGTACAATTCATGGATTATTAATACATCCACAAGGTTGTGAAACTACCATCACTATTTAATTCTAAAACATTTCATCATCCCCAAAAGAAACCCCATCAGCAGTCACTCCTCATTTTTCCCTCTCTCCAGCCTCTTTATGTCTCTATGTATTTGCCTTTATTTTCTTTTTAAAAATATTTTATTGATTTTTCACAAAGAGGAAGGGAGAGAGACAGAGTTAGAAACATCGATGAGAGAGAAACATCGATCAGCTGCCTCCTGCACACTCCCTACTGAGGATGTGCCCACAACCAAGGTACATGCCCTTGACCGGAATCGAACCTGGGACCCTTGAGTCCTCAGGCCGGCGCTCTATACACTGAGCCAAACCAGTTAGAGCTGCCTTTCATATATACTGGACATTTTATATAACTGAATATATGCCTTTTTATGTCTGGCTTCTTTCATTTATATTTTCATGGTTTGTCACGTTATAGTATGTATCAGTACTTCACTCTTCTTCATGGCTAAATCATATTCCATTGTAAGAATATACTCATTTGTTTATCCATTGAGCAGTTGATAGAAATTTGGGTTGTTTTTATTTTGGGGCTAATATAAATAAATCTGTTTATGACATTTGTGTACAATTTTTTGAGGAAAATTTGCTTAGTCTACCAATGGCATTATTTGATTATATGATGACTCTATGTTTATCTTTTTGTGGAATTGCCAAAATGTTTCCAAATTAATTGCATGATTTTACTGTCCTCTGAGCAAAGTATTAGGTTCCAATTTTTCCACATTTTTAACATTTGTTATTATGTCTTTTTTTATTAGAGATACCCTAATTTGTGTGAAGTAGTATCCCATTAATGTTTAGATATACATTTCTCTAATGATTGGGACTCTCTGTGCCTACTGAATTTGTGTGGCCTTTTCTTCACCAGTTTGGGGAAGTTTTCTGCCCTTATTTCTTTAAACAAGTGCTCTGTTCCTTACTCAACTTCTGCCCCTTCTGGTATTCCTGTAATGCAGATGTTGTTATGTTCCATGTTGTTCCAGAGCTCCATTAAGCTATCTTCCTGCTTTCTTCTTATAATAATTTCATTAATTTGTATCTTTCTAGAAATTTGTTTTCTTTCTTTTTTTATTTAGGTTTTCTAATTGGTTGGTATACAGGTATGTAATGCAGTTTTCCCCCTCTTTAATTTATGATTTAATAATTTAAGACTTCTTTCTTATCCCTAGTTGTCTTTTAAAAGTTGGTCAGCTTTGACAATGTTTTGATAGAACACACTTTTGGTTTTGTTGCTATTCTTTATTTTCTAGTTTCTATCTCATTTATACTAATCTACTCTTCATTATTTCGTCCTTCTGCTTAATATGGACTTAATTTACTGATTTACCATTTGTTTTTTTCTAGTTTCTTAAGGCAAAATACTATTTTCTTGATTTGAGATGTTTTTTCTTTTTTAATATAGGAATTCACAACTATACATTTTCCCGTAAGTACTTTTTTCACTGCATTCCATCAATATTCTTATGTTATGTTTTTGTTCATCTCAAAGTTATTTTTTTCTAATTTACCTTTTTATTCCTTCTTTGACTCATTGGCTATATAGGACTATAGAATTAATTTCCACAATTTTGAATTACCCAAATTTCATTCTGATATTGATTTCTGATTTCATTTCATTGTGGGCAAAGAACAGACTTCGTATTATTCCAATACTTGAGATTTATTGAGACTCATTTTATAGCTTAATATGTGATCAATCTTAAAGAAGATCCAACTGTACTTGAGAAGAATGTGTATTCTGCTATTGGGGCATCATTCAATGGTTGGAACAAAAATCTTTAGAATGAAAACCTACATACTACTCCATAGTCTATGAGCTTCTACTTGCTCTGGATACTGCTTATGTCTTTGTTTCTTTCATGTAGCATTCTCCCCCTTTTCCACTATTGTCCACTAAAGTTAACGTATTTTCATCTCTTTGGTATCCAAAATTCCCACATTGATGTCTTTACATAAGCTGTTCCCTCTGGTTAGAACATTAAAACATGAATAATGAATAACATAAGTAACTAATCAATAATAATGTCATGTGCTATAGATTTTGATAATAGATTCACATATTTTACCTAAGCAATGATGCTTTATAATCCTGGATTATATGTGAGAAAACTGAGGCCTAAAAATGGTTAATGTGCTTATCCAATGCACAAAAAGAATAAAATTATGAAAAACACTGTTTTTGTTGTAGATTGCCTAATGTCTCTTATCTACGGTATTATGGAGCCAGGATTCAAACCATATATGTCTGAATCCAGAGCCTAAATATTTAACCACTGTCCTATTTTACATTGGTAAGAGTGTCAAATGGAATGATACATGCAACCCTTATTTGCACGATTTAAACTTTCTTTAGATTCTTTAAAGTTTGAAACCATGTGTTGTTATAGGCAAAACAATGGAGATGTAGGTTGTGAAAGAGCGAGGAGTATTCTTGTTCTTCTCAACACCTGTTTTAAACATAATTTCACCCTTAGACTTTATGTTGAAGGTAAATTTTAGCCATATATATTCATATATATAATCCATTTATATGAATTCATGTACTCCTCTGCTACATTGCACACACTATTCTCATTGCCTCAAATTCCATTGTCAAAATGGAGCAAGTCCATACTAATGTTTTTTCTAATTATATTTTCTTGTGGTAAGAATATAACATTAAATCACATTAGTAACACATTTTAAGTGTTCAGTACAGTACTGTTAAAAAATGGGGACAATCTGTTAATCTCTAGAAATGACTTACCTTGCATAACTGACACTTTATGCCCACTAATTAGTAACTCCCTATTTTACCCTTTCACTGTCCCTGGCAACCACCATTGTACTCTGATTTTATGAGATTAGCTCTTCGACACTCATATTAGTGGAATCATGAAGTATTTGTCCTTCTGTTATTGGCTTATTTCACTTAGCATAATGCACTCAGGGTTCATTCATGTTGTTACATGATGCAGGATTTCCATCTTTTTCTCTCTCTCTCTCTCTCTAACTCAGGTTGAGTTCAGGCTGTTTATATTATTTAATTTATTTTTTCTTTCAGTTTTATTAACATATAACTGACATATAGCATTGTGTAAGTTTAAAGTATACAGCATAACTTCTTGACTTACATATATTGTTAAAGTACTACCATAATAAGTTTAGATAACATATCACAGAGCAGTGTAAACTATCATTGTCGTGTTATACATTACATTATCCACAGTACTTATTTATATTATAATTGGAATTTATATCTATTGACTATCTTCATACAATTCCCCACCTATCACTCCCACCCCAAGGCAACCACAAATCTGATCTCTTTCTCCATTTTCTTTTTGTTTTGTTTTTACAATAGATTCCACATATAAAGGAGCACATATACTATTTGTCTTTATCTATCTGACTTATTTCACTCAATTTAATGCCCTCAAAGTCCATCCATGTTGTTACAGTACCTGACAACTGTGAAACACCAAATAGTAGCTCTCTTTGATATATTTTTATTATACACACATATGCATATAAATATATCAATTTTTGTTTGTATAAAATTTACATGTTAGTGTTCCTTCTGGTCTAGTTTACTTATTTCTTGAAAGCAACAAAATAGCTTTATTTTAACTTTAAATTCCTGGTCCTTCTTTCATTGCATGCACACAATAAAAAGAAAATGTTAGATAAAAAAATGAATGACTGCTTTTGTTCCTAATTCATTATGCAAGATTAGGAAAATGATGGATTTTGTATTTTTTTGTTTTAGAAAAAAAATGGCTTTAAATCTTTTTGTACCTCAAGTAACTTGTATGACCTGATGAAAGCTCTGGAACATCTCCTAAGAAAAAATGCACATCCATTACTGATATTTCAAATACCCGTTAATTTTATTTTATTTTAAAAACATATTAATAAATACATATTAATATAAGTTTAACTTTATGGTTTCATAAATAATCTTAAACTAAGTTATGAACATCCCCGAGTTTGAGCATATGGTAGGACATCTAACCTAACCACAATCTCTTACATTTTGTAAAGGACAGTGTCCTCTCAACTTGATTAAGGATGGGAACTACATTCCCAGAATCCCATTCACTGTAGGCTTGCGAACAGCAATCCAGTGAGTATACGAGCAGTCATTAATCTTAAAAGGTCACTGTGGTTGGATACAATGATGGACAGATGCGGAGCGGCCTGACAGACCTCATCCCAGCTTCGCCTCACTCTCCTTTGCTCTGTCTCCAGCTTGTCTTTTCTATTTCTGACCCTGTTGACCAACAGAGGCCTCAGGGCCACCACACAAGATCCTCCCCCTGGAGCTGTGGTACTTCAGCTGAGACTTGTCTTCGATCCAGCCTCATCTTCCCTTTCACAGTCTTTCTTTGATGGCTCAGCTTGAAGGGTTTCTCACACTTACCCTTACCCGCCAGCTGTAATTTAACTGCCTGCACCAGTTCTCCTGGCAGGCTGGTTAATGCCTCTTTCTCTGACCCTCCATCTCCCTTTCAGTGTTTTGTTTCCTGTAATAAATCACTGATTCCCCTAGCACTCATTCTGTTCTGCTTCTCCAAGCAAATCCTGACTGATACTTTCCCACACTGTTTAGTATTTTACAATTGTACAGTCTCAGGAGTTTCCTTATTTATTTCTAATGGACTTTACGTAGTGAAGCCTTGAAAAGATTTGATTCAAAAAGATGCTTATGTTTCTCTCAAAGTGATTCGATGAAGCTGAAAATGGCATGTAGTAGGCATAGTGGGAAGAAAGAAAATTGACATTTTACTCCAAATAATAGAATTTTATGGCTACCTATAATTGAGAAAAACTCTTTGTAATATATTTTTCTTTTCTTCATGCTGAATTTTACATGTATTTTAAAGGCTGCTTCAAATATCACTACCTTTATTTTTTGGAATCCTGATTTCAATTTGCAAACATAAACACATTACAGACATTAGAGAATAATGGACTCATTTTTATCTTAGCTAAAATGTGTATGTAGCCACCATATTATTTAATCACATATAATAGACAAAGAACCTGTAGCCAAATTTAACTATATTTAGTGGCAAAATGCAATGCACATGACTGTCTTATGTAAACAGACTGCGTAAAGGGTGGGAATGGAGACTTCTGTAACAGTGCAACAATAAAAATAAAGTAAAAGATTGACATTGACTTCATTATCACATCTCCTGTTCAATAGACTCATGGTGATATCATGAGTCTATTCCTTTGAATAACAATTTTCTAAATGAACATTAGATAGCTTGGCTAAATATTGCTATTTTTTACATGAAAGCAGGTCTACTTTTATTCTTCTCAATTCACCTGTTAATAAAATTTGAAAGCATTTTTCTTTTCAGCAATATGCTTCAAAATCCTGTTCTCTGTTGATTTTTGTTCTCTGTTGACTCACCTTTGATATCAGTTTTCCTTATATTTATCATTACTTGTTCCATAGACCTTGAACATAAACAATCTCTAATAATGTCTTTAAAAGATGATTTAGTAAAGGACTCATATTTTTACTTGTAATATGAAAATGTTACTAATGTTAACAATGCAGTTATAACATTTAATATAATTAAAAATAAAGTTTTAATTGAAGATAGTAGTACACTATATTCAATAAACACTAGAATATTGTGATACTAACATTGAATTGTAGACATGAAGTTTTCCAAATTGTCTTCTTTAAATAATTTCTAAAAAATTAAAAATGAAGTTCTCATCTTATAGACATGATTTTCCTTTAGCTGTCTGAACTTTTTCCAAATTATGTGTGTAATATTATATATTTTTGACATTAATTGATTGCTTTAGAAAAAAATAATTGTGATTATTTATAGATTTTCTACTTTCTCTATTTTAATTATTTTACATAAGAACTGACTAGAGTAATGACTCCAAGGAATTTATTATGTTTCCTCTAGTTAATGCATAAAATATTGTCTCTCTTTGCTTGTCAGTCCAGGAAATGTTACAATAAAATTCTGCTCCTTAATTTAAAAAATAATATATATATATTATTTAACAACTTAATAAGTTCTATGAAATATTAAATTATTCAAAAGGTTTATATAAATTTATTTTCTGTGTATGTTTGGAGGGTTGTAGTGCACATGGTATTTTGATTTTGCATAACTTATAATCAATGCTTCATCATTAAGAAACTTGGATCATGACAGGGAAGGTGGAGATAATGTTTGGATTTCATAAGCAAAGCAAACCAAGTGTGAATCCAGGCTTCAATACTAATACCTAAATATGAACCTTAGGAAATTACTGAAACATTTCAGATCTTCCACTACCTCCACTATAAAATGAGGACAAAATATAATAGTAAAATTTAATAAATTGTAACTTTATTGGTTTGCTAGGGCTCCTATAACAAAATACAAGAGACTAGTGGCCCAAACAATGTACATTTATTTTCTCCCGGTTTTAGAGGCTAACAGTCCAAGATTGAGGTTTTACTATTTTGTTTCTTCTGAGGCCCTTCTTCTCAGCTTGCCTTCTTTCCCTGTCCCACATCAGCTTTTCATTGTGCGTGTGCATCCCTGGTATCTTTGTGACACCATTGTGATTAACCTAGTTATTAGTAACAGGAAAGGAACAAAGGGAAGACCAAATAGTGTAGGCATGCCAATAGGGTAGCTTTGCCAGGAAGCTACAACTTCACACTTCTCAGGGGTCCAACAAAGGGAAGACAGACACATGCCCAGTCAAGTTGGTAACTAGAAAAGGTACTTCCCTGTCAGGCACACCTGGGAACAGGTCATTGGCCTGAATAAGCAGGGCCACTGCAAGGGTGTGGCATTTAGGATATTTAATCCCCTAAACAAAGGAGTTCTCTCTTTTGGTTGGTTGACTTCTGGCTTGTGGAGCCCTTGGCTCCTGCTTTCTGGCATTCTCCTGTGTAGCCCTTGGGCATGGACTAATGGACTAATGGACTAATGGACTCATGAATTGCAATTGATCTGATGCTGAACTGGACCCAGCTGCATATGGAATGGAAACTCTGGACACTGGCTTTGCTTCCACCCCAACTACACTTCTATAAATGGACTAAGGGACATGGGCCTTTGGAAACCCAGGGACGTAATTCCATGCAAATAAAAATCGTGATGTAGAGAAGCTGTCTAGAGAAGCATCGATCAGATGCTCAAAACTCAGAGGGAAGGCAGGGGAGGGTGGGGGTGAGGGGGAAAGATCAACCAAAGGACTTGTATGCATGCATATAAGCATAAGTGATGGATGTGGACAACAGGGGGTGAGGGTGAGGGCAGGATTGGGCGGATGAGGGGACATGGGGGGAAAAGGACACATTTGTAATATCTTATTCAATAAAGGGAAAAAATATTTTTAAAAAATCATGAATTCTCCCAGGCAAATCTCAAATGTTCTTTTTCTCAAGATGTCATAAGGAATCCACCCCCAGCACTCAGTGGGGAAAGAATATCTCAACTTCCCTGATGACATTATTGTGTATTCAAATTTCTTCTTCTTATAAAGACACCATCATATTGATTTAGGGCTTGCTCCAATGACTTACCTGAACCTTAGTGAGCTCTTCCTTTCTACAAATACAGTCATATTCAGAGGTGTTGGGGGTTAGGGCTGCAGCATATGAATTTTTACAGGGCACAATTCAACCTGTAGTAGTACAAAACCCATTGGTTTCTTCATCTTGACTATGTAATAGTATTATCTTAGGAACTGGATAAACATGCAGATTTTTACCTCCATTCAGATCTACTAAATCTTTGTGGTTGGGGCCTGACTAGTTCCTGGTACATGGTGAGCATGTACATGAAGCTTTTTGTAGTTGTAGTCGTCGTCGTCATTGTCATCTGCACTGTAGTAGTTATAATGGTAGACAGCAGTTTGTATTAATGATGACACAATGTTTGGAGTTTAATTTAATCACTAATAGGCAAACTTTTGGAGGATACACATGTAAGGAGACAATGTCACATGATAGTTCCAGAAAAAGTCTGTATACTCTATTACTATAACACGTTTCCACACACTTAGCAACTAAATATCAAACTTATTGTTCTCTTCCTTTTCTGTTGATCACAGGTCCCGGTGAACTCAACTGCATTCTCTGTTTATGCAGTCACAAGGCCCAAATCATGAGGCAACTAGGCTGGGTTCCTAGCTAGAAATTTGAGGAAAGAGTCTGTTTCCAAGTTTATTCAAGTATTTGGCATAATTCATTTATTTGTGAGCACAGATCTGAGATCCATGTTCTTTGTTCACCATCATTTGGGGACTATTTCTGGCTTTTAGTGGCCACCCTCCTCATTTCTTTTCACCTGACCCCCTCCGTCTTTAAAACAGTGACAACAAATTAAAGTATTCACAGTGTTCTAATTTCGTTACTTGCCTCTTCTGCCACCAGCTGGGGGAAACTGCTTTTATATGGTAGAAACTCATGTGATTAGGTGAGGCCCATTCAGATGTTCTCTCTGGATGAAAGTCAACTGTGCCGTATAACACACCATAATCACAGAAGTGAGATTTCATCATATACACAGGTTTGCAGGATTACGGTGTAACATCTCTGGGAGGCAGGTTTAGAATTTCTGTTTTGTACACTGACATTTAAGGCAAGATTTTTTAGTTCAAATTTCAAATTCTTTCAGAAACACTAGACTTTAATCATAAAATATTTGACTTTTTCTCATTCTGAAATTTTTTTTAATTATAAAATTTCATATATGACAATAACATTTACCCCAGCATTAGATTAAGTAATACAATGGAAAGAAGATCATTGAGATTTGCTTAATTGTATGTGCTAATAAATGGTCATAGTTATTGCTCCTATTGTTTTTGCTATGATTTCTACTACTTCATAAGTTATTCTGAGCTTGTTATTCATCACATTATAGGCACAGTGAGAATGTAACTCAGGCTATGTAAGACAGATTTACTAAATAATTTGTTTCACCACTTTAATACAAATTTTAATAAATAAAAATACAGTGAATATAATCAACATATGTTACACACTACCTAGAATTAGCAGATAGTAATATATTGTCATCTTTATAATTTTATGAAATAAATGAAATAATGTGGCATTATTCTTTGTGCTATTGCTTCCCTCTTGCTTCAGACTCAGCCATAAGTATGGTTTTGATATATACCTTCCTGACTATAGCTTAATATATTTACTGAGTGTCTGTGAAATATGTCTAAAGCTTTTATAGATTTTTAGAAATATTATGCTTCAGTTATACCTTGCAACTTTATTTTATTCATTGAACATTAGAGCTTCAATATTTCTTGAAATTGAAAGAAATAATGGTCTAGTAGAAAATATGAAACTCTTTTATGACTTGAGTGTACGTAAGTATTTTTGAAACATGATATTGAAAGCATAGCTAATAAAATAAAATATTGATAAAATAGGCTAAGTCTAAATCAAAAGATTTTATACACCAGAATAACGTTCAAAAATATAGGTCATATTAGAAGATATTTGAAACATCTGTAGGAGACTATGGTTTGGTATACAGAATACCTTTACCAATGAATAAAAATAAATAAATAACAATAAAAAATAGGTGACTGTGACCAGGTGCTTCTGGCAGTTTCGGGTGATGTAGAGTTTAAGCATTCAGTTTGGAGTTTCTGGTTAAGCAGATGAGTACAATGTAAGCAGGTCTCCATTGAGAGCTGCTACATTCAGCCCCTGTGTGGAAGCCAGTCTTTCGGGGTAGGACCCAGTTTTCTTAACAGGCATATGAATGCGGATCTCCAAGAATATTAGCACCAGTTCATTCACCAGAGTGTAGTGAACTTTCACATGAGTCATCATTACTAAAAGTGTGTCATCAGTTATATGATTTGAAAAAAATCATTCTCAGATGTTAGGGTCCGGGAGGATAGGGCTATTTTGTTTTATTTTTCCCACATGAAAAATGAAACCAGGAAAGATCTCATGTTTCTCAGAGATTGTAGGTGGAATCTGTCCCAGTGCTACTGGTGATGGAGTCTCTTGGATGACTGGTAGTGTGCAGTAAGAAGAAGAAAGAGGTGGTGTTAGGATAAGATATGGGGATGCCAAAGAGAGAGGGCCTTACGATTGAGCTTAACAAAGGCTGTCTGTAGGGAAAAAAAAAAATCTTCCATTTTGAAATGATTATGGTTTTCACTATCAAACCAGCCCGGTCTCAGTGTTGGGTTGGCAAATGGTAGTGGTGGTGGTGTGTGTGTCTGGGGTGGGGGTTATGCAGAGCACTTAGGTTGTGAAAAGTCAAAGTTTTAAACAGAAATCATGACAGAATAATGGAAGTAGTGGTTGTTTTGGGAGGTAAACTCATAGAATCTAAAAGGGCATAAAGTGACCAGGTAGGTCCTATTTCTAATCTTAGATAGATAGAAGGCAGTTCCTGGCAGGAGTTCTCAGATTGCCTTTGTAATTGTCCAAGTGTCTACCAACCAACCCATGCAATCAGAAAAGGTCTTCCTTATGTTTAATTTGCCTCTTTCTGGCCAAAATTATATTGTTTCTTTCTGACATTAGTACAGTAGGGAAATAACTGGGTATTATCCTTTTAATAGATACTTTACAGTCTTAATATCACCATTGCAAGCTGAGGTTTTACTATTGTTTTTATTGATGTTGTCAAGGAAATACTGGAGTAGGAGCTAGTGTAACACGTCTCTAGAGTTGAGTGCTACCA
Organism: Myotis davidii; assembly: GCF_000327345.1. Lineage (NCBI taxonomy): Eukaryota > Metazoa > Chordata > Mammalia > Chiroptera > Vespertilionidae > Myotis > Myotis davidii. The sequence continues at coordinate 200,477 of NW_006299510.1, forward strand.
GTATATGTGGCCCAGGAAAGGAATCCATGTCTGAGCTCACAGTGAGGCTGCAGCCTGAGATACCAGGGTGGCTTCTACTCCCTAGTACTTCAAGATTCCTTCAGTCTACAAAATAACACATCTCTGTTTTTAAAAGCTAAATGATAAAAAAACTCAGAATATACTCATAAAAATATTATAGCACAATGAGAAACGTTGGAGGCATTTAACTGCAAGTAACCTTTGAATATTGTGTTTGTCCTATTAGGTGGTGTTAGTTGTTAGAACAGAAGTAAGATCCAATATGTTTTGTTGAACTACATTTCTCAGAATGGGCTATAGGAGAACACATGCTTTATTTAAACCTCAGGTGAATTCACATTAGGCTTGCTGCATCAAGAAATCTGGAAGTATTTTACTTCTAAGGCAGAGACAATGAATGTTTGCTTCTTAGATTCCTTCAGAGTGAATAATCTGTTTAGATTTAAAGCATCAGGTAAAGATTTGTCACAACAAAGTGAAGGCATTTCCAGCACATTGCTGATACTGTTTTTACTAATATCTACTAATTTATGTCAAACTTGATTTTAAAAAGTCTCTAATCAGCTACAAGAGAAATTTATTGGCTTACTTCCTCGGGAAACCAATTCCCTTATCAACCTCAAATAATTTTACCTGCTCTTCAGGTAGTGAAAAACCTCTTCATCTCATGACGTTAGAACAGTTTCTGCTACAAAGAACAGCCTTCTGCTTAATGGTGATATATTATTTTAGCCCAGTTTCCATTAAAAATAAAATTTGGAAATTATTGAGTTTCTCAGTGGTTCTTTCTTGGACAAAAAGTTAATGGAGGTCAATTCTGTGGACAACCACATGCAAATCACAGGATATCAGGGCTACTGAAGAGCTGAGTTTCTGCCCTCCTGCGGGGAAGAAAGCAGTGGACCTCCTCTCTGCACATGTCCAACAATTGGCCCGGTGCCTTCTGTGTTACGAAACTGGAGGATGGTGCAGGTCCTGTTGTGATAAAACATAGTGTTGTGTGACTACGAAATTAAGCAGTTGGTACAGGGGCATAAGCAAAAGCCTCCATGCCACCCTGAAAACTTATGGCACCTCGTTCTCTGAATATGTTTGGGCTGTGTCAACAAAGTTTCCGACCTTGGAGCTGAGGACTTAGTCTAGCAGAGATGTTCAAATGCAGATACTGCCCAGTTTACATCTCCTGATTAAACATTTCCAAAGGGTTTGGATTGTATGTGCCCCAGCACCACGGAGCTGTGATGCCGCAGCGAGGCTGTGCTGGAAGGAGCTGAGGTTTGTTGCCAGAACACCTGGGGGCTGCCTGTATTCATTAAAAAGAGAGTGACAGAACAATACTTTAAAAATCACAGCTTCGGGAACTGTGGGCCGTTTTCATATCTATATTCCAATTAACCTGTGCCATAAATCTATTACTTAGGGATTATTCTTTCAAATTTACAGAAGATACATCTGAAAGAGATAAAATAGCTTACCAAGTTTCCCTCGCTGAGTGGCAATATCTAGATTTGAACTCAGGTTGTGAAAAAAAATTAATCTTCGCCTGAGGATATGTTTTTATTGATTTTTAGAGAGAGAGAGGATGGAAGGGAGAGAAAAACATCATTTGGTTGCCTCCCTTATGCTCCTGACCAGGGATCGAACCTTAACCTAGGTATGTGCCTGGACCAGGAACCTACAGCCTTTAGGTGTACGGGATGATGTTCCAATTAACTGAACCACGCTGCCAGGGCAGGTTGTGACATTTTTAATGCCAAGATATAAAACTTTATATTTTCTATAATTCAGATTGCTAGGAAAGTGCAGAAGGAAAGGAATTAAAATGACTTTTCACCTTCTCAGAGGAAGCTGTAATTATGCTAGGACATAATAAACAAAGGAACCAAAGAGAATGAAAAGGAAAAAAGAGAAAAAATTCTGTGTATAAAGACAGCACATGCTAAATTTCTGAGGTGAGTCAGACCACACGGACATTTCAAAACTGTAAGCACTTTATTGTAACTGGATGGCCCTGGGAAGCTAAGCAGTAACAGAATCATAAAAGGCCTCATGTTGAAAGCAGGTTGTGGTAAGAGGAACATAGACTTACTAACAGATTTTAGGTTGACAATATCAGAAACAATGGCCAACCTTGACCAAGGAAGAAACAGACCTGTCAGCTCTATAAAAGCACTTGGTTTTCTGAAAGCCATGGACCAGGAAGGAACATGAGAGCCATGTTTATATCAGTGGTAGTGGCGGAGGCTTTTATATCAATAGCTACAGTAGTCAGCATTGGTCCAGAGGGGAGTGTTGGCCCTTCCAGATGCCTGTAACACAGAGATAGCAGGAACGCAGCTGAAAGCAAGTGGGATACCTTGCCAGGTATCCCACTCCTGGGGCTGGCAAGGAGGCAGTAGCAGCATAGCGATGGTAGCTGCAGGCTGTGGAAGGAATTGCTCCCTGTTGAGTGAAGTCAGCATATATTGAGTTTTACTGAACACAGAAATGAACTGGCTCTGACTGGTCCATTGGGAAACGCACTCGAGGACTGAATTAACGTGTTTTAACATATTCTTGGAGATAAATATGAAGATATCCCTCACATTGGTTTTCCTGTGGCTTCTCAAAAAAACCCCAACCAAACAAAAATATACACAGAGAGAAAAGGGATGAAACCATGTCTTTGAGTAATTTACACACTGTGACCTGTTTCAAAAAATTATACAAGTTTCAGGTGCATAATTCTACAGACATCATCTGTACACTGTAGTGTGTGTTCACTACTACAAGTCAAGTTTGTCCATCACCACCTGTTCCCCCTTTGCCCTCTTCCACTACTCCCTCCTCCTCCTCTACTCCCCCCTCTTCCTGCCAATCAGCACACTGTGGCTCCTGTTCATGACTTTTTGTGGATCAACCCTTTTAGGATGATTTCACTGCAGATCTATGGAGCGATTAGGACAGCTAGCGGATAGGAGAGGCTTCAGATCAGAAACTGATCAAGGGAAGAGGAATGCATGAGCTTGTCTGGATTTTCATCACTGTATTCAAAAGTTGAGTTACAAATGAAACCATCAATGACTTGATCTTTAAATAATGTGGAAATCGGTCATAGTTTATGTGTCAGTGACTTTCGGAAAATAATCCCGTATATGTTTCATGGAAGTTTACACAGCCATTTACTTTTTTTCATTTTCTCCCCTAGCACCTGTAGTACAGACTCTCATCACTTAATGCCTGATTTACATTGACAACTTCAAACTAGTTCCTCTCACCTTCAGTTTTCCTTCAGAGACTTTTTCCTACAGGTATTTATCTTCTGTGTCCACCAATTGCACTTATCACTCTATATAATATCTACTTAATTATTCCTCATGATGTACAAGATAAAGTTCAAACATTTTCACATGATATAAACAGGTCTTAACTATGACCTCTACCTATTCCTTGAAGTTGACCTTCCATCACTCTTCCAAGGGAAAACTGTGCTCTAGCAAAACCATTTACCTATTGCTTCAATACATATGATTGACAGCGCAGAGGTTAATGCCCTCTGTAGCCATTACAACCATAGCCTTCCTCTAAGCTGTGTCCTCCTGTGAACAACATCCCCAAAATATTGCCCCCTTGCTTTTTCATGGCTTGCACCATCTATGAGGCTGTATATCATATGCCTAAGAGCAAAGAACACGCAGTGAGTTCGAACTCTGCCCTTTCTCTGCCTAGCAATGTGAATTTTATCAACTTTTGTAAGGACTCTGACCATTATTTCAACTGGAACAGAATGATTATCAGGGTTTACTGCATTGTGTTGTAGTGAGGGTTAAATCATTTGTTATATGTAAAGAATTTGACACATAGTAAGTGAACCATGAGTGTTACCTATTATTATGCAACAACTCTGAAATCTTGCCTGCTTCTCAAAGCACCAGAGGGCCCAGTGTCAATGTATGTGTCATTGAGGTAGAACAATTTCATTGAAAGACCCGGTCAGCCTCCATCAAGAGTTCCCATGGGTCCTGAACAAACTTGAGCTGGGACTTTGACCGGCGCTGTGGAGGATACAAAGGAAAAATAGGAGCCAGGCTTTGTGCAATCATTTTAACAGGTTTGGTCCTCTTTATATGAGTCATAAGTGTCCACCCTCCTCCCTCAAGCCAAGCCATACTGTGAAGGTCACAGGATAACTGAATGTCCCTTGGGCTCATAATTGCTGACATTCAGACCTCTTGGTGCTCTATTTGTATGAATTAGAAATAGCTTAACAGCCAAGGGGCTCCATTTCATGGTCTGATACATATTTAAAGATTTTATTTTACCCTTAATACCATAATGTTTAAGAAACTAATTAAACATACAGCAGTTCATTCCCCCGGGTATTTTTCTCCCCTCTGTGTATAGCAGCTTGCTCTTTCTGTCTTCCTGTCACTCTCTTAAAAAAAAAACAACAACACACATTTGTATTCAATAGAACACTGTAGATTGTCTTAGAACTTCATACACATGACTACTTTTTAGAGATACAAATATGGTGTAAAAGTGCTAATTTAATTTGTTATGATTTGCTTCAATTGTTTATAAGAATTCTATAAGCAAATAACTGGCTGATTGTCAGAAATGTTTTAATAAGTCACAATTCATTCTTATACAACACCATCTTCTTAGAAAGGGAGATCAATGCTCCTCTTTTTATCTGCTCTCCTCCTATTTCACTTACAAGGCGGGGACCATAGAGAAGGACTTCACAGCACTTTCCAGAGTTCTCTCATCCATTGATCAAGGTCAAAATTATTGACATGGTCTCAGTTTCTTAAAGTTTAGCCTCACCAAGAGAAGCATACATAAAGCTGTGTCGAGAAACAAAAGCTCTACCAATAGCATTTTCTTCTCATTCAATGCATCACTAGATCGTGACAAACCTCTCTTCACTACAAGAGGTGTGAGACTCAAATTTTGGGTGAGATCTTAGTGACTTTTCAATGCACTTTCATTACTGGATCTAATCACTTTCAGTTTAATTAAAGGATCTCTCCAAATGGTTTATCCCAGCTCATTAGAGGCCTTCCCTGTGAGCAGAACTGATAGGTTAGCAAGATGGTCTATTGCCTTCGTCAGCTGTAGCTAGTCTCCATGCCCTGACTTATTATGTCTCTCTCACCAGAAATTATACCCAGTGGATGGATATGGATATTTTTAGGGGTGGGGTGGAGAGTAGAAGATAGAAGCTTGAAATTAGTTTTCTGTCAAATACTACATTCTTAACCTCATCATATCCTTACATTTCATTTAAAGTTTATTCCAGATAGTCTCTTCTAATTCATAATTCCAATGTGTCTATATTAAAAAAAATATTTTTGAAAGTTATCCAACAGTCTCCTTAGTAAAGCATTAGCCTCTTGAATCAAATGAGCTGAGGTGCACAGAATGACCCTTCCCTGTCTTTGGCACTACTGTGCAGAACTTACTCAAAGTCATCCTAAGTGACTTTTGCTTCACCTTTCTTTGAGGCTCTTATCACATAGACACTGGTGCTATCAGCTGGGCTATTATGGGAATAACACATTGAAGTTGTAATACTTTCTAGTTTCCATTTAAAAACAAAATATTTGGTCAAGTATGCGTTAGCCGTTTTCTCTCACATATAACTTTGCAATCTTATAATTCTTTTACTTTATCTTACTACTCTCTCTAAAGCCCCTGAACATCCCTGGGCACAATATTTCATAACTAATATAAATAGAGGCAGGTTGTGTCTCTTCATGATATTTTAAAATTACAACTTGTGTGTTTGCGAGCAAACACAGAGACAGATGAATGAACTCATGATAAACGTTAGTGGGCTCCAGGGGCTGGAAATGTTTGGGGTACTGCAGAGAAAAGCTTATTTTCCAGGGAATGTCTGTGAACAGCAAAAGACTTGACCAGGAGATGCAAAGTGAAGCTGGCCAAGTAACAGCACGAAAGAGACATTCACGCGATCCATTGCACAGTGTGGACTCATCATTCGGACACGTTTCTACTTTCTGCTTAGCGAGACATTGCATCCCGCGTTCTCAACTCCCGAGTTCTTCCGCTTACATTTCTAACTCTCAAATCTTCCTGGGCCCCCTCCCCAGAGCCCTCTCTCTCAATTCAGCAAACCCCACGCATGCATACATCACGCATTACATTCTGCTGAATAAGACAGAGGACATAAATTATGCAACTGCTCTTGGGATGTGCAGTCCTCTAGAGGAGGCAAGAATTAACCAAGTGAACCAATTGGAAAAGTGTTAAATGTAATAAAATTGAGAAGCAAGATTCATTGACTATAAACAAAATGGTCATTAAAGAATCAAGTCAATGTCATTGTTGGCTAGTTATTTTCAAAAGGCTTCTAAAGTTATCAAAGCCAGCAGCATCAAGAGATGAGAGGGCCTGTCTGAGTCTGTCACAAACTTAAAGTCACAGCCTGTATCAAAGTCAATCTTATATTAAAACAAAAACCACTTGAATCAAGATGAGGAGGTGCATTTGAAGGCTCTAGTGCCTGTGGAAATGGCAGTAAAAATTAGGTTGACTTTTACAAAAGTGTTTTCTGCAGATCACTAGTTTTAAAACATGTCAAATTCACTTGCACATTAGCATACTAAAGGGGCTGAAGCCTTAAGTAAATTAAGCTGTTAACTTTTGTTTGATCCATCATTTGTCAAAATGTTTTGAACACAGACCACAGTAACCCTTAGTATATAGCTTTCTATAAGACACACATTAAAAATGTTGAACTGTATATACCAAGTAGAATATATATGCACCAAGTAGAAACAAATTCAAATTCTACACTAGAATTCCAGTGTAGAGTTTGATTCTGTTTAAAAGCCAAAGATACCGAGTAGGAGATTTGTAGATTCCAGTTTAGATATTGAGAAATAACTTTTTTTTAAAATATATTTTATTGATTTTTTACAGAGAGGAAGGGACAGAGATAGAGCGTCAGAAACATCGATGAGAGAGAAACATTGATCAGCCGCCTCCTGCACATCTCCCACTGGGGATGTGCCCGCAAACCAGGTACATGCCCCTGACCAGAATCGAACCCGGGACCCTTGAGTCCACAGGCCGACGCTCTATCCACTGAGCCAAACCGGTTTCGGCAAGAAATAACTTTTTGAGAGAACTGGAGAAAATAAAAATTAGAAGAACACTAATAAAATAACTGCAAAAATCACTTTTTTGTAAACAACTGGATTAGAATGATAGCTTTGAAAATAGAAGAGAGAAACGCTAGATTTGTGGGAAAAATGAATGGTATCAAAAAATAAAAGTATCAAGATCACTGAAAAGAAAGAAGGGAACTGTTTTCAAAAAGTGAAATGGAACTCAGTCCCTTGGACTGCTGTCCACATTCATGCCATGAAAACTAGGTTGGAATAAATGTGAGACACAGATGGGAAACACATGCAGGCCATAAGCATGCAATGACTCCAAATAGTGAGCCAGGTTTTTTCCCCATATGGGCCCCAATGATCGGTCTTATTATTTTGCAGGTGTATACAATATAGTCCCAAGGAGGCAAGGTTATGAAAATCAACTTACAATTTTAAATCCTCTAAAAATATATATATATTTTTACTATTTCACTATATCATAATTACCTGAGGTGTATATGAAAATTCAAATTCCTGCTCAGCAACCTAAGGTTCTGTAATTTAATTGCTACTATTGTTGATTTTTAAGCACACTAAAGTGCAGAACAGCTGCAAGACCATTAAAGTTAGCTAGCATATAAACATACATGTGGCAGCTGTAAGAATGTGACTGGCAGACATCCAACAGCAGGGGTCAGCAGTGAGCAGTGATCCCACAGCTGCTGGGCTCTGGAAATTGGTCCTGCATTGGTTCTGAGGCCACTCCTCCCTTGAGCTTCTCCTGGCCAATGACCACCATTGTAGGGATACTAACACAGACCCAACCTTGAGCGAAGCAGGATTTCTCTGAGGGTCATCTTTACATTGAGGATTCCCTAGGGTCCTTTGTCAAACATTCCTTACTAGGGGCGCAGTGCACAAATTCGTCCACCTTGAAAGGAACTGTGGGCCATGAGGCTATGGTGGGCACAGGGGTGGGTCTTGACCCATCCTCCACACCCCAACCCGGCCCTTCCCACAATGGCCCCCAGTCCCCTGTCTGCTGGCAGATCAGCTCCCACCATCATCACTCCCACACACTGATGGCGCCAGCCCTGCTCACACTTGCTGAGGGCATGGAGCAATTGGGGCTGGCGCCAGCAGCAGATACAAGTGGGGCTGGTGCTGTCAGCAGGTGTGAGATATGGCTGCTCTCCCGACCACCCCTCAGGAGCAGGGGGAGGTGGAGAAGCCCTGAGGGGTGATCAGGGCCAGCAGCCGCTGCTCGCACCCGCTGATGGCGCCAAGTGATTGGAGCTGGTGCCAGGTACTGGCAGCAGGTGTGAGCACTGGGCAGGATCACAGCATTCAGGAGCAAAGAATTTTCTGTAACCACCAGATGCTCACCCCAATGACAGCGACTGGCACCCCGCCTTGGTTTGGCACCCCCAGTCATCTGCTCCACCATCCCGCCGCGGCTGACGCCTGCCATGTGCCATGCTCTGCCACCTGCTGCTGACTCCTGCCATGTTCTGCACATGCCCCTCATGGTCAGCACTTGTCATAGCGACTGGTTGTACAATTGTTCGGTTGTTCTGCCATTCGGTCTATTTGCATATTAGGGTTTTATATGTATATAGATAAGACATAGCAGTCTAGCATGCTTCCTGCCTCTATCCACCATTTTTCTCCCTTTCTCCTTCATTCAGGTTCATAGTCTCATATCTCCTGCAGTCTTCCTGTTTATTTTCCTTTTTCCCTAATAGAGTCCTTGCATAATTAATTTCTTCTTGGCATAGGCTTCCTGGAAGGCCTAACCAGTGATGGTGAGCCTATGACACGTGTGTCAGAGGTGACATGTGAACTCACGTTTTTGGTTGATTTTTCTTTGTTAAATGGCATTTAAATATATAAAATAAATATCAAAAATATAAATCTTTGTTTTACTATGGTTGCAAAGATCAAAACATTTTTATATGTGAAGCGGCACCAGAGTTAAGTTAGGGTTTTTCAAAATGCTGACATGCCGAGCTCAAAAGGTTCCCCATCACTGGCCTAAACTAACCCCCTTCTTTGCAGTTTGAATAAACCATAGCAAACATAGTTCCCCTACTTGCTAATAACACCTGGTCTATCCTAGATAATAAAAGGCCACCAAACATCATGGTGTAACGACCAGAAAAACCCATTGACCAGTTGCTATGAGGTGCATTGCCAAACTCTCAGTCCCTCCCCCTAGCCCACAGGCTCTAATCGCTGGATGGCCAATGGGGAATCATAGGGAACTGGGCTGGGTAGCAGTGGGATGGGACTGGGGACTGGCAGGTGGATGGAAGGCAGACCTCTTGTTCCCATCCCCCCTGGCACCCAGGCTCTGATTGCCAGATGGGGAACCCCTGGGAACCGGGGTGGGTGTCAGTGGCGGGGTGGGACTGGGAACTGGCGAATGGGCCAAAGATGGCCCTGATTGCAGGCTAAGCCTAGGGACCTAACTACGCACAATTTCATGAGCTGGGCCTCTAGTGTTTTTATAATAGACTAGAGGCCCAGTGCACAAAACATTGTGCACTCGGGGGTATCCCTCAGCCTGGCCTATGCCCTCTTGTAGTCTGGGACCCCTCGGAGGATGTCCACCTGCTGGCTTAGACCCGTTCCCTGGGGGATCGGGCCCAAGCTGGCAGTCAGACATCCCTCTAGCAGCCCAGCAGCCCTCGAGAGATGTCCACTTGCCAGTGGGGAGCAGGTCTAAGCTGCAGTCGGACATCCTTAACACTGCTGAGGCGGAGCGGGCCGACTGGTTTGCCCTGAAGCGTGTCCTGGATCAGGGTGGGGATCCCGCTGGGGTGTCTGGCCAGCCTGGGTGAGGGGCTGATGGCTGTTTGCAGCTGGTCAAACCCCCTTCAGGGTGGAGGTACCCACTGGGGTGCCTTTTCAGCCTGGGGGAGGGGCTGATGACTGTTTGCAGGCTGACCACACTCCCTTCAGGGTGGGGATTCCCACTGGGGTGCCTGGCCAACCTGGGTGAGGAGCTGATGGCTGTTTTCAGACTGACCAAGACCTCTAACGACTGAAGCTCCCAGACTTTCCTTTTTTTGTTTTTTATTCGCTCCAGCTCGGTGGCCATGGCAACTGGAAGCAGGTATCTGGGGTTTATTTACCTTCTATAATTGAAACTTTGTTGCCTTGATAGGAGACAGCAGCCACCAGGAAGCTTGGCTTCTTCCATCGCAATTGCAAGCAAGCCTCCTGCTCGCTCCAGCTCTGTGGCCATGGCCTGCTGAAAGCAGGTATTTGGGGTTTATTTACCTTCTATAATTGAAACTTTGTTACTTTGAGTGTAGCTCAGAGCAGGCCGCAGCAGGCTGGCTTCCTCCATCACTGGAGCAAGCAAGCCTCCTGCTCACTCTAGCTCAGTGGCTTCTGGCCACCATCTTAGTTGGGTTAATTTGCATATAGTCACTCTGATTGGTGGGTGGGCATGGCTTAAGGCATAGGGAAAGTACAGTCAATTTGCATGTTTGTCTATTATTAGGTAAGATACTGTTGGATTGCTTTAGTCTCAGTAATGTATACAGTATAATTCTCTAGCAATAATAACAACAACACTTTACTGCATGCTTATGATGGGTCAGAAAGTGCTCTTCCTACTCACTGGTTGGGAGGCATGATGGGGGGTTGATCACAAGACAGGAAATGGGCTGCTGTAAGCTGAGTTCCTTCTTACCTGGAGTATTTCATATCTCTCCATATGGATGGTCTCCTCAGCCAGCCACATGCATTTAATCTTATGTGAAATAAATATTTTTTTTATAGAAGACAGGGAGTTTTAGTGCATATTTAAATATAAATAATAAAACTTTAAAACAAAGGTATAATGTGATTTCTGCACAAGAAGGATGCACAGAAGCAGATACCTGAGCTGATGAGCTTCTTCGGTTTCAATGTAATGAACATCAGCATCTAACACAATGTGTAAGCATTTTTAAGAATCAGAGAAAACTGGCTGTAGAGGTCGAATGCAAAAACCAACCTTGTAAAATGACTTTTCTTCTTCAGAATATTCCTGACTAACGATGCGGGTCTAGTTCTACCAGATATTTAAATACTAAATAACAACGCTATAATATTAAAAGCAACATGTCACCAGCCAGGAATAGATGATAACTAATGGAACTGAATTGACAGTCCAGAAATAGAACCAGAATCTTACGAAGATTAAGCATTTCATAAAAGTAACCCTTAAAATATGTAGGG
>NW_006299510.1:211886-226644 GCF_000327345.1 Myotis davidii
AATCACTTTGACAATTAGCCATTTCAGAGGAAAAATAATGATGAATGCCACTTCTCTACCCTATGATTAAAATAAAGTCCAGGTGGGAAAAAAAAAACACACAAAAAAACTTAAAAAGATGAGGCCAAAATTAACAATTTACAGTTTTAGATAATTTTGGAAGGGGCACATGCTTTTTTACTAGTAAAATTGGAAACAAACCCAGAAGATAGAAAGTTTAGAAACATGCCTAGTTAAATGTTTTTTAAACAAGTGTTCATTTGTCAAGAAATCAACAGGAAAATAAAGAGCTAGACAGAGGGTTTTGTTTGTTTTGGTTTCCGGTTTAACTGACAAATGTTTCCACATGCGCTGCTATGGCAAGTCCAAACAATCTGCATAAGCACATAGTGAACACACTGGTTCCTCTCACTTCCGAATTGCACAGTGGGTGTCATATGTTACACTCTTCTCTTTCCTGTTGGCCAGTCAAGGGGAGGGGCCTGACAAATGAACTGGGCTCGTAACTTGGAATTCCTCACCTGGAACAGAGGCGAGTTTAGCATTGCCTGGATTTGTAGGGTTTCCCACTAGCTCTTTGTCCTCAGTGCTCTCTCCCTTAAGTGTTTCATTGTGGTTATGAACTTGATATTTTACCCAAGTTCCTTTTCTAGAACTCTCTTTAAAAAAATCTTTATTGTTGAAAGTATTACATATGCCCCCTCCCCCTTGACTTCTAGCCTGTCCCTGCCACCCGCCTCAGGCCTTCACTACCCTATTGTCTGTGTTCCTGGGTTATGCATATATGCATACAAGATCTTTGGTTGATCTCTTCTCACCCACTCACCCTCCCCTGCCTTCCCTCTGAGATTCAGTTTGTTACATGTTTCTATGTCTCTGGATCTATGCTGTTCATCAATTAATTTTGTTCATTAGTTTATACACCCTACCCTTAACAACATATGTTTTAAATGATAGCTTATTCTTTCAATCTCAGTATCTTAGCAATTTCTAGAAGTGAATTGTTTCAGAATTCTAAAACAAATAAATTTATCTTTGTAATTCTCGTATCAAATAAGCCACCTTCATGCTTTTAAATACGTAATATGTTCAGAGATATTTTAAACTCTAGTAGGAATTACAATAATTTGTTGTGAGTAGAACAGGAGGTTAAAAGACCCAGTCAGGGGTTTGATAATTCACTGTTAAATCCTCTATCTTACAAAAGACCTATTTGGACAATCTCTCATATAAATGGATATAATAATAGTATTATAAAACCTAAATAGTTTTATGAGTATCAAACACTATAATACTTGTTAGAAACTCAGCTCAGTGTTTAACATATAAGAAGTTCTCAATAAATGCTAAATATTGGTTGGTTTGTTTTAACTATCAGCAGGTTCACATAAAATTAGTCAGTCACCAAAATATATTAGTGGAGAGTATATCTGTGAAAGTGTAACTGGACAATCAATGGGTCTGGGCTGCCTGTTACTACTTGAGCCAATGAACCAGAGACAAGGTTGAATCAAACATGAGCATTTATCCAATAATACTGGCAGGATGGGAGAGCAGTAGGTCACCCGCAAAGTCTGCTCAGAACTCCACCAGAAGCCAGCTGCTTATATGGGGTAGAAGGACAAAGATTACATGGGGAAGTAGGCAAAAGGGGTAAGAATGGGTATGCCAAACGGACAGTCTACAGCAGTGGTTCTCAACCTTCCTAATGCTGCAACCCTTTAATACCGTCCCTCATGTTGTGGTGACCCCCAACCATAAAATTATTTTCAATGCTACTTCATAACTGTAATTTTGCTACTGTTATGAATCGTAAGGTCAACATCTGATAGGCAGGGTGTATTTTCATTGTTACAAAATGAACATAATTAAAGCATGGTGATTAATCACAAAAACAATATGTAATTATATATGTGTTTTCCGATGGTCTTATGCGACCCACAGGTTGAGAACCGCTGGTTTACAGGCAATGCAGGCTGTGGCTATGCAAAGACCTGGCGGTATGCAAAGGGCTGGCTGCCTTTGGCTTCTGCAACAAGGTTGTTAATCTTTCCATAATAGGCAGCTCCTGGATGTGGAGGATGGGCCAAATTTCTAGGTGTGCTCCCAGGTCCCATGTGCAACTCTCAGCCAGGTTAGAATGTGCTTACTTTAATCAGAACAAAACAATCAAATTTAACAGGGCATGATTAATATCTCTTGTAGTTATAGCTGGTCCTCAATATTCTATTTCTGCCCCTAACAAAAGGGTGCTATGCTGAGACCCACTGAAAAATAATTTTCAAATGTTTTACCCCTACACATTTGGATGATGATAGTCCTCTGCTTTGCTTCTCAGAGGAAAACTTTAACTGAATTATCAATATTTTTATCAGATTAAAATAGATTGCCTTTCCTTGGAGAATCTGAAAACAACAGCACTTCTAAACTGACAATTAAAGTCTCAATATATGACACTCCTTTGTAATTTGTCTTAAAAATGCACTAGTGTCTTTTTGTCTTGACATAATTAAATAGCTTTATTTAATTAAAAGTGGTTTGATTTATACTCTTCAAGGTTGAATAATCATTGACTTGCTATGGTTATTGACTGATTTATAAATGCGTGATTTTCCATTTCAATATGCACCATTATACAGATGGTTGAAGATAACTTCTGTTCTGCAGAAACTCAGGTTTGCTGATTTACTTCAGGAAAAGTAGTTTAAAGGGCAACAATACATGCAGTTAAATTTTTCCCAGACCTCCCATTTCTCACATCAGTCTTTTGTCATGCAATTCTTCACTTCCTCAGTCTTCATGAATCATCTTGATTATTTTGATCATTCTTTAAACAGAAATGGCATAAGGAATTCCATTCCTTATACTTTCTCCCAAAGAAATCATTGAATCTTGAGAGAGATTTCTCAAGTTGATTATCATAAACTTTTAGTAATATCTCATAATGAGTTTAATTCTTAAATAGTTGAGCAAAAATGGTATCAGAGGTAAATTTTAGGGCAATTTCAGCCTTTCTTTTACCCACTATCTGGTTCTGTTCCAGAAAGCATGGCTTTTACTAATCCTACGTCCACTTTTCATCACAACCTCATGTTGTGCACAATCAGTCAATGTATTTCCTTATCAGGATTGCTTACATAAATTGTTGGCCCAGTGAAAAATAAAAACGTGAGGCCAATTGTTCAAAATGGGGGAAAAATATAGTTATAAGTTATTAAAATATAAAACTTTTTTTCTTTCTTCTCTATTCTCTCTCTGGACTTGATATGACATTTTTTTTTAACTTTAATTTGCTATTTAATATCTTGAATAAGGAATAAATATTTTAAGTTATTTTTATAAATGTAATTGTTCATTATTTAACTTTTTATGACAGTTTTACTGTAAATATGCCATGCTTTAAAAATCCAGTTTAAAAACATTTAACTAATATGTGGACTCATACAAATTCACAATTTGTATTTGTAGCTTATACATGAATATGTATTTCACTTTAAATAAATAAATATATATAGAACATAAATGATGAGAGAAGAGAATCATTGATTGGCATGCCCCCTACTAGGGATTGAGCCCAAACCTGGGCATGTGCCATGACTGGGACACTAATCTTGACCTGATTGTTCATGGGTTAACACTCAACCACTGAGCATTACTCACAGGGCTGTATTTCATTTTTGAAAGAACAATGAAAACACTATACTCAGAAATCTTATCTGTTTTTTCTTCTAGTTTTATTGAGATATAATTGGCATACAGTGCTATATAACTTTAAGGTATACAGCATAATGACTTGACATATACATACTAGCTGCCCAGTGCATGAAATTTGTGCACTTGGAGGGCGATCCCTCAGCCTGGCCTGCATCCTTTCTCAGACCAGGAGCCCTCGGTGGATGTCCGACTACCACAGAGGTGGTAGAGTTTCCCACCACTGCCTCTGCCCTCGCCAGACTTGAGCCCAGTCTCTGGCTGATCAGTGCTCCCCCTGTGGGAGCACACTGATTACCAGGGGACAGCTCCTGCATCCCCCTGGTGGACAGTGTGCATCATAGCAACCAGTCTTTCCATTGCACAGTCTATTTGCATATTAGTCTTTTATTATATAGGACTAGAGGCTCCGTGACAAAAATTTGTGCACTAGTGGGGGAGGGGGTCCCTCAGCCTGTGCCCTCTCGCAGTCTGAGACCCCTCAGGGGATGACCACTTGCTGGTTTAGGCCTGCTGCCTGGAGGATTGGGCCTAAGATGGCCATCAGACATTTCTCTGGCAGCCTGGCAGCCCTCAGGGGATGTCCACTTGCCAGCAGGGAGCAGATCTAAGCTGCAGTCAGACATTCTTACGCTTCTGAGGAGGCAGGAGAGGCTCCCACCACCACCGCTGTACTGGCAGCCATCAGCCTGGTTTGTGGCTGAGCAGAGCTCCCCCATGTGGGAGCACACTGACCACCAGAGGGCAGCTCTGCATTGAGCATCTGCCTTCTGGTGGTCAGTGTGTGTCATAGTGACCAGTCATTCCCAGTCGTTCCGCTGTTAGGGTCAGTAACTTTTACTATATAGGATAGAGTCCTGGTGCATGGGTGGGGGCCAGCTGGTTTGTACTGAAGGTTGTCCTGGGTCAGGGTGGGGGTCCTGCTTGGGTGCCTGGCCAGTGTGGGTTAGGGGTTGAGTGCCGTTTTCAGGCTGGCAGGCAACTGAAGCTCCCAGCCTCTCCTTTTTTAGTTTTATTCCATTAGTTACCCCATCATTGCCACCTCCACTGCCACCGTGGTCCAAGCCAATCTTGATTATTGCAGTAGCTTCCTAGCAGGATTCCCTGCTTCTGACCTTGACTCTCCTTAATACAGCTGTCACAATGATCCTCTTATTATATAAAACTAGAGGCCTGTTGCACGAAGAGATTCGTGCAATAGGCTTTCCCTTCCCTTGGCTGCTGGCACCAGTTTTCCTCTGGCACCTGGGACCCAGGCCTTCACTCTGGCTGGGCTCCAGCCAGAGACCGCCCCTCCCTCCCCCCCAGCCATAGGGCTTCGCTGCTCCACTGATCCAAGGGCCATGAGGCCTTGCGGCTCTGCCCATCCCGGGGCTGTGAGGCCTTGCGGCTCCACTGACCCCAGGGCCATGAGGCCTCGCTGCTCAGCAGGCTTTGGGCACATTTTGCTTCGCTCCACCGCTTGGAGACTAGTGTGGCTTCCGGCCGCCATCTTTTTTGGCAGTTAATTTGCATATCACCCTGATTAGCCAATGGGAAGTGTAGCAGAGGTACAGTTAATTACCCTTTTTGTCTTTTATTAGATAGGACAGTATTATGAAATAATTACCATATCAGTTTAGTTAATATTCATCATCTCATGTAGATACAAAAAAATACATAACATTTTTTTCCTTGTGATGAGAACTTTCAGGATTTACTTTCTTATCAACTTTCAAATATATCACACAGCACTACAAACTATAGTCATTATGTTATGCATTACAATCACATCTCCAGGACTTACTTATCTTATAACAAAAGATAAGTAACCTTTCGACCACCTTCATCTAATCTAACCATTCTCTCCCACCTCTAGTAACCACAAAGTCTTCTTCTTTCTCTGTCTGACTTATTTCATTTAGCAAAAAGTCCTCAAGGTCCATGTTGTCACAAAGATAGGATTTCCTTCTTTTTTTAAAAAAATATATATATTTTATTGATTTTTTACAGAGAGGAAGGGAGAGAGATAGAGTGTTAGAAACATTGATGAGAGAGAAACATCGATCAGCTGCACATCTCCTACTGGGGACATGCCCGCAACCCAGGTACATGCCCTTGACCGGAATCAAACCTGGGACCTTTCAGTCCACAGGCCGATGCTCTATCCACTGAGCCAAACCGGTTTTGCCAGATTTCCTTCTTTTTATGGCTGAGTAATACTCCATTATATTCCATATTTTCTTTTTTTAAAATATATTTTATTTATTTTTTTACAGAGAGGAAGGGAAAGGGATAGAGAGTTAGAAACATCAATGAGAGAGAAACATTGACCAACTGCCTCCTGCACACTCTCCACTGGGGATGTGCCCGAAACCAAGGTAGATGCCCTTGACCAGAATCGAACATGAAACCCCTGAGTCTGCAGGCGATGCTCAATCCACTGAGCCAAACTGGTCAGGGCCCATATTTTCTTTTTATTTAACTTTATTTTTATTGTTGACACTATTACAGATGTCCCCATTTTCCCCTCCTTTGCCCATTCCCCACTGCCCCCTTCCCTCTGGCTATCACCACACTGTTGTCTGCATCCATGTGCTATGCATATATATTCTTTGGCTCCATGCATTCATTGACAAACAACTTAGGTTGTTTCCATGCTTTGTAAATAATGCAACTATAGACATAGTGTTGGAGACTGAGCCCAAACACTATATCTTTTTGACATAGCGTTTTCAGTAACTTTGAATATATTCTCAGAAGTAGAACGGCTGATCGTGGTGGTAATTGTATTTTTAACTCTGGAGAACCTACATCCTGCTTTCCACAGTGCCTGTACCAATTTACATTTCCCTTAATGGTACACAATTGTTTCTTTTTTTTCTACATCCTGGCCAACAATTGTTACCTCTTTCTTAACTATATTATGTTAGCCATTCCAACGGATATCTCATTATGGTTTTGATTTGCATTTCCCTAATGATTTGCGATGTTGAGTTCCTTTTCATGTATCTGTGATTTTGAGATCCTTTACATATCATCTTAGGAAAAAATGTTTATTAAGGTCCCTTGCCTATTTTAAAATAGGATTATTTAGGTTTGTGGTTTATTTTGTTTTGTTATTGAGTTGTATGAGTTCTTTACATATTTTGAATATTAACCACTTATCAAATATATGACTTGCAAATATTTTTCCCATTCTGTAGGTTATATTTTCATTTTGCTGATTGCTTCTTTTGCTCTATCTCATCTATTTTTAATTCACGTACATTCTACCAACACTTTACCTTTAGCTTACTGATGAGTATGATCATACAAAAAGAAAATAAACTATCGGTTGCCTAATCTTTCCCTTTCATTCTTTGATTTTATTTCAGTATAAGTGATTAGCTAATGTAAGAAAGAAAAATGATTAAGAAAAGATATGATAGGGTACCTTAGTCATTCAAACTACGTCATTGCTTTTTTTCCAAACCAGAAGCAACATTCTCCTGTTTCCAGTGGAGATATGGTCTCTGACTCAATCATTGATATAATGTTTACTTTGTGTTCCTTTTGAGTTTCCTTGAACTCCCAGGAACCATGGGTCTATGGGAATTTTAATTTCATGGGGCATCTCTAATGTTTTATATGAATGAGGAGGCAAGGGGCAGAAAACAGATATATTTAACATATCTCTTGTATTCATACACATTCTTGATTGTCCCATCAGATTTCACTTATAAAATGGAACTTAAAGGGTAAAATGGTAAATAATTTCAAGTCAGCGATAACAGAACATTAAACAAACGTGGAGTCCTGAGTACAGGATGCTGTGTATTAATCACCCAGGAAGCCAGAGTTTGTCTCTTATTTACCTTTAATGATTTTGAGCAAATGTTAAAACTCTATGAATCCCTGGAATTACTATTTTTTCTTTATTTCCATATTAATGCATACTACTATAAGAGCATGTAGCACATTTTTGATGCCTACAAATATTGAATGAATTAATAATCATAGAAATGGAATAATTAATGAAGTTTTAAAATAAATAAAATATTTTTTGACATTAGTGACAGTGTGTTATTTCTATTTGTAAAATAAAAGATTTTAAAGTGACTTTAAGTAATATCAAGGTGGTAACAAGTGTATTTATGTATTATGGAGTCTTTCCAGTATGCTGAGTCAGAACTTCTCTACAAGGCTCAATAAGCCTGTGCACTATCAACTGGTTGTGCACTATGAACCTTCATGGTCTTTTATAGACACTTAAAAGCATTATCTTGATAAATTTCCATAGTGATCTCTGAAAATATTGTAATGTCACCATTTTCTAGGTGAAACTAAGGGTGACACATAGAAAGTGACTTGTCCAAAGTCATTACAGATGCCAAGAGACAACACTTAGACTGAACCTGATTCCAAGCCCAATAGACATTTCACAAAATCCAGTGGTTTCTTATGATCTGAACAAGTTTTCAGAAAAAAGGAACAAAGAAAAAATTTAACCCAAATAATATTGTACTTTGCTCTTTTAATTTCTTTTTTCTCTTTTGTTACATAACTCACTACTGAGTCTTGATCCAATTGGATGAATGCAGTCCTGGAGTTGACCTGGCTTAGGCTGGATTGTCTCTCTTTACTTTTTCCCTAAATGTTATTCCTTCTTTGCAGCCCAGTCAAATCCTCCTCTCCATATAACTTTTCACAAAAATACTATTGATCCCTTTTTCTTTTCTCTGACTCATGTTGTAGTTTAGATTGAAATCAATCACTCTGGTAGGCCTTGATTAATTGATTAATCCATAAATATTTTGAGTACCAATTATAAGCCCAATACTGTTCCTTGTGCTTGGATGACATCATTGAACAAATAGGTAAAAAATGTCTACCCTTACAGAGCTTATATTATAGAAAGCATGACAAGTTTTTATTTTTCTCTCTTCTCTAATTGCTTTATGTGATATTTGACACAAGGAGCTTTACTTCTCTATATTTTGAGTTTATTTAAATTAGTACAAATGCTTTTTTATGAGATAATTTGAATTTTAACACAATGCTGAATAGCTAGTAAATATTTGGTTGAGTAATTGGACTTCTGTTTACAGAAAGTTAACCAAATATCGATGGGGAAGGGTGATTTTAAATATTGAATTTATTCACATAATAATCATTAGCGATAACTATTTTTCATAATAAGCTTTTTACAGATAATAGATTACATTTTTGCAATTTACACTGAATGTTTTTATTTAAGTCTCACAGCTGTCCATTCGCCCTGACTTATTCCGAATTTACTGGTTACACTTTCCGAGGCTGCTTTAGTTGTCTCAGGTTACACGTTTTAAAAATGACAGACCTGGAATTAAAACCCAACTATTTCTAAATCCAGAAGGCATGCTGTTTACCAAAATACTAGAATTACTGCCCAGCTAGGAAGTAATCAATTTGACTAGGACAGGAGATGAAGCCGGTTGTATACATATCAAACATTTATTCATAAGCCAGCTGAGTAGCATAAATGGCTCATTTTAATTAGTAACTTCATGGACGATAACAACAGCTTTAATAGCTTTCACTCTGTATTCTAGATGAATACTAAATTAACAAGGAAAACAGATACACATATGCATATCACCATACAAATGCTCAGTGAAAAGGCTCCTGAACTTTTCAGTGTCTGTTTAAGTGCACTCAGCAGCCTAAAGCTCCAGTCTCCCAGTATGCTGCCTATGTCCCACAGAGGCCGTATAAATGAAGTGTGGCAGTACAGAAAAAGCAGAGTGTTAGAAAATGATTGCATGCCTGTGAATTGTCACTGTTGTGATGTTTCTGCATGTTGAAAATTTAAAAGGTTAGTTTTCAGTGGAAGGAAACTTGACAATGGCGTAGAGCGAGAGGCGGTACAGTGTTTTGGAAACTTGTAAGATCGAAGCCTGTCAGATATACCCAGGTGCAAATCTAATTTCAGTTCTATTTAGTTGTATGACTTTGGCTGAGTAGATGCCCTCTCTGAATCTCATTATTCTTGTAATTTAAAAGGAAATAATAATCATGGTCATTAGGATCATGAACCATCGGTGAAAAGTGCTTGATACTTAATAGATATTCAGCAAATAGCAGCCACTATTATATGTCCCAACTCACTCATTCTGTCTGGAAGCCCACCCACTTTTCTAACTGGGAAATGTGTTTTCATTCTTCACAGACCAATGGCAATATCTACTCCTTTTTTATCCATAACCTAATCACGCATAAAGAGCTTGGTGCTTTCTATGCCTCCATTGGTTGGGATCACATCCGCCCTGACTTGTAATAGCATGTACCACATCATTATTCATGGGTGCCTGCCTTTCCCGTCATCCTCACTAGACTGTCAGCTCTTGAGGGCAAAATCTGTCTGATTCATATTTCTATTTGCAGCTCAGGAAGTCTTAATAAGATGTCTCTTATGTATGAATAAATGAGAAACCTGATGCCCAGAGGCCGAGAAGAGGTTCAGGGATTACTCAGGTGGCAGGAGAAAATCCACCTCTTGTCTTTCAATCTTCTGCTTTATTCATTGTCAGGAAACATCACCTTTGGCAAATACCCAAAGAGCAAATTATAGTTAGGAAAGAAAATATAAACAAAATTTTGTGTTCTACTATCTTAGTAATTATTCCACTCCTGGGTTTTAGTTACATAATTTTGGAGGATAGTACATATTTTAAAGCAGCTGGAGGCCAAATGTCAGGTCACTGCTCCAAAGTTGTCACTAGACGTCTGGAGCCCTAGTTTGTCAGTTAATGTGTGTCATACCACACAATGATTGTAATGTTGTGCCTAAAACCAGACAAAACCTCAACTCTGGGAGAATCTGGTGACTTTGGCTGATGTGGTACAAGGGGTTACTCTTAGTTAATTCCTGAATTTTAACTGGAACAAGTTGGTTTAGTAAAATTCTGAAGCTCTGGTGAGTCACAGGGTCATAGATCTAGAAGCAATAGTAATATCATCTAGACAAATATGATCATTTTATATCAGAACCCTGAGATGTGTAATAGCTAAGATGTTCAATAACTTACCTAAGGGCAAATAGTGTCACATAATGTGTCATATCCAGCTTTCACTGGGAACCATGTATTGTGCCAATTGTGTTACAATCATTATCTACTTTAATAACTAAAAAAACATTGTTTTTCCTAACGCTAATCCCTATTATACATAGCATTTAACCGGACCTTTATAATGACCCTCAAATGTGGAATACATTATGATTAACAGTATAGATGGAGAACGGAATGCCAATAAAGGCTGAAACTTTAATTCTATATCAGAATTAAAGCTACCGGTAGAGGCTATGCATGATTCTTTGGGCAGTATTATCTTACTATATTTCACTTTCTTATTCAAAAGAACCAAAACTAGTAGGATTTTTTGTTGTTACTGTTTAGTTTACTGATTAACTAATAAAGTTAATTTTTTTAAAAAATGTTTTAGGTTTATAGCAAAATTGAGCAGAAGGCACAGTGATATATTATACAACCCTTGTCCTATACATACACAATGCCCGCTCCCCCCCCCTTCTCCCCAGTATCAACATCCTTCACCAGAGTCATATGTTTGTTACAATTGATAAGCTACATTGACACATCATAATCACCAAAAATCTATAATTTACATAGGGTTTATTCAATTTTTTGTTAATCCCACCAGAGGATATATTTTTCATTGATTTTTAAAATGAGTGAAAGGGAAGGAAGGGAGGAG
Source organism: Myotis davidii (assembly GCF_000327345.1). Classification (NCBI taxonomy): domain Eukaryota; kingdom Metazoa; phylum Chordata; class Mammalia; order Chiroptera; family Vespertilionidae; genus Myotis; species Myotis davidii. The sequence goes on from NW_006299510.1 coordinate 223,311, forward strand.
GGTGGGAAGGAGGCAGGAAGGGCAAGAGAGACAGAAACATAGATGTGAGAGAGACATATCTGTTGGTTGCCTCCTGCATGCACCCAAACCGGGCCAGGGATCAAACCTGCAACCCAGGTACATGCCTTTGACCGGGAATCGACCCCGTGACCCTTCAGTGTTGGGCTAATGCTCTAATCACCGAGAAACACCAACCAGGGCATTAGTGTTCATTCTTTTTTACATTCTGTGGGTTTTGACAAATGTCTAATGTAATGTATCCACCATTGTGGTTATAATACAGATCAGTTTCATGCCTTAGAAGTCCTCTGTGTTGCGCCTACTCATTCCTCCCTCCTCCTCAGCCCCTGGCAATCACTTATTTTATTTACTGTCTTACTTGTCTCCATAGGTTTACCTTTTCCAGAATCTCATATAGTTGAAATTGTACAGGATGCAGCCTTTTTAGAGTGGCGTCTCTCACTTATTCATATGCATTTAAATTTCCTCTATGTCTTTTTATGGCTTGAGAGCTCATATCTTTTTAGGTCTGGACAATCCATTGCCTGGATCTACCATAGTTTATGTATCTATTTACCAACGAAAAACATAGTGATGGCTTCCACATTTTGGTAGTTATAATCAATGTTGCTATAAACATCCATGAGCAGGTTTCTGTGTGAACATGGCTTTCAATTCATTTGGGTAAATACCGAGGAATGATATCGCTGGATAACATGGTAAAAGTATGTATAGCTTTGTAAGAAATTGCCAAACTGTCTTACAAAGTGGCTGCACCATTTCGCATTCCTACCAGCGATGAATGAGAGTCCTTATTGCTCCACGCTGTGGGCAGCATTCAGTGTTGTCAGTGTTTTGCATTTCAGCCATTCTAACAGGTGTTGTAACCATGTCCCATTTTAATTTACAATTCCCAAAAGACATATAATGTTGAACATCTTTCCATATGTAGACTTCTATTGCATATCTTCTTTGGTGAATGAATATTTAGGTCTTTGGCCTATGTTTTAATTAGGTGGTTTATTTTCTAAATGTTGAATTTTAAGTGTTCTTTGAATATTTTAAATAGCAATCATTTATCAGATGTCTTTTGAAAATATTTTTCTCTGTCTCTGACATGGTTTTTTACATAGCAGAACTTTTGAATTTTAATGAAATACACCTTATCATGTGCTTTCATAGATCATTCCCTTGATGTCATATTTATAAAATGTCTTGCTCAAAGTCCTCTTGGATTTCTCTGATGATATCTTCTGGGGGTTTTACTGTTTCGCATATTTATTTAGGTCTTTTGATGCATTTTGAGTTAATCTTTATGAAAGCTGTAAAGTCTGTGTCTAGATTAATTATCTTGCATATAGCACAATTTGTTGTAAAGATCACCTTTGTTCCATTTTACAGGGATGCCTTTATTGCACTTTGTCTTATTACACTTTACAAATGTGTCTTTTACAATGAAAGGAAGGGCCCTCCACCAGCAAAGGATTAAACTTGCCTTGTTGCAATATTTGCTTTATTGTGGTGACCTGGAACTGAACTTGTAATATATTAGAGACATGCCTATATTATCTTTGTTTCTTTGTCAAAGATCAGTTGATTATATTTATTTCTCAGCTCTCTATTCTGGTCCTTTGATCTATTTGTCTATTGTTATATAAACCTTAGGGCCAGTTTATTGATAGTCATAAATAACTTACTTGAATTTTTATTGGAATGCATAGATCAAGTTAGCATAATTAGGTTTTAAAGATAAGTTTCTGTTAGAACTATTACTTATTATTTGGAAATGAGATATACAGATACATGAGAATTCTTTAACAATTAGATAAAAGAGCAGTAAAATTACTTTTAAAAAGATGTTCTTTTCAGTGAAACTATTTGAAAATAAGATTGCATACTAGAAAGTTTCATGTGATGAATTGATTCTAGTTAAACCAGCTGGGGTAAAAACAAGACTACAGGCATTCCATGTAAAAGAAATAAATTGATAAGTATTCACGCTATTAGTAACTGCCTGCTACCCTGTGGCTTCATGGCTTCTGTCAGGTCTCATTCATAACACCTACAATGCTTAGAATATGTGAAGGAAACTAGATTAAGGAAAAAAAGGAAAGCCTTTGCGTGAGAATTAATAGTGATGCTCATTTGGCTTAAAGACAAGTGCATTTGCTAGAAATTTTATTTCAAACCCTAGTGTTTATTTTACATTTATGTTGTTTAAGTTCAATTAAAGATGTTCACAAGTTAAGCAGTGAAAGACTCTAAGAGATTGTGGTACCAGTTTCCCAAGGTCCTTTAGGCTATAAATGCAGAGAAAATATTGCTCTCCCATGGAGTATCCTTCAAAAAGGATATGTTCTGCCCAACTGGCATAGCTCAGTGGTTGAGCATCAACCTATGAACCAGGAGGTCACAGTGTGTTTCCCAGTCAGGGCACATGCCTGGGTTGCTTTCTGCTCCTGCATAAACATCTATCTGATAGCTATTATTAGAAGAGGTTCACGTTCTAGTCTAGACTGCAATTTTGATACATGTATATTTATGAACTGTGCATACATATCCTATCATATTATTTTATGTCATTTTAAAAATATATTTTATTGATTTTTTTACAGGGAGGAAGGGAGAGGGATAGGGAGTTAAAACATCGATGAGAGAGAAATATCAATCAGCTGCCTCCTGCACACTCCCTACTGGGTATGTGCCCGCAACCAAGGAACATGCCCTTGACCGGAATTGAACCTGAGACCCTTGAGTCCGCAAGCTGACGCTTTATCCACTGATCCAAACCTGTTAGGGCCTATGTAAATTTCTAAATGTACTAGTACAGAATTTAGGATGAGCCATAAGGCAAATACAACTAGTAAAATTGAGTTAAATTCTGAGAAAACAACTAGAATATTTGCTTTGGGCAGCACATTTGTCACATGGAAAAAACATGAGAATTACTGCTATTTTTATTAAAGCTTTTTAAAAAATAGTTATTTGCTGGGGTCCAACCCCAGCAGGTCCAGGGGTCCCCAAAGGTGTGGACGGAGTTGGCGAAGAAGGAATGACACGGAGACAGCATTCAGTTGATCAGCAGCCTTGCCAGGATCTCTAGCCACAATCTCCAGCCAAGTTCTGTGTCCATGTTCTCTTGCTAGGTTCTCCAGCCACATTATCCAGGTTCTCCAGCCAGGTTCTGTAGCCATGTTCTCTCGCTAGGTTCTCCGGCCAGGTTCAGTCGCCAGGTTCTGTAGCCGGCTTCTGCAGCCAGGTTCTGTCTAGGTTCTCCAACCAAGTTCTGTAGCCAGGTTCTGTCCAGCATCTTTTGCCATGTTCTGTCTCTAGG
>NW_006299510.1:226694-228229 GCF_000327345.1 Myotis davidii
CCAGCCAAGTTCTGTGTCCATGTTCTCTTGCTAGTTTCACCAGCCACGTTCTCCAGCCAGGTTCGGTCGCCAGGTTCTGTAGCCGGGTTCTTCAGCCAAGTTCTGTAACCAGGTTCTGTCCAGGATATTTTGCCATGTTCTCTCGCTAGGACTAGGTTCTAGGTTCTGAGTCCTGTTGTCTTGTTACATCTGTATTTATACCAGTTGATTCCAATCCTATCAATCTCTATTCCAAAGGTTAGGGCGTTTCTTATCTCCATTCCAGGGAGTAAAGATTATGTAGCTTAAGCATGATTGTTCGTAGTTAAAGTGATTAATTACCCGCCTGGCACTTAGTTAAGGGGTTTTATTCCCTCCCTAACTTCAGGGGAAAATCCTTACCTGGGGAAACAACCTTTCTCAGAGAGGTGACCTTGGTTAAAACACATAGTGCCAAGAAGGTGAGCAAACATATTAAGAACAGTATGCCACATATGCCAGGTCCCTTGAAACAGCAAGGATGGACCAGCTCCCGGCAGTTATTGTTGAAATTTTACATATGTTTCCTTTTGTCTCCCATTGACTCATTATAACCCGTCCTTGCCCTCCACCCTAGGCCTCCAACACCCTAATGTCTGTGTCTATCAGTAATACATATATGTATACAAGGTTTTTGGTTGATCTCTTCCCTATTAAATCTTTTAAAACTATTTAACATTTTAAATAATTCATTGTGTTTGAATAAAAATACATTAAAAATTTTAATGTTTTCTGCACAATAATAGTATTTCTTAAACATCTGATATATCAGCAACTCAGTTTGCAGATCACTAGTGTAAACTGCTTTTCTGCTTCTCATTTAATTTGAAGATTATTCAATTGCATTTTATGTTGGACGTTGCCTTTTCAAGATATAAGAGAAATAAAACATAATCAATTTATTAAATATTCTGAGATTTATTTTTTATTTATGTTTTATTCATTACCAAAACATATACTTTATTGAATGCTTATTTGCCAAACTTGAGCAAGGTGTTGGGGATGCAGAAATCAGTCATAAGTGGGGCTAAAAATGAAAAGGTCTGATTCCTCATCTTGACTGTTATTAAAATAATTGTAACACTAGATAAAGTGCTTGATCTTAAGCTTCTATTTCCAAATATGTGCAAAGAAAGGGCATGATTGAATTACCATATCCACAGAATTGCTTTGAAGATTAAAGAAGATTATGTTTCAGTTATGGGGTACATGCCACTGGCTTTGGCATTAAGTGTTACAGGATTTACCTTGAGAGGAAAGAAAAAAAGGATATCACAGAGAATAATTATAGGTGAATAGATGAAGGGCAAGTAGAGATAAGAAACGCAAGTTCATTGAGAGTAGTAAATAGGGCTAAAATTAGAACAAGTCTTGCAAAGAAAAATGGAGAAGTAAAACCGAAACAAAACTAAAGACACTGAAGAAATGCTCTGGTATAACTCATAAGGTTCAAGGCAAATAATTATAGGTTAGTATTTTACAGGTATAGTAAGACATCACATTTTATATATATATAT
>NW_006299510.1:228284-245360 GCF_000327345.1 Myotis davidii
TTGATCATATGCCTCCTGTATGCCCCCCACTGGGGATTGAGACTGCAACCCAAGCATGTGCCCTTAACCAGAATCAAACCTGGGACCCTTCAGTCCGCAGGCCATTGTTCTATCCACTGAGCCAAATCAGCTAGAGCAACACATCATATTTTTAACAGAATTCATCATATCTTATAATTATTTGATGATTTTGCAAGTAAAATTTATCTCTTTTCAGCATCTAACCAGCAGTTATTATTGTCAGAGTTGATATTGCAGATACTTTGGATCAAATCATCCTATCTAATAAAGAGGGAATATGCTAATTGACACTCACACCGTCGCAAAGATGGAGATGCCCACAGCCAATAAGGAAGGAATATGCTAATTGACTGCCACACACTCAAAGATAGCAGCTCCCAAAGCCACAAGATGGCAGTGCCCAGTCCCCTCAGCTCCACGTGCCTGCCTCTGGAGTCCCTCAGTCCCTCAGGGCCGGCTGGAAGTGCAGGCAAGCCTCAGATGGCTGCTGTCTAGCTGACGCCCAAGGCACAGGCAACCAGGGCCCGCTGAGGCTTGCGCTGCCAGCAGTGGAAGTAGCAGAGGTGTGATGGGGCATTGCCTTCTCCTGATTGTCAGGTCGCCTCCTGCCCCTGAGGGCTCCCAAACTGTGAGAGGGGGAAGGCCAGGCTGAGGGATGGCTCCCTTCAGTGCATGAATTTTCATTCACTGGGCCTCTAGTAAAGAATAATCTAGATTATGTTGTTGCTTTAGTTTGAGAGTTGCATGCTTTCCCTGGGACTTGGTTTCCACAGAAGATAACCAAAAAAGTCAATAGTCCCACAATATATGTAACATCCTAAAGAAACATCTCTGATTCATGGAAAGCAAGTTGTATGAGGTGTGAGGAGGACAGTTCAGTGTAAGAAGAACATGTGATTAAAATATCTGGGTTCAGCCCTGGCCAGTTTGGCTCAGTGAATAGAGCTTCAGCCTGTGGACTTGGGGGCTCCGGGTTTGATTCTGGTCAAGGGCATATGCCCAGGTTGTGGGCTCAATCCCCAGTGGGGGCATGCAGGAAACAACTGATCAATGATTCTCTCTCATCATTGATGTTTCTATCTCTCTCTCCTTTCTTCCTCTCTGAAATCAATAAAAAAATATATTTAAAAAAATCTGGGTTCAATTTAAGCCAATATAAATAAAAATACTATTAGTATTAAATTTAAGGGTCATGAAAGTAATGAATAGCAATTACTTCACATAACTGGGCTGGATCCCTTCCTCCATTCTGAATCTCTTTTTGTTTTTTCATTAAACATTCCACATCACTGTGTTTATTCAATTGCACAATCAATCAATAGCATCCAAAGCTTTCACCTACCTTGATATTTCTTAAATCAATTTTTATTGAACAGTCATAAAGCTACAAAATAAACATTTTCTGGACTTGTCTTATATGGGTATGAGTATCTAAAAGGGAATTAAAGGAATGAAAAATATAGCTCAGGATCATTAATACAACACAATTCAACAGATAATTTTGAGTATTACTCTACACTTGGCATTTTCATTGTCACTTGAAGGAATTCAAAGATAGGGACATTTAATTCAATATAATAGAGCAAATATTTCCTTGATGAGTACCTACTTTGCACCAGATACTCTTTTAGATATCCGAGATGCAGAAATGAGTGAGAAATAATCTTTATAAGAAGATTATTAAAAAGCTAGTGGTTTATTTGCAATGAATGCATATATGTGGTGATTTTTATGACACAATTAAAAAATACCTACACATGATTAAATATGTGACATGGCATTAGAGAAGGAAAGCCAAATATTTGTTGTTTTTTATTAAAGAAAGCCAATTAGATCTAGTGAGGCAATCATTAGATTGAACAATTTATGTTTTCAAAGATTGGGGGTGAGTGAGATCCATATCTTTCACTAACTATGCATAATTTGGTAGAAAATAATAAATATGAAGGGGAGAATTTAAAGGCAGGTGGAATGAAGATGTTGCCTGCTTAAGCAGAGTCTATAGGTACCTGCCACTATCCCTTTGGCAATTACTTCTACAAACCTAGACTGTGTGCTAAGTATGCCTGTGATTCTACACCCGAGGACTTTTATTCTGAACAACAGATACTCTATGCCTACAAGCAGGATGAGCCAGAAGTTCCAGAGAGTTGGGGTCCTAGAAACAATTATCAGACAGTGGTGGACAGTGAGAGGTCTCCCGGGGCAAAGCTAGTCATCAGCATGGTGGAGAGGGGCAAATAGCTTTCACCTAAACATTGAAAGCTTCTATCCACTGGCTTCACTAGTTCTGCAGGGCCTTAGAAAGAGGGAGATTAGAAGGCTGAAGACAAACATCTTGTAAGGAAGCATGCAATTGGACCTACAGGAGTGGACACAAAGTGTGTACATTTTTATTTCTCACATAATGCCCATTTAAAAATATCCAGTGCAGTGAAGTCATTGACCTACTTGAACAGGATGACTAGTCTAGTGGAGTTCAGCCAATCTCTGTCTTTGGCCACCTTAGCACTTACACTATTGGATTTGTGAACACAGTGGCCATGGTGATACAGATGGATGCTAGGAAAGGGCCAATATCATTGCTGAGTGTCCAAGCTGTTAGTGACATAAACTGACACCGAGCTCTTGATATTGTACCATTCTCTAGGAGATCCACCAGTGGCAAGTTGATTATTTTTGCCATTTAATGTTTGGGTAGCATAATTCTTTTCAATAATTTTGCCTCCTTGGAAAGAAAGGGATTGAATGCATAGAGACTGGCAGCAGTAGTTGGCCTGAATTCTCACATAATACCTGACTTACTGTTATAGGATCTCATATAATACTAGTACCCCAGTGCACAGATTCATGCACATTGAAAGGAAATTAATTAGGATAAATATTTTAATATTGCTATTCTTATCTTGATAATGAAAAGAAAATAGGATTCTACGGATTCTCCTATCTACATACCCCAGGACTTCTGAATCAAATGAGATGAGGCACGGGAAAATAGTTCACAGACATTTGGTTAAACTGTGAAATGTTTGCTCCTGGCTATAAAGCAAGTCAGGTTTCTGGGCTGAAGAAACTCTGAGGATGCTAGTCACTGGGGAGAGGAAGCTGGGTGTTGCTATATGATGTCATTACCCAGTGCCTACAGCGACCCTTTCCAGGCTGGGCTGGGCTGTGGGCTCCATTTTGCACCATGGGGTCTTGGTAGCATTGGCTGAGATTTGGTGGGGTGTCGCTCCGGGGTGGTGGCGGGGTCTGTGTCCCACTTGGGGGAAGCTGAGTGTTAGTTTAACTGGCACCACCACCCTAGTTGAACTCCCAGATAACTCCCGATGGAGGGGATAATGTGCATACTACGCTTTTATTACATAGGATGTTTCAGGCCCACTTTATTGTAAAGAAAGTGTGAAGATATTTAATAATCTCAAAATCCACCAGTTATACCATATACCACTATCCAGAAGATTCCAGCCTAATAAAATGTTAAAATTATCTTAAAGGTGCAACTGACATGGCATCTTGGTGATCATGCCTTGGGGAGTTGGGATGAATGATGGTTACTTCTATGTGATAGAATACATGGTTGAAGGAACCAAGGAGAACTGTCAGTGCATTTCTCATCATCATTCTCAGTGACCAACTTGGAGATTTTTGCTTCTCATTCTCACAGTTCTGGGCTCCCTGGAGTATAATTTCTGGTTCTCATACGAATGAACAGCTACAACTACGGTTCCATTAAACCTAAACTATGACTACCACATGTTTATTTTATATTCATTAAACTAATAGCCAAGTAATTCAGTCAATATGCTGGTTTAATTGACCTTGCATGATGGTACATTTTATGTCAACTTGACTGGGACATAGGTTGCCCAGATATTTGGTCAAACATTACCCTGGGTATGTCTGTGAGGACATTTTTGCGTGGGATTAACATTTGAACCAGTAGATTGTGTAAAGCAGAATGCCCTCTCTCTGGTGTGGGTGAACCTCATCTAATCAGCTGAACCTGACTGTAACAAAAAGCCTGACCTCCCTACAAAGAAGAGGGAACTCCTCCTACCTGACTCCTTGAATTGGTCTTTTCCTGCCTTTGAACTTGAGCTGAAGCCCTGACTCTTCCAGGGCCATGAGCCTGCTGGCGTTTGGACTGGGGACTTATATCAAATGCTGTTCTGGTTCCCAGGCTTTCTGACTCACACTGAAAATATACCATTGGGCTCTTCCTAGTCCCCAGCTTGCTGGCTACAGATATCCCAACAAGTCTATTTTTCTGAAGAACTTTGACTAATGCAGTCTGATTATCATGACCCACATGACAAAACATGCCTGGATCTCAAGGCCCTCACCTTGGTCCTTCTAGGCCAGCATTAATCTTGATTGAAAGTAACCTAATTAAAAAAAAATGAGTTCTGCCTCAGGGTATTGAGAATCCTCTTTTATTTTAAACCTTTTTCGCTTGTTTGTTTATTTAGAAATTGTGACTGGCCAGTCTATCTTTAAAAATTAGTTACAGGACAGGGTGCAAATAATGTGCAAAACCAGTGAGTCTTTCAAGGAGAAACTTATAGCAAATACTATTTGTGTGCTATCCACATCCCTTCAAAACTTACCTGTACGTGCCTAATGCTTATTTACTGCAATTCTCTCCTGGGAGATAATTGTTTTCTGGCCAAGAAAGCCTGCTTCTCCCCAACTCCTTGTAGTTTTGGTAAAACAGTCTATTCTGGTACCCCTCAATGCAACCCCCAACCACACGGTGGAACTCATTACACAGGGTGGGGGATGCTTTATTTCCTTAACAAATAGACTGATCTAAGAAAAGGGCCAACACAGTCAGATTATTGCCAAATGCGTGATACATAGGCCCTGGTAGAAGGGGGAAATAAAGAGAGAAGAGAAAAAAGAGAGAGGAAAAACTGAGACTGAAAACTGGCTGTTGTCACTCAGTGGTTAGAGTGTGGCTTATGCACCAAAGGATGGTGGGTTCAGTTCATAGACAAGGACATGTACCTGGGTTGCAGGTTTGATCCCCAGCTCCATTGTATTAACAAAAACAAACAAGAAATCTGAGTCTGATAGCACCCTTTGATAACTTGAAATTAGTTGTATGCAGAAAATACTTTATATAACTTCATTTATTTGACTTTTGTTTCTGTCAGTTCTATCTGGGGAAAAAACATGGTTTATATAAAAAGTGAGACATGGTAGATTAATGACTCAGAGTGGACAGCCTACAGGGACAGATGGAAGAGTCTCTGCTTTACCTGTTTTTTTTTTTTTTAAATATATATTTTTATTGATTTCAGAAAAGAAGGGAAAGGGAGAGAGAGAGAAACATCAATGATGAGAGAGAATCAAGAAAAACAATCCAAAATTTTCAAGTGACTTAAAGTTTTGTTTATATTTTAAATTTATCTCTCAATTTTCTTAACTTTTATTGTTAGGTAGGTGTTCAGAGTTGCATTTATTATATTCCATAGTTCATCTCACATTATCATTAGTCTTTCCAAATATTTGTTTTATTATGTGATTTATTTCTCCTTTATCTTTAATTGCTCCCACACCATAGTTACTCGGTTTAATGTGTTGATATATCTCCTTATACAAATAAAAAATAATTATTTATTTTTAAATACATGTGAAAATATTTTATCTACATGTGCCTAATTAGTTTATTTACTTAAATAATGATACAAGTGGTATTTTGTGTTATAAATCTCACTATGTTTTCTTTTTTAATCTACCTAATGGCTTCAAAAGATCACTTGTACTGCCATCTGAATATCTAGTTCAATTTTCTCAATATTGATGCACATTCCATTATTTAGTCTCTTAATGATGCATCCAACACCATACCATCAGGGAAAATATCAGAAACAGAGCCATGTACATGTTGTCTTATGAGCCTGAGAGTGTCTCTGGTGTAACACCCTATATAATAAAAGCCTAGGTGGCGTCACGCCTTGGTGTGACGCTCTCACATGACATCGTCACAAGATGGCCGCCACAAGATGACCATGCACACAGCAGAGGCAGGGTCTGGTGGCTGCTCTGCACAATGAGGCCTGGGGGTCTCGCGGCTCTGTGTGGCATGCAGGAGGTCAGTCCTGGCAGAGGGGGTGGGTCGCTGCAGGTGAGGGCAGTTGTGGGTCATCAGGCCAGCAGGGGAGGGCAGTTGGGGGCAATCAGGTTGGCAAGGGAGCAGTTAGGCATCAATCAGGCCAGCAGGGGAGTGGTTAGGGGATGATCAAGCTGGCAGGCAGCAGCGGTTCTGAACCAGTGGTCCCGGATTGTGAGAGGGATGTCCAACTGCCAGTGTGAGACTGGGCCTAAACCAGCAGTTTACAAGTAAATACATGTGATACACTTGCATTATTTTAAAACTAAAGAGAGAAAAATATATACCTATGTACGTTTTGTGTGTGTGTGTGTGTGTAGAATTTGTTATCAAAATAGCAATTGTGGTTATCTATGGATGAAAGAACTACCAGTGCCTATTTTGTTTGCTTATCAGTATTTATATTTTTGCAACATAGGCATAAATGCTTCCTGTAATTCAAATTGTTAAAAGACCGCCGAAACCGGTTTGGCTCAGTGGATGGAGCATCGGCCTGCGGACTGAAGGGTCCCAGGTTCGATTCTGGTCAAGGTCATGTACCTGGGTTGCGGGCACATCCCCAGTAGGAGATGTGCGGGAGGCAGCTGATCGATGTTTCTCTCTCATCGATGTTTCTAACTCTCTATCTCTCTCCCTTCCTCTCTGTATAAAATCAATAAAATATATTTTAAAAAAATTGTTAAAAGACCAATATAAATAGACTCACCTCCTTTAATAATTTGCTCTAATTCCATTCTATATAAAGCACTGTCTGACTTTGAGTTTCCATAGCATTTACATTTAAAATATCTTGTGGTTGTTTCAAGTTGTATGTTCTGCTTTTCCATTTAATTTATAAGTACCTGGTAAAGCCCTAATTCTTAAATATCATTTGAGTTTCTAGAAATATCCACTATATTTTACCAACATAACTGTAAATAGACAGACCAATATTCTGATATATGTACCAGCCTTTTGTGAAGTAGGTGTCAAAGGTCAGGTGCCCTGTTTACAAATTCCACTTGTAGACTCGCAAACACAAGGACAAGGTCCCAAGTGCTACCAAGATAATGCCATTTTTTGAGACTCAGTCTGATGAGTATCACTTTTTATAATGTTTTTCAATTTGATGTTTAAAAACATAATTTTAAAACTTGTGCTTTTATCATGATTTTAAAATATATTTTTATTGATTTCAGAGAGGAAAGGAGAGGGAGAGAGATAGAGACATCAGTGAGAGAGAATTATTGAATGTATGTCTTCTGCATGCCCCATACTGGGGATAGAGCCTGGGAATTGTACTATGATCTTCTGGTTCATAGGTCTCTGTTCAACCATTGAGCCAAAATTGGCCAGGCTTCTTTCTCATTATTAACTTTGGATAGAGGTAGTACATATGAGAGTGGTTAGGACATGCACATACCTTATAAGAAGTAGAAAACATCCTGTGTACATTAGATAAAATGATTATGATTTACCTATATTTTTTGATATTATAGTAGAATTGGAAACAGAAATAGACTCAAAGCAAAAGATCATCTTTATGATTATTGTAACGTAGGCTTGTGTTCTTTATAGAGAAAGTTATTTCACATAATCAACAAACCAGAACAAAATATAAATGGTTTAGAAAATAAGATTTTTCTTAAAAACAAACAAACATTTTGAATTAAATAATAAATGTAGTTGGTATAGCCTATATTTTTTATTGGAAAAAATATTCTAGTCTATTGAACTAATTCTAGAAGTCTTTTTTGCCAGCTACTATGCAAGACACCCAATAAAATGACATTAAACTTTTACAAGTACTATATAGATTTTTTTTTACCATTTAATCATTTTTATTTTATAAAACACCATTTGTGTAACACATTATTGTGTTAACTTTATGGCATTCACAAGTATATAATAAAGTAGTAAACTAGAATACTAATAAAAAATTAGGCCTCTGTTGGCATCTGTCTGTATTTGAGATGCTTTAAAAATAACGGCCACAGACCTCTTTTTGTAAAATTGTCTTAAAGTTCCTGCATCCTTTAAAATTTCGGTATTATTATTTTCAATTTATCATCTAGACATAAAAATAAGCACTCCAGAGGAAGTCAGGGCATTTTGACATATGTTCTTATTTTCCCAAGAAGATGCTAATGCAACCATCATAAGCACCATAGACCCAACACTATACACTAGATAAGTCTCAGAAAAGGGCTATATTAGAAACATATATTTTTAACTCTCACCAACTCTGCACAAAATGATCCCCTGTGGTCACAAAATTTGCCAGCTTTGTTTCTTAGCTTAGAAAACAATATTAAACAAGTGACCTAACATTGAATTCTAACTATGAAATGTATTTTTCAGACAGTGAATGCGTGATGTCAATGAACATGCAAGAGACTGGACAACTTGATTAAAATTCCTAAGGCTAGAATATAAAATAAATAGTATATCAATTATATTTAAAACCATAATGTAGCCCTGGCCAGTGTGTCTCAGTGGATAGAGCATCAGGCTGGGAACTGAAGGGTCCCGGGTTCAATTTCCGGTCAAAGGCACATGCCTGGGTTGCAGGCTCAATCCCCAGTAGGGGGCATGCAGGAGGCAGTCGACCCATGATTCTCTCTCATAATGGATGTTTCTCTCTCTCCCTCTTCCTCTCTGAAATCAATAACAGTATATTTAAAAAAAATAAAAAAACAACAATTATAATGTAAAAGAGGTAAATTATTTGCCATTAAAATGTGAGGAGGAAGTGAGGGGAGGGAGAATGAATAGGAGAAATATGGGGATGTCTGTAATACTATCAACAATAAAAAATATTTAAAAGTGAAAAATAATAAAGCATCAAAATACATTAAGATTAAATAAGCACTTTTTAGCATTTGCATTTCTACACTCATTAATTGGTTATTACATTACCCAATATCCACCATTTTCTTCTTAGAAATTCATAATGACAACATCCCACTTAAGGGAGAAGGACTGCATACCATCTGAAAATATGTCAGAAATATTGGTAGATATTATTGATTTTGTATGTTTTAGAACACAGTGTAAGGCAAAATAAACAAAACAAAAACTACTGTGTGGATTTATGGTTTTCACTTATCTATTCTTAATCACTGTTATGTCATAAAACTGTTACGTTAATCTATATTAACTTTTCCTCATTTTAGGTATAAAAGAGTTATACTCCCTAGTCGTAGACATATGACTAATTGGACTCATGTGTTGTGAGTGGAAGTGGCAAAGGTCATTGTGGCCTGAAGCATTTAAATGTTAATATTCAACCCTCCAACTATCTCCTCTTCTGCCATAGAAAAGATAAAGGGAGGTGTTAGAGTGGAGATAGTGGGAGACCAAAGCATCATGGACTGCTGAGCCACTGCATGGAGGACAGAGCTCTTAGTCTCCTGCAGCCATGGTGACCAGAGCTTGTGAAATAAAAACTTCTATTGTGCTAAGCGGCTGAAACTCTTGTTCTTACTCCAGCAACATAGGCTCATAACCCTGGCTTATGCAATGAGTTTACCTTTTTATAAATATTGACAATGAATTGAGTACTTAGAAAACTATTTAAAAAGAGAAAGGAGATGGCAAATACATTGGACCTCACATAGAAAGTGGACACATACACATAAAGAAAGGAAGAAAAAAAGACTGAACAGTTTGTAGAGTTGAAGAAACCCCATTAAGTGCTGTTTTTTGGAAGGCAAAAAAAAATCCTTGTTTTTCCAATTTGTTCTGTTTTGACACCCATAATTGCCTTCACCATTCTGAATTCATTCATTAAAATTGTAATTACACTAGAGACCCGGTGCATGGAATTCATGCATTGAGGGGGGCAGTCCCTCAGCCCGGCCTGCACCCTCTTGCAGTCCAGAGCCCTCGGGGGATGTTCGACTGATGGCTTAATCCTGCTCCCTCTTGGCAGTGGGCCTAAGCCAGCAGTTGGACATCCTTAGTACTGCCACGGAGGCAGGAGAGGCTCCCACCACCACCCCTGCGCTCACCAGCCATGAGCCCAGCTTCTGGCTGACCACTAGGGGGCAGCCCCTGTGTTGAGTGGGATGGAGCCAAAACGGGCTCTCTGACATCCCCCAGGGGTCCCGGATTATTGGAGCAAATGCAGAATTGGTTTTTCTTCTTCATATATGAGACTCCTCTTTATGCACTAATGGGAAAGCTTCAGGATCCGGGTATATATGGAGGGCAGATGTTGGCTTACTACAGACCATGGTTCAAAGTGCTCCTCTTACTATAGTTGGTAGTTTTATTGTATTGATTTTACTTGAAATAAAGTAGATTGGAAGACTAGGCAAAGTTCAGAATGACCTAGAGTAAAAGAAACATAACTTCTCTTTGTGTCAACTTTAGGCAAGGCGAGTAAGGCAGATCAAAGAACCGCTTTAATGATTCACTGAAGCTAAAATTCAAATAAAAGGGCAGCAGCCACCTGGAAATGCAATTGCAAGTGAGGCATACGCTTTTCTGAGAAAAGGTTTTCAGGAAGAATATGCATCAGAGAGGAAGAGATTACCCAACAGCACATGTCAGCAGAGTGATTCTAAGAGGAACCAAAGCAAGGTCAGTGCTTAAGCAAACACATTGGTCCTACAACCGCCAAAGACCTTTGTTCTGAATCATAGCACTGCTGTGATCTGGGGCTAAATCTCGATTTTGAGGAGGCATTCGTCTTCTCAGCTGTAGAAGGAGTTGGCTGCGAGATCTCAGCTTTGGATTCTGTTTGTTTAACATAATTCATCTACTCACAGGTGTGCTGGAAAAGCCTGGCTCTGACACAGCTGAGTAAGAGAGTCCCTGCCCTCAGGTAGCCCGCAGGCCCAGAGCTGCCCAGACCTCGGCACCCATGGTCATTTTGAGGAATCTATATGTGATGCTCTGCTTGTGGACTGAAATGCATGTTGCCTAGAAGAGAGTGGGAGACATCCTCTTCTAAGGAAAAGACCTCTCCTAGTTACTCACAACCTAAAGGACAGATGGACCTTTAATGAACTTAACGCTCACATAAGCATTAAATCACAGGTGAAAAATTACAACTAATTAAGCACATAAACCCTTATGATGCTCTTGTTCTGCCAAACTTGCTCAGAGAGAGAAGCAGAACCCAAACAGTACAGTAAATTAATTGGATGCAGAAGTCCTTGTTTCTGAATCTAGCTAATAATGATCATTTAATTTAATGACTAGCTGTGTGACCTTGGGAAGCTCGAGCTCTTCGGACTCCAGGCCTCTCTCTCATCAAGTGTAAAACAGAGATGTGGTCATGGACAAGGTGATCACTAAGGCCCTATTAGCTTAAAGATGTCATTGTTTCTAAAGTAGCTTTACACACTAAATGAGGAATAGAGTGGAAGCTTATTAAAATTGAGAAAAAAATAGGATGCATCGTTAATTTTAACAAGGATTGCCTATGTGAATGTTCTGGTTACAACCTTTCAAAAGCATAAAATGCACATTAGGGATAAAATACAGACTTTTCTTCAATGAAATGTGGAGACCAAAAAAAAAACAAAACAAAACAATGAGGGAAAGGGTGACATAGATTTTTAATGAAGATTAAATTGTACTTAATGCGAGTAACAGTGAGGTCGGGTATGGTCTTCCTACCAACATAACTTTCCTGTGTTCCCTTCTTGCTGGTATGCATTTAGCACTGCACAGGTCGCAGGCCAATCCCAATAAATTACATTCTTCTTAAAAAGTTTCTACTCAGATACAAAATAAATGCGAGTGAACATCTCTTCTTTAGGGACAAGTATTACTAAATAAATTTAATTTTTCCCTTTCTGTGGAGGAGGTCAAAATAAAGTGAAATACAAATCTTTCCTGTGAGGACTGTGACACTAGGCAGAGGTGTAAGAGAGGCCTTCCCTCACAGGTGAATCCCTTCATGGCCTGGTTCACTTATAGACATCAAGCAATTTAATGCTTTTCTTAGGAATTCACTCCCAAATTCCTGGGCTCATTTTCATATAACTAAAAAGCAAATACATATAATTTAGAAAAATTATGTTGATATAAAATATCAAAACATAGTATGGGCATACTTTTTGTTTAAATACATCGCAAACCATATAGAAGGTACCATGTTTTCTCTTTCTCTAAAAAATATCTGCTATGACTGGCAAGCATCTTGTACATTGCCTTGATTATACCTGTCTAACAAGGGAAAACTGGCTTGCAAATGCTTATACAGCTTGATAGGACCCTGACCAGCTTCCCGATTATCTATTACAGTTACGTTTGCTAAAGTGCACACCATTTCTTGGAATTTCTTCCCCATCCCCCCACTCCCAACCCTCACTTACACTTATAATGGGAATCAAAACAGCAATATTTCAGGGAACAATGATTGTCTTTATTTTGTAGGTTTCACTGTATGGACATCATTTTGGAAGTGGGGATTATGAGAAATCTATGGCCATATTTATAAAAACTTTTAAGACCCTTCAAAACAAAATGTACTAAAAAACTGGAAGTTCTCTATCCACATTCTAGGTGACAGGAGACTCATTGTTTCCCTGGGGAGAAAACTGTCATCCCTCTGGGCACTTTAAATAGGTGAGTGAATGTGTTACAGAGCAGTCCACTGACTCTTGTCAGCATGTTGTCATATCAGGATTTTCAATGGGTTTTTCCCAAAGACTTAGAAAAGATGACATTACTTTACCTTAGTGGATCAAAATAAATATATGAAAAAAGGAAATCTTGAAAAAAGGAGAATGGGTTTAAGAACTGCATATGAACTATTTGTAATTGAATTTATTGTTGCAATAATAATAATAGATACCTAGCTAGCCTGGCTCAGTGGTTAGAGCATCGGCCTGTGGACTGAAGGGTTATGGCTTTGATTCTGGTCAGGGCATGTACCTCAGCTGTGGGCTTTGTCCCTGGCTCCAGTTCGGGTGTGTGCAGGAGGCATCCAACCAATGTGTCTCTCGCATCAAAGTTTCTCTCTGTCTCTCCCCCTCCCTTCCATTCTCTCCCTCTAAACAAAACAAAACAAAACAAAACAAAACAAAATCAGTGGAACAAAGATCCTTGGGTGAGGATTAACAGTCAGGTTCTGGGGCCAGGCAGAAAAGTGCAGATCTCAGCCCAGGGATATAGTGGCTGATTATCTTGCAGGGGTGGGGGTCAAGGGGAATAGTGTGAAAAATACTGTCTGACACTCAAAAATGGAGAGTCAAGCAGAGTTGCTGAAGGCCCTCCAAACACTCTCACAGGGGAAAAGGTCTTAGTCTATGAAATGTGTTTCTCCCCCCTCCCCATTGGCAAGACTGTGTCAATCAAGTCAAAACCTCTTGACTCTGGCCCTGCTTCCCCACTCAAGCTTCTAAACTTGATCGGGTGCCTTTACAGATCTACCTGTAGGAAGAGATGACCTGCTCATAGTTATGTTAGTATACAGGCCCACATCAACCTTATTTTCCATTATAAACTGGTCAGTTAACTTGGTGTTTATGTACCAGTTTTGTAAGTTTGATCGATGTCAGGGGTGGGGCAGGGGCATGGGGGGACCTGTTTCTGAGAAGCTGACAGCTCCTTGGTGTGCTGTTCCCAACAGGATTCTCAGTTTTCCCATGGCAATGGGTGCCACCTAGCAGGGCCCTTTGAGAAGCAGCCAACCGACCTACTTTTCCCACAGATCCTCTCTCCAGCTCCACCTTCACCCTCGTGTACCAGCCAGGTGGAAGGACTTGTGGTGTGAGCATCCATGGTCTATGTCAGCTCAGGCCCTTACATGCATTCCTCCAACATATAAGGGCTTCCAGCCACTCTTTCATTTTATATTGCTTATTCTGTTTTTGAAGACACCCCAGGCACTGCAACCTTCAAGAAAATGTCTTTGACCTCTTATCTGGATTAAAGCCTGTGTGTTCAGTCACTCTGAGTGTTATCATAGCAGCTACCAGTTGTGATTCTAAGTGTCTGCCAACTCTATTAACTCCTGAACACAGGCACGCTCTCACTTATCTCTGCATCCCAGAACTGTGTTGTCATTTAGTGAGTAAACCCAGAATTCCTGTTAAATATACTATTAATTGAGAGCCTCCAGACACTGGCATACAATTATAGATAGCATCTTGCTCAGAGCAGAATCCTTAGGATCTAGCAATTTATTTAATTCTTAATAAATATTTATTTAAAATAATCAGAGAATCCAACTTATATATGGTTGCATCAAAAGGAAACATTAAAGATATTTTTTATCTGTAAGTCTTTATTCAGCGTGGTCAGCATTCTTGGTCTCCTGCTACTATTAGAACAAAATACTATTTAAATGTATTGCTTCACATAGTCCTTCCCTGGAGAACAATCATTTATTTTCTAAACCAGTAAAACATATGCAAGTTTGTCCCAGAGTTATGACAAAATCACATCATCGGATGATAGAAATGGAGAATCAGCCCTGAATACAGAAACAGAAGATGGAATAAAAATCTGGCACGAGGCCCAGGCAAATCTCTATTTACGGTAGCAGAAATGGACTGACAATTAGATTTCTGAATCACATCTTTGAGTTGATCCGTTTTCCCTTCTCATGTGTGTCTGAGTAGCATGCGGGAGAGGATGAGAATAGGTTGGTTTGCACTCCCAGGAGTGAGACTGTTCTGTTATTCAGGAGGTCTGTCATGAAGGAATTGTTTATAAATGCAGACAGCACAAATGAGCGCAATGCAAGCATATGTAGATGCAAATGTAGATAAAAGGCATGGCTAATATCTACAGAAGGGAAAACAATTAGCCAATGCAGAAGGGTCACTCTTATGATCCAATGTTAAGACTGATCCTTTGTTCATTTTAAGATACTCCCTAATGAGTTTCCCATGCATTTTCAAAGGTAAGTGATGATGTGCTTGGATTTGTAAAGCAGGAAAGGAAAGACGTGACCATTTTAACTGTTGGGAGCTACCCACAGCAGTGGAGAGCGTGTGGTGGCTGCCTTTGAGATTCATACACAGTTGATCGGCACCTTGGCACTCACTGTCTCACAGCTCGGCTGTTCGGGCCTTTCCCCCAAACTTTACTCAGATCTTGCAGAGGCCAGGGTGCGAGAGCATCGGCCAGGGGTGGGCAAACTTTTTGACTCGAGGGCCACAATGGGTTCTTAAACTGGACCGGAGGGCCAGAACAAAAGCATGGATGGAGTGTTTGTGTGAACTAATATAAATTCAAAGTAAACGTCATTACATAAAAGGGTACGGTCTTTTATTTCAATAGTTTTATTCATTTCAAATGGGCCGGATCGAGCCCGTGGGCTGTAGTTTGCCCAGGGCTGTGAGTGATGCAACTTGAGCTCTTCCGCCCATTTCAGAAACTGCTGTCAGCACCCTCGCTGGGCGACTCCCCTGTGACTGGGTTCCTCAGCCACGCCCTTGATGGGACAGCCCTCTGCCTCCAAGAGCTAGTCTTGAAATTCCATGTTTATTGCTCCTTCCTTGCTCTATCTGTTGTCCCTTACAAGGCTTTTTTTTCCTTACAGTGAATCCTGGGGAGGATGACAGAATTTGTAGATACATGCCACTAAAATGTCTGAGAGGTTATGAGGCTGAGCAAGTCAGATTTTAAAGTTTATGGCCTTTAGCCCCATACTTCTAAAAGTATTAGCCCTCACTGGCATCTTTCTGCCCTGAGAAGCAAGTGTCTGCATAAATGCCTGCTGCTCTACGCATATATACCTGCTACTCCTGATATCAATGATGACAATGACTGGCTACTCGTCATATTCCAGTCATGGTGCTAACCTAGTCCTATGAGTTGCCTCTTGTAATCCAGACAAGCTTGTGTGATTATTGTGATTATCCCCATCCGGCACATTTGAAAATAGTCTTATAGTGTTAAAGACAGTAGTGGCTCAGAGCTAAATGGTATTTCTGATTTGAATTCTTTCACATGATTCTTTTTATTGCATAATTGGCACAATTGGAGCCAGGCTCAATCATTATGTACTTGACCCAATATATCATGTTGCTGATTTCTTAAAAAGAAATTTTACATATATATATATGTATATATATATAGTTGGCTCTTTTTCTCCTACTTCCTTTCTGTGATTATGGGCCACCTTGCACAAAGATGCACAGACAATATGCTTTTGTTTGCTTGTTTTTAGGAAAAACTGGTTTTAAATTATCATTGATTTATGCCCCATCTTTTTGCTTACATATTGTTTGGAAGTGTAAAAACAGTTCATGGGCATAAAGGAGCAACCTATTTTCTCAATGAATCACGCAACTTCATAGAAAAATGACTGTCTCCAGGAGACTGAAAATACCATATTCAGGAAGGTAAGGCACTGAAGAATTTAACTACATTTAACCAAGTATTAAAAATGCTAATTATTATGAGAGCATTTGGGGGGGGGTATGTATCAGTTAGAATAAGGTTTATTTATGAGTGGTAAAAAAATAAAAAATAAATGACAACATTGGCTTAAATGCATAGTTTATTTTTCCCCCACATAACAGAAGCCCAGGGTAGGTAGTCCTGCTGATATGCCATTCAGTGACCCCATGTACCAAATTCCTTCTATCTTGGCCTTTGACTTTCCCAAAATAGACCAATGTGGCTGCTTGAGTTTCACCCATCATACTCATATTTATCATACACAGAAGGCCAAACCCCCTTTTAAAAAATATATCCCAATAGTTCTAAGTTCTATAAGGCCTGTATCAGAGTATTAGTATCAGTTCTCCAGAGAAACTGAATCAATAGGACACACACACACACACACACACACACACACACACACACACGTGATTGCTTGCACACCCAGGGCCATGGGGAGCTTAGCCTTTGTGTGTGGGAACAGACATTGTCAAAGTGCGCAGTCCGCAGCGTGCAGCTCACACACAAAGTTATAACCCGGGAGAGCTGGACACAGTGATGTGGGAAACGTAACTCAGGTATATTCTCTGCTGTTTTTTTGT
>NW_006299510.1:246035-251278 GCF_000327345.1 Myotis davidii
ATATTCCCTCCACTTCTCATATCTTCTCCATCGAGTATCCGGTGTCCCAGTAGGTCCAGTCCCTGGCGGAGGGGCTTTGACCCCACAAGAATCAATGTTTATCATTCTGGCTTAAATAGGTTTTGAAAATTTCTGCTATGCTTTGAGAGATATAGGCATGTTTTTTAAAGTGACAATGAAAGCCAAGAGGTGTTAACTTTTAGGAATATCATTTCCAAATACTGTAATTTTGGATAAAGTGTAATTTCCCATAAATTGTAAACCATAAAAAATCCATATTTTAAATACTGAGTTTTTACTACTATTGTGTGATTTTTTTTCAACTTTTGATATTATCTGTTGGTTTCGGATAAAATGTAATTTCCCATAAAATGTAAACCATAAAAAATCCCTATTTTAAATACTGAGTTTGTGCTACTATTTTGTGATTTTTTTTTCAACTTTTGATATTATCTGTTGGTTTCTTAGCATGGATGGTGAAGATACAGTTTTTCTTTGGTTTTACTTTCTTGCGCTACTACTGTTTCCACTACACACACACACACACACACACACACACACACACCTCTCCCTAGGGTCAAATACATCAATTATCATATCAGTTTCTTAGTTTCTTGTGTGTGTGTGTGTGTGTGTGTGTGTTTAAAATATCCCTCTGAAATCTTCACTGCTGTTCCAATCTACATTGAATTTTCACTAGTCCTCCCTTAACATCTCTTCTGTGTTCAATCACCTAATTGTTGGAACCATGATTAATTTCTTTATTTTTATAAAATTTATACTTTAACAATGTTCTACATAGCTATCCTGTAACACTCCAAGAAAGAATGTGAGAAGATAAATTAGTTTCAGCCCTTGCATCTTTGA
This sequence comes from Myotis davidii, assembly GCF_000327345.1. Classification (NCBI taxonomy): domain Eukaryota; kingdom Metazoa; phylum Chordata; class Mammalia; order Chiroptera; family Vespertilionidae; genus Myotis; species Myotis davidii. Next base: position 246,903 of record NW_006299510.1, read on the forward strand.
AAGTATTTTTATCCTTGCATTAATTTGTAGTGGCTGAGATTCATGGGTTTCCAGATTGGAAAATACTTTTGTCCATAGCTGAATACGTTGCTCTGACCTCTTTTAGATAGCTTGTGGTATTGCTGTTTAGAAGTAAGATGCTATTTTTATTCCTTTGTATGTGATCCTTTATATCTTTTCTATATAACACTTTTCCCCTCTCTTTGGATATTTTTAGGACTTTACCCTGGTGTTTCAAAATTTTATCAGGATAAGCATTGGTATGAGTGTTTTATAAGCTAAGCTATAATATAGATAGTGAGCATTTCAATCAGAAAAATTCTATCCTTCTGTTCTGGAACATTTTCCTAAATAATACTTTCATAATGCCCTCCCCATCATTGTCTCTCTCAATTTGGAACTCTGATTAATTGGACTTTTAGATTGATCCATTTAAAAACATCTTTTTCTTTTATTAAAAAAAACCTTTTTCTTTTTGTTCTTTCTCAGAGGTTTTTCTTAACATTGTTTTATAATATTTCAATTAATATTTTTGTCAATTTTTTTTTATTTCTGAGAATTTTTACCTATTCGATGAATACTCTTATTTCACAAATATAGGATAGTCTCTTTTAGCTTTGAAAATGAGAATTCTAATGTCATGCGAGTGTTTGTTTATTTTTACTCTCGGCATATTCTCTTGTGTTTTTTACTAGTAGTTTTTGTTTTTCCTGTTTGGGATTTTCATTTGTAGCTTTTGTTTTACAGGCATTTTAAGAATATCTAATGATCCTTATATGTCCAAACAAAGGAAGAAGTGGGCCTTCAAGTTCTGATGGGACTATCTCTCTGTCTCTCTCTCTAATCTCTATCTCTATCATCTCTATCATCTTATCTATCTCTCTATCTCTAATGGCTTTTGAGAGTTAATGAACCTCATATTAATTTGTTTGGGCTGAGATACAGGTTATTTTAAATATAATTAGTGGTTTTCCATTCTTATTCAGGGCAGTAATACTTTCCCCAGAAAGTAGTCCTTCAGTCATCTGCTACACAGTCAGGGCCTGGCTTTTTCATAGATAGAATTGGTAGCTATTCATGTATAGGCTTTTCATATTCCAAAATTAATGTTGTACTGTAATACCATTCTTTCTCCTTAGTCTTTTTTGTCTTATATCTTTAAAAAATACTTAATGTCACTTACTTGAGTTTCTAGCAAGACCAGAGATGTTTGGTGTCAATTCACCATTTACACATGAAATTTCTCACTTATTTTCCAACAATATGTTTTATATTTGTTTTACTCCATTGAAAGTGTTATTGACTATTCTTTGCCAGTTCCAATGAATTCTTCCCAGTGAGACTTTGATGATTACCATATACCAAAAATTCTACTCCTTCGTTAAGCACCATCATTCTCTAATTCTTTCTTACTCATATTTTCTCTCTACTTCCTCCCTATGCTCTAGTTCCTTCGCCTTCCCACTAGTCTTGTGTTCACTCAAAGTCTGACCTTAGTCAATCCTAATTTCATTTTACATTTTGAGTAATCTCATTTCTCTAATTATTTTCACTACCACTTGAATTAAAGGATGACCCCAATATCTGAGTCTCCAACCTTAACTGGATTCCTACATTTTAGAAGCATATATCCCCTATTGTGAGATACATTTCAATTATGCTCAGCATCTTAATTTTTTTGTGTGATTTAGTTTTTAAATATATTTTTATTGATTTCAGAGAGGAAGGAAGAGGGAGAGATAGAAACATCAATGATGAGAGAGAATCATTGATTGGCTGCCTCCTCCATGCCCCTGTTGGGGATAGAGTCCAAAACCTGGGCATGTGCCCTTGACTGGAATCGAACCTGGGACCCTTCAGTCTGCAGGCCGACACTCTATCCACTGAGCCAAACTGGCTAGGTCTCAACATCTCAATTTGAATGTCTCATGAGCACCTCAAATTCAATATGTCTAATAATGAACTCACCATCTCTTATACCATGCATGTTTCTTCTCATGGGTATTTCAGTAAAGCTGATGGCACTACTCATTCATTCAAGTTAGAAAAAAAAATAAATTAATCAAGATTTTTTTCCTTTCTCTCTTAATATCATGTCTAGTAATATATTTACAACTTAATGTTTGACTTATTTCTGACTCCCCCCTTGCTTTAAATCTATTCCTTCTGATCTCATTTTTAAAATAAATATGTTCATTAATTTTTAGAGAGAGAGGAAGTGAGAAGGAGAGAGGCATCAATATAAGAGCAAAACATCAATCAGCTACCTCCTGCACAGCCTCTACTAGGGATCTAGTTCCAAACTGGGCAATTGAAGCCGCAACCTTTAGGTGCAAGGGACAATGCCCAAACAACTGAGCCACATTCGCCAGGGCTTGATATCGTATTTTATATTTGTCTAATATATGTTGTTTTCTTTTTCAAGAATGCCTTCCTACTTTTCTTTAATTAGCTGACTTCTATTATTCATCTGGACTCAATGCAGTTTCCAACTCTAGACTATCTTTTCTAATATCCCCAGTATGAAATAACTGGTCTTTTATTCTTCTCCCATAGAATCCTTTATCTCAGTCTATTGACAAAATAGTTTGTTGATAAGTATATGCCATGATGTTTTATGTTTTTGAAGGTAAGAAACAGTGTCTTATTCACTGGAAGAGTCTCTAAATCTATTGTGGTACCAGGAAAATTGTGGGTCAAAATAAAGCTATTATTGGATTACCAAGAAACCTTCCCAAAACTTTTGCATTATTTTTGTTATTTATCAATTGCTCCTCTTTCAAGTATTTTGCTCTAATATATGTTTGCAAGTAGAAAATTTCATTTTTGCAAAGATACATGATTTTACAGCCATTAAAAATGCTGCTCTACTCTAACTCATCATGCAGTTATAGCTTCCAGGGGTGGGCAAACTTTTTGACTCGAGAGCCACAATGGGTTCTTAAACTGGACCGGAGGGCCGGAACAAAAGCATGGATGGAGTGTTTGTGTGAACTAATATAAATTCAAAGTAAACATCATTACATAAAAGGGTATGGTCTTTTTGTTTTTTAGTTTTATTCATTTCAAACAAGCGGATTCGGCCCGCGGGCCGTAGTTTGCCCACGTCTGGCTTAGCCTGATGCTAACTTAGATAAAGTAGTTTTATTTTGGAACTTGGGTTTGGAGATAGTAATTCAACCTTCCAGCTCTCTAGTTTTTCTATTTGTTACCTGAAGAAATTTGAGATAAACATCGATTTCCTTCCCAGAAATTCTAAGGATAAGTTACCCATTATTTGAGAAAAAGAAAAAAATGTCTTATGGAGCTTATCAGCAAATTGACTATACTGAATATCACTAGCAAATGGGAACCCTTCTTTTCCTTGAAGAGCTGAGAGATAGGCACTTATGCCCAGCAGATAGGAACAAAGCATCAGACTGAGCATCTTGGCTCACTTCCATTATCCATGAATGTGTCTTTAACTGTGGTTCCACGATAAGGAGGTATGAGTGAGACTCTTCGCTTTTCTTATGTTAGTTTTGAGTTGTGATCAAAGTAAAGTGTTAATTCTTTTTTTTTTCCATTGGAAGAAATGGTACCAAGAGCTTCTCTTTAGTATAAGCAATGATATTTGGTTACTTTGGAAAATCATAAGGTAAATTTTAGGACTAATGAGGTCTATTTCCCAAATGAAAGCTATTTCAGTAATTTACATGAGTCACCATGACATGTTTTCTCTTGTGACCAATTTACAATTTAACTTTGCTGCAATCTATTAGGGATAAAAACAATTTCCTAGGGTTTTAATTCTTCCTGCCTATTCTTAATTGCTTCCAATATGGCCAAACTGATTTTGGATGAACCTGCACATAGTCTTAAAGGGAAAAAATAGAATTCCAATTTTTACCTAATTTAAAAATATAATCTGGATGCCATAATATATTTTGTCAGGCTTTGACCAAATTTAGCAGCAACCCTCTCAACTGTCTTGAAACTAGCAAATGAGCCTAAGTTAATATAAGAATGTATTCTCATTCCCAGATTCACCAATTTCAAGTATTATTTATCATCCTCTCATTTTCTATAACATTAATGATGCTCTAGCTCCTTTATAAGCAGAAATGTATGAAGTGACTTACTTTAGTGTATAGAGAACCCATTCATCATTCATAAATGATCTTTCAGATTTAATAAGAAGACAGAGTACAAGCTGTCTTCATTAAGTACCATTTTAAATTGGTACATAGCAAATGGTTCCAGAGACGATGCACATTTTATATATTTTTTCCATTGATTTTTAGAGAGAGTGGGCGGAGGGGGAGAGAGCGAGAGAGAGAGAGAGAGAGAGAGAGAGAGATCTTATATCAATTGGTTGCTTCCTGCACGCACTCTGC
>NW_006299510.1:252006-252965 GCF_000327345.1 Myotis davidii
ATAAACTGTATATCTTTATTGATTTCAGGGACGAAGGGAGAGCGAGAGATAAAGACATCAATGATGAGAGAGAATCATTGGCTGCCTCCTACATGATGCCCTGACCACAGAATTGAACTGTGACCTCCTGGTTCATGGGTGGATACTCAAGCACTGAGCCACTGCTCCTGGGCGACTGCTCCTTATCTTTGATTCATCTGAGCAGTCACTGTCTGCATCCCTCAATATACCATGCCTGTCTAAATATATCTCTCTTCCATGGCTTCCTCTTGGTTTCATGCTTGTACATCTGTCTCCATTTCTATTTCATTTTCTCTCCTTGGTATTTTCTCATGGACTTTGAGGCTAGTATACCTAGAAATAAGAGGAACAAACTTTAAATTGCATGCATATTATTTTTTTCCTTCAAATTCAAGTTATAATATAGTTAACTTTTCAGAGGGAGAGGAATTAAGAGTGTCTTGGAATGTATGTACACAATGAAACAAAGTAAAAAAGAGAGTGGTTTATAAAGAAATAAATTAGGAGACTAAAGAGTATGAAATGAATTTATAACTTCTTGCTTGAAAATACATGACCAAAAATGAAAGATTTGTATCAAAGATAAATTATTCTAAAAATATAGAATAGAGAGGAGCTGTTGCCAAGGAAATACAATGAAGAATCACTCCACAATATTCTTCCAAATGATCTGAAGAATTCCAAAAGGAATTGAGAAGTTCATAAATTAATGCATTTCAATCATAAATATCAATCTTTTACATGGATTCCCTCCTTTCTATAAATATTTTAAGTGCTTACTATATACTAGCTACCATTAGTATATTAAATCTGTTATAAACACAGAGAAGCCATTATGTTGTACCCAGATATGAATATAGTTACCCAGCTCTGCAAACTCTCAGTTCTCTGTTTTATACAATAGAGACTATGGCACATGCTACAAAAACAAATATTAA
>NW_006299510.1:271563-276131 GCF_000327345.1 Myotis davidii
CTCATAGTAAGCTAATATTAAGGATTTCAAACATAGAAAAAACAGTCTCTGTTTTCAAAAATCTAAATTTAACCACTTTGGTTTTGTATATTTCTATTCTCTCAGTTTTAAATTTGTTTGCCTGAATAGGGCGCGCCCCTCCTCGGAACACAACAGTAGACCTTAACAGTGGGAACATTGATGTGCCTCCCAACATGACAAGCTGGGCCAGTTTTCATAATGGTGTGGCTGCCGGACTGAAGATAGCCCCGGCCTCCCAGATCGACTCCGCGTGGATTGTTTACAATAAGCCCAAGCATGCTGAGTTAGCCAATGAGTATGCTGGCTTCCTCATGGCCCTGGGACTGAATGGGCACCTCACCAAGCTGGCCACTCTCAATATCCACGACTATCTGACGAAGGTGAGAAAGGTGGTGCTCCCAGCTCTTGGGATAGTGCCTCACCTGGGCTGTTGCAGTATCTTCTAATTGTTCTATTTGCTCTTCCTTCTTTATACTTTTACTTGTAAATCCATTCTTTTCATAGCAGACAGGGTAATCTTTCTAAAGTGTAAACTGGAATATATCACTTCCCTGGTCAGAACTGTGTAATGGTCTTCCATTGCTCTTAAGGTACATTTAAGAGCCTCGTGATCCTACTCACTTCTCCAGCCTTACTTTGTACCACTCTTTTCCCCTGCTACCACCTTCCAACCGTGGGGACTGGCTATTTTTACTCCTTGGCATAAACTCTTCCTCTTGGCATAAACTCTGCCACTTTTAAGCTATAAAAAATCATCTATTTTTAAAAATATATTTTTATTGATTTCAAAGAGAGGGACAGAGAGAAACATCCATGATGAGAGAGAATCATCGATCGGCTGCCTCCTGCACCCCCTCTACTAGTGATCGAGCCTGCAGCCGGGGTGATGCCCTGACCACAGAATTGAACTGTGACCTCCTGGTTCATGGGTGGATACTCAAGCACTGAGCCACTGCTCCTGGGCGACTGCTCCTTATCTTTGATTCATCTGAGCAGTCACTGTCTGCATCCCTCTATATACCATGCCTGTCTAAATATATCTCTCTTCCATGGCTTCCTCTTGGTTTCATGCTTGTACATCTGTCTCCATTTCTATTTCATTTTCTCTCCTTGGTATTTTCTCATGGACTTTGAGGCTAGTATACCTAGAAATAAGAGGAACAAACTTTAAATTGCATGCATATTATTTTTTTCCTTCAAATTCAAGTTATAATATAGTTAACTTTTCAGAGGGAGAGGAATTAAGAGTGTCTTGGAATGTATGTACACAATGAAACAAAGTAAAAAAGAGAGTGGTTTATAAAGAAATAAATTAGGAGACTAAAGAGTATGAAATGAATTTATAACTTCTTGCTTGAAAATACATGACCAAAAATGAAAGATTTGTATCAAAGATAAATTATTCTAAAAATATAGAATAGAGAGGAGCTGTTGCCAAGGAAATACAATGAAGAATCACTCCACAATATTCTTCCAAATGATCTGAAGAATTCCAAAAGGAATTGAGAAGTTCATAAATTAATGCATTTCAATCATAAATATCAATCTTTTACATGGATTCCCCCCTTTCTATAAATATTTTAAGTGCTTACTGTATACTAACTACCATTAGTATATTAAATCTGTTATAAACACACAGAACCCAGATATGAATATAGTTACCCAGCTCTGCAAACTCTCAGTTCTCTGTTTTATACAATAGAGACTATGGCACATGCTACAAAAACAAATATTAAAAAAATTAAAACAAATAAGCCAGCGTAAACCTTTAAATTGAGATTTATTAATGTAATATTGTCCTAAGTGGAAAGTGTGCTTGACTGGTTCTGGATATTTGAAAATTACTTACATGTCAGAGCCTGCGCCTCTTCTCTCTACAGAACAGTGTTTGCTCACAGTGTGCTCTCAGTGAAGATTGAATAACAGTCATAATGCTGTTTGGGATCAGTAAATAGAACTTAATATTAGAATAAATATTGTTGTGTCTCATACTGCAGAAGACAAAAGAATGAATGCCATTATTAACATATATATTTTTTCTTGACACGGCTATTATGGAAAGACAATTTTCAGAACACATCAAGCTATAACAATATAAAGTCCTTATAAACAGTTCCCATTCCAAAGTTGCATTTGAGTGATGGGTAGCTTTAGCATAACTATTTTTATTATTTATTTATTTATTTTAAAATAATAAGTACTAGAATAAGGTAATATTTTATACCTGAAAATATTATTTTTATGGAAAAATAGTTTTTATTTAAAAAAGATTTACATGCTATTATGAATTTTTAAACCAAATGTATTGAGATGTAATGGACATATAACATCCTGTAAGTTTAAGGTATAAAACAGGATGACTTAGTACACTTATCTGTTACAAAATTATTACCAAAGTAGGGTTAGTTAACACCTCTATCACCTCACATAATTACCATTTCTATTTTGTGGTGAAAACATTTAGGATCTACTCTCTTAGGAACTTTCACGTATATAAATATGGTATTATTGTACATTTTAGCGCAGAAAGGTTGATATTTTCCAGTGAAGAGAAAAATTTCAGAACGAGGGTTGATGTGTACATTTCTTTGATTGTTGCTTTTCTCTGTTTCTTGAACTCTTGCTTCTGTTTAAAGTCATGGCACTCCCCACCTTGCTGAGGTGTCAAAAGAACACAGGAATTTTCTAGCAACGGCTTTAGATGTCTTAAATTCTTCCTTCAACACTGGCCACTTGCTTCCTGTGCATTTAATCAAGTTTGTAAAACAATTAACTCTCCTAATCTCTACAACCATAATTATATATGTTCTGATGTCCAAGTCATAGTTCTCTTTAAAAATACTATTTCTTCATTTTCTGTTCACTAGCATCAGACCATGTACATATTCATTAAAAGCAAGTTTTGTTTCAAAATAATTTTTAAAGTCAACCAGCATTAGAACAACAAAATTCATCTTGCCCCTCCCCTTTCTGCTCAAAAAAAGTGAGGAAAACAAAACTAGTGATGCTGTTGCCTGTGTTTAGAGTAAAATTATCTTCAGGAAGTAAACTAAATAAATTCCCATAATGCCAGGATCCTGACAAGAGTGTTTTATTGTCTGGCCTCAGTTTCTCTTGCTCAGTAGTTGCAGAGCATGTTTCTATAATGTATATTTCCCCGGGGACTCTATTGGGTAGTCCTCATATAATATGCCTGCACTATAGGAAACTGTATGGCTTTTTGGTTAAAAAAAACCCTTTCCTTTTTTACATGAAAAGCATTAGACAGATCACTGAATAAAGATAAATGAATAAGCAGAAACAATTTATATTTTTAGAAGCATGTATATATCTGAAAAATGTTAAAATATTGCATAGCTTTTATTTCCTGTGGCTTATTGGAATATCAGTATGTCCCTTGTCTGCTGAAGAATATACACCATTAGTTCTTAGTAATTTCCAAGCTATTTCTGGATCTCAGTTATAAGGCACAGGTTGAATCATTCACATTCTTTCTGAGATTTGGGTTGACTCAAGGCCAAGGCATTTAGAGGAATTTCCATGGTCTTATTTTAGTCCTAGCTTTGTAAAAGGATGATCTTAAAAGAATATCTGTTTGTCCATAGTTAGGTAAGGTCTTTACTTTTACTTCAATAAACCATTTGAAGGAAAATAAAAATGTAAAGAAGCCATCTGTCTTTATGAATAGTTAAGATCATGGGTTGTGGACTCAGAAAGTCTGAATTAAAGTTCTAGCTCTGCCAAATGATAGTCGTGTGACTTTAATAAATTTGCTCACAGTTTAATCTCTTATCACTAACATTAAGATATGAAAGCTCAAGGTCACACAGTAATATTCTAACCATTAAACAAGATAATATCTACAGGACCCTGATTAAGTAAACATAAATATGGCACTGCTATGTAAACATAAGTATTAATAGTAATTAAAATCTAAATGATGCAAGAATAATATTTGAGAAAATGTCTTTAGATTTTGACATAAAGGTGACTTTACACTTACGGACAATCTGTGATAATAGAGGAAGACATGAAGAACTGCAAGTACAACTGTTAAAACATGATAAGCATAGAACTTGTATTTGATTGGAAGAATCCAGCCAGCAATTAAGCAGAAACGTCTTTAAAAGAACACTTCAGCTCAGCTATTATATATACTAGAGGCCCAGTGCACAAAAATTTGTGCACTTGGTGGGGGGTCCCTCAGCCTGGCCTGTGCCCTCTCGCAGTCTGGGACCCCTCGGGGGATGACCACCTGCTAACTTAAGCCTGCTCTCCGGGGGATTGGGACTAAGATGGCAATCAGACATCCCTCTGGCAGCCCAGCAGCCCTCGGGGGATGTCCACTTGCCAGAGGGGAGCAGACGTAAGCTGCAGTCAGACATCCTTAGTGCTGCTGAGGAGGCAGGAGAGGCTTTCACCACTGCTGTACTGGCAGCAATAAGCCTGGCTTGTGGCTGAGCAGAGCTCCCCCATGTGGGAGCGCACTGACCACCAGAGGGCAGCTCCTGCATTGAGCGTCTGCCCCCTGGTGGTCAGTGTGTGTT
>NW_006299510.1:276682-277968 GCF_000327345.1 Myotis davidii
ATAGGATTGTTTGACATTTAAAGGAAGCAAACATTTAAGACATTTTAGAAGACAACAAAACTATCAGTTATGGGTTAGGAGAAAACTAATTTAATAACAAATTGTTTAAAAACCTGCAGGAAATTACATATTATTTTTCTAATATTCCCTTGAATGTCCTCTTGACCTACCTTTTCTGCTCACATTCTTCTCATTAGGTTATTCTGTATGTGGGGGAGACAGTTAGCATAAGATAAATGTGTACTATGCATAATTTACTATTTGTAAGAATAACTGAACAAAGACAAATGACTTTGAAAAAAGTAATCAGATGCTTCTGGGATGTTTCATGGTTCTAAATTAATATTTTAAAAGCTACACTTTATTTTTACTCCTACACAAGTATAGTAAGTAGCAATGCATATCTTGGAATACATAAGTAACCTTTTGAAAATACATAGGTTTATTTTATTTATATAGTTGTGCCCTCCACTTTGTGAAATATACCAGTGAATGCATTACCATTTGTCGCAATAGGTCCGTTGCGCATGCACAATTCTAGAGGTGCACAGGGAAGCTCCAGTTTCTCAAAGATTAAAAGGAAGGCATGCAGTTATCAATGGCCTGAAGTTATCCTATATAATAAAAGGCTAATATGCAAATTGTCCCGTTGGCAATTCAACCAACCAGGAGTTTGACCACCCTCTATGATGTGCACTGACCACCAGGGGGTGGCACGGAATGAAGAAAGGCCCTGGCCTGCAGCCAGCAGCTGGGGGAAGGAAGGCCCAGGCCAGCACCTGGAAGGAAGGCCCGAGCCATCAGGCAGAAGGCCCCAATAGGCCCTGATCGCCGGCCAGACCTAGGTACCTTACCCATGCACGGATTTCATGTATCAGACCTCTAGTCTATTTATAAAATCGACCAGGGGATACATTACCTAGATTATTAGAATGTTCTTGGAAGTCATCAAGAAATTCCCCAAAGTGTCTATTTCTACCTTTAAAAACGCCATTCCATTCAATATGTGGTATTTATGTCATTCTTTTTTGGAATTATAGTGGCTTGATAGGAGCAGAGAGATCCTGAGATGTACACCCCCTGGTTGAAATGATGGAGCTGTGTCTGAAGCAAAGTTTACAAATAAGTGCTTGTAAATGCTCATAAATCTATACAGCTAGATAGATTTCATGTTTAAGAGCTTAAAATATGTTTTATATTTTAGATATATTGATAAAGAGATAAAATATTTACCAGATAACCAGATTATACAAGAAAATTTTACTCATACTCAGAAGTAATTCCCT
>NW_006299510.1:278103-278482 GCF_000327345.1 Myotis davidii
TAAAAACAATTCACAGAGTATTCAAAGATAAGTATGACTACTAGCATGTTTTTTGGGTTTTCCAATGAAAATTTAAAATCTAATACAGGAGTAATTATGATTCCTCTCTAATTGTAGCATGACATAGAGCCTGTTATGTCATATTCACAGTGGTTTCAATTGTTACATTTCAGTCCAATGTATTCATGTAATTAAAAGCAATTAAAAAGAGATTTATACTAATACCTGTAAAAAATAGAAGTCACCAAATCTTAAGAAAAAATATCAATAAAATTTAGATCTTTTATATTTCCAGCTTTAATATTTACTTTAGCAATTTTTCTCCTAAGTGCTCAATACAACTCTAATTCATTTAAAATACATTATAAATGCCGAGACC
>NW_006299510.1:297618-298369 GCF_000327345.1 Myotis davidii
TTTGTGAGGAGCAGAGAGATCCTGAGATGTACACCCCCTGGTTGAAATGATGGAGCTGTGTCTGAAGCAAAGTTTACAAATAAGTGCTTGTAAATGCTCATAAATCTATACAGCTAGATAGATTTCATGTTTAAGAGCTTAAAATATGTTTTATGTATTAGATAGATTGATAAAGAGATAAAATATTTACCAGATAACCAGATTATACAAGAAAATTTTACTCATACTCAGAAGTAATTCCCTTAGCTGAAGTTAATTTTTTAGACATGTATAAAATATATATGAATAAATATTAATTAATTATTGTGTGTATGTATACTGGACTGTAAAGCTCAATCAAGTGAATCACTTCCATCTACAGTTTAGAAAGGGCTAACACAGTGTTTAAGACATTGAAAGAATTAGCTCTTTCTCTAATTTTAAGTTTTGGGTTGTGTCTTAAGTCAAAAATACGTCTATGGAATCATCAGGCTGATTTTAAAACTTAACCAGTTTCTAGAAAGCTGACCCATTATTTCCTTTACTATTTGAAATTAAAGTAATTAAAAAGTTTTTTAGGTTATATATTTCTTAATAGTAAGATAGAATGGAGCAAATTCCCACGCATCTCCGCCTCACAGAGAGGCCCGAGAGTTCTCGTTAAAGGCAGAATGGTTCAGCATATTGACTTTTCTTTTGTTCTTTATTGCAGCCTCACTTAATTGTATGCCAATCTTAGGATGCATAAGAATCATTTAGGAGATTATATATA
>NW_006299510.1:298834-305291 GCF_000327345.1 Myotis davidii
GGGCATGTGCCTGGGTTGCGGGCACATCCCCAGTGGAGGATGTGCGGGAGGCAGCTGATCGATGTTTCTCTCTCATTGATGTTTCTAGCTCTCTGTCTCTCTCCCTTCCTCTCTGTAGAAAATCAATAAAATATATTTAAAAAAAATAAAATAAAATAAAATACATTATAAATGAACCTTTCTGCCAGAAAAAAAAAATCCTCAAAAGAGACCACAAGACTTTTCTACTGATGGGCATCGGCTTGGCTATTGTTAATAATGTTGCAACAAACATAGGAGTACATGTAAAGTATAACTTAAATTATTTTAAAATATTTTTTAAAAGGAAGCAAAAGAAGAGAAAAAGACATCACAGGAACAAAAGAAACCTTTACACTTAGTTTCTATAAATAATTCCCCAAATGCTACTTAATATAAGAACAAATCTTGGTAGAGATGGCTGTTTGGGTGACATAGTATCTTTTCCAATAACTATAAACATGAGATGATTCATTACTATAGAGCCTGAGGGATCTGTTTTCCTTTTTTCTTTCTTTTCTTAAAATATTTTTATTGATTTCAGAGAGAGAGGAAAGGAGAGGGAGAAATAGATGAAACACCAATCATGAGAATAACTGATTGGCTGCATCCTGCATGTCCCCTACTGGGGATCAAGCCTGCAACCCCAGCATGTGCCCTGACCAAAATAGAACCATGACCTCCTGGTTCATAGGTTAACCTTCAACCACTGAGCCACACCAGCTGGGTGGATTCTGTTTTCTTAAATGGAATCCTATTTAAAAATAAATTAAATCAATTTGATGTCTAACTAATTCTTTCAAATCCAGGACAACTCCAGGGACGTGTAGGAGAGAAGATAAAGGTTTCATAATAGTTAACTTTTAATTAAATGTCACCTTACATAATAAACTTAAATTTTTTTTCACTTTTAATAAACTTAATTTTTTAGAGCAACTTTTAGATTTGCCACAAAATTGAGTGGAAGGTACAGAGGTTTTCCTTATACCTCCTGCCCCCAAATGTGCATAGCCCCCTTATTATCCACATCACTGGCCAGAGCGGTATATTTGTTGCATATGATGAGCTTACATTGGCATGCTTTTATCATTCAGACTCCACAGTTTACCCTAGGATTTACTCCTGGTGGTGCACAGCTATGGGTTTTGACAAGTGAATAATGGTATGCATCCACTATTATAGTATCATACAGAGTAATTTCACTGCCCTAAAAATCCTGTTTCACCTGGTAAAACACTTTGATAAGATTTTTCCTCCTAATATTCAAGTTTTTTGAAGTAATTGCAAACACTCTCTTTTTTCATGAATACAGTTATAAAGGGGATAATGGAAAATATACTCTTTTAAGCCTTGTATAAGAGCCTGGGAACAGGAGAAGCTAGTAATCCAGGAACATCAGTAGGTACAGACCATTAAGACCTCAAGAAAAGCTTGCTTTCTCTGGCCAAAGAATCAGGAAAAGGGACAACCTGAAAAAAAAAAACAGAAAATTTTAAGACAGTAGTCACTTTTCTCCAGACAAACACTGTATAAGACACCCCTAGCCCTTCCAGCAAAGGCCCAGTGGAAACCCTAAATTTTTACCCTCATGACGGGGTTGATGGGCATTTCTCTCTCCAGGACGTTGTTGAGGAAGGCGCAATGAAGAGCCAGAACTTTCATATTTGCTTTGTCAAGAGCCTCATTCCAGCATGCTGTCAATGAAGGCCGTGCGAGAAACCTGGCCTCTCACCTCCACCTGGCTCTAATGAAGGCCCCACACCTCTCCCCCACTGGGTGGTGTCTGAGGAAACCTAGTGGAAAACTGGGCCTTTCTCTACCAATAAATAGTAATATGGCCACTACCTCATGGCTGGAACAAGGTACCCTCCCCCTTTTGCCAGGTTAATATCAGAGAGACCTAGTGGAAAACCTAAAGGCCATTCATCAGTCAAGAAAAGCACCTATCGCCCACAGTGTCAACAGAAACTGACTGGGGAGCCTGGAACACCTACCTGACAAAAACAAGACAGTGGCAAGTATCAGAGGAAACCTGCTAAAATACAAGATTTAAATAAGATCCAGAGATTCATGACATAGTACCCCAAATGTCCATGTTTTAATAAAAATGTTCCCATTATACCATGAGCCAGAAGCATCTCCACAAAAGGTAATTAACAGGTGACAACCTAAAGGTGACACACATGTTAGAATTATCTGATAATGGTTTTAAAGCACCCATAATAAATATTCTTCAAAAAGCAATGAGAAGCATGATTTTAAAAAATGAAACAATAAAAATAAAAAATGGAAAATGTGGAGATAAATATAAAATACCATTTGCCATTTACAATTACTCAACAAAATGAAATGCTGAGTGGTAAATCCATCACAACATGTGAAGGACCTATATGCTAACTGGTAAAGTAAGAAAGAAATAAAAGAAGATCTAAATAAATAAAGAGACATAGTATGATTACAGATTAGAAGATTCAAATACTAAATATTTTATGCCATTCTTATGAAAGTTCCAGGAAGAATTTTTGTAGATATAAAAAAAATATTATAAAACTTATTTGAGAGTTAAAAGAACCAGAATAGCTAGAATAATTTTGGAAAAGGGGAAAAAATGAAAAGAACTTATTGTATAGCTATTGTAATCAAGTTCATGAAGCATAGGCAAAAGAATAGATGCCTAGGTCAATGGAATAGAGAAGAGAACCCAGAAATCACCCTCATACTAATATACCAAGTCATTTTTTTAAGTTATAAAGATGGAAAAGCACAATGAGAAAAGATAACTTTTTACCAAACCGTACAAATTATACAAAAATGTATTCAAGATGAATGCTTAACTGTCAAATATAAAACAACAAAACTTTTAGATAAATATTTGGGAACCACCCAACTCTCAAAGGATCCATATCTAAAATAAATAAAAAACTCTAAGAATTCTATGGTAATAAAAGTTAAACAATCAAATTGCAGAGCAGCTAAAATGATCCTACCCTGTTTAACCAGACACTGAGTTGCTTTTCAGAGACAACAGACCAAAACCACAAGTCATGCAGCAAAAGCATGCCCAGAGGAGAGAACTTGGGCCTTCAACTTCACCTGGAACCAACATCTCCCACCTTCTCCCTCCACGGAACCAAAGGACTAGGACAAAACCAGGAATTGAATAACGAAGCCCTTTCAGAAGCCAAGAGTCCCTGTATAGGAAGATCCATTGTTGGGGACCCCTTAAATGGTCAAGTTCCAAGGCCCTCCAACTAAAACTTGTCCCACCAGACTTCCACTTACCTGTGTCCTCAACCCCTTAAAAACCCTTGGCCTTGTCCAGCGAGCAAGATGGATTTGAGGCACTATTAGCTCTCCCATCTTCTTGGTTGGTGTCTTCTCGATCAATAACTCTTTTCAAACTTCAAACTCTGACATTTTGAGTTTTAGCCTTTCTAAACAATGATCATATGTCCTTTGTTTCAGTAACACAATTAGATGATGAGTGAAAAACAAAATAAAAAGATGTTTATACAAAAAACATATTCAGATGAGAAATAAGCACATAAAAATTATTCAACATTACTGGCCATTAGGGAAATTAAAGATTGCCATGAGATATTATATACCTATTGGAAAAGCTAAAATGAAAAAAATATGTGCAACACAAATACTGCCAAAGATGTGGGGAAACTGAATCTGTCATACATAGCTGGTGGGACTATAAGGTGGAACAGCCAACCTGGAAAATATTTAGCAGCTTCTTTAAAAACTAAGCATACATTTACCAAAGAACCCAACAGTTGCCTCTTAGACATTTATTCCAGAAAAATGAAAACTTACATCTACACAAAAAGTGATACATGAATGTCCATAGCAACTTTATTTGTAATAGTCCCAAACTGAAAACAACTAAAATGTTACTCAAACAGTAAATTGTTAGATATAGTTGTACTAGAGGCCTGATGAATGCAATTTGTGCAAAGGGCTCGGCCCCTGCCGCTGCTACAGCTGCCTCGGGCCCTGCCACCTCGGTGGATGCTTCTGCCTTGGCCCCCACCACCGTGGCTTCATTCGGAAGGTCATCCAGAAGGTCGTCCAGAAGGACGTCCGGTCTAAATAGCATATTGCACTTTTATTATTATAGATGTCCATACCAATGGAACAATTCTCATCCTTCTCCCCACAACCTCCTTTACAGAAATATATACATATGCTTAATTTTCATAGAAATATATATTTACTATACAAATAGTATATATACATATATTAAAGGCCTGGTGCACAAAATTTTTGCACAGATGCGGTCCCTAGGCCTGGCCTGTGATCAAAGCGTGAGCCTCTGACATGGAAGGGCAGGTCCCAGCTGTCCTCTGAGGCCTGGGCAGCAACCTGAGACCCCAGGCCATGGCGTGCCCCCCTCCGCCTGAGTCACAGCGCCCGAGTCCCCAAGCGGAGATGCCATGAGTGTGGACGGATACCGTGGGTTGGGGTGCAGCGTGGGCCTACGGGCTGCCCAGTGGCA
The DNA here is from genome assembly GCF_000327345.1 of Myotis davidii. Taxonomy (NCBI): domain Eukaryota; kingdom Metazoa; phylum Chordata; class Mammalia; order Chiroptera; family Vespertilionidae; genus Myotis; species Myotis davidii. Next base: position 303,357 of record NW_006299510.1, read on the forward strand.
TGGCCCGGAAGCCAGGTGGGCAGTGTGCTCTCGGGCTCCTGTGCAAACCTATTTGGTGACAAGTTTTTAAGTATCTTGCAAACACAACAGGAGGTTGCTCTCCATCTCTTCTGCAACGTCAACCCTAACCTGCTAACATCGGAAACAAGTCTAACCATACTTAGCAACTGACCTCCACTACTGAGCTCTCGGCTCATGTGCAAACCTATTTGGTGACAAGTTTTTAAGTATCTTGCAAACACAACAGGAGGTTGCTCTCCATCTCTTCTGCAACGTCAACCCTAACCTGCTAACATCCGAAACAAGTCTAGCCAACCTGAGTCTGCATACTTAGCAACTGACCTCCACATGATCTCCGGAGCTCAGCAGAACCAAAACTCACACTGCCACTGAGGAATATGCAAAGACCTGGTTTCTGCAAACTCATTTCTGAAGTGGCGTGTACCTGGAACTTTTGCTCAGTAGGAAAGAAAACCAAAAAATCAAAATTAGTGCCTGGTTAGTGTCCAGTTTCAGTTACACAAACCTAGATGAAATAGCAGCCTACCACACACCCAGGCTGTATGGCATGGCTACTGCTTAAGGCTACAAGCATGAGCAGCATGTTACTGTACTGAATACTTCAAACAATTGTAACATATGGCAAGTATTTGTGTACTTAAACATGAAAAAGGTACAGTGAAAATATAGTATAAAAGGCAAAAAGTGGTATTTACTTACAGGGCATTTACCATGAATGGAGCTTGCAGGACTGGAAGTTTCTCTGGGTGATTCAGTGAATGAGTGGTGAGTGAATATGAATGCATAAATATTACTCTAAATGTTATAAACACTGAAAAGTTAGGCATTACTAAATTTATAAATACTTTCTTTCTTCAGTATTAAATTAAACTTAGCTTCCTGTAACATTTTTATTTGTAAGCATATTTTAAAAAATATTTTGACTCACAATATCACAGCTTAAGACACAAACATACTGTATAGCTATACAGAAATATTTTCTTTCTTTGTGTCCGTATTCTATAAGGAAAACAAAAAGGTAAAGATCACAAAGCATTAAAGTTTCTCACGGTCAGGTTTTCACTTGTTATTTTGTTTGTTTGTTTGTTTGTTTAAATAAAGCTGTTTATAGGAAGTCCAGGTATGAAAATGCTACACCATGGCATGTATATATTTTTCTGTAAGTAGGTGCACACATTTGTTTGATTTAGGAAGACCTATCTTTACACATTAATCTGAAGATTTTTAAAATACGAAGAAATATTTATTAAAATGCATTAATGTTCAAGAGAATGAGAAGACAAGACACAGCATCGTGGAAAATATTTGCAAATGATATATTTGATGAAAGATTGTTATCCAAAACATAAAAACAACTCTTAAAACCAAACAATAAGAAAATGAATAATCCAATTTAAAAAATGGGCCAAGACGTTAACAGGTATCTCAGGTTATTTTAAGTATCTTGCAAACACAATAGGAGGTTGTTCTCAATCTCTTCTGCAATGTCAACCATAACCTGCTAACATCTGAAACCAGTTAAAAAAATGGGCCGAAGAGGTTAACAGATATCTCACGTTATTTTAAGTATCTTGCAAACACAACAGGAGGTATGTTCTCCATCTCTTCTGCACCGTCAACCATAACCTGCTAACATCTGAAACCAGTTTAACCAGATAGAATGAGTCATATGAAAACATACTCAACATCATATGTCATCAGGGAATTGCAAATTAAAACAATGAGTTATCATCACACCTATTAGAACGGCAAAAATCCAAAATGTTGACTACACTTTAGGCAGACAAAGGTGCAGAACAACAGAAACTCTCATTCATTGCTGGTGGGAATGTGCAATGACATAGCCACTTTTAATGATAGATTGGCAATTTCTTACAAAGCTGCTGCTATTCTTACCACACAATCAAACAATGA
>NW_006299510.1:305311-310548 GCF_000327345.1 Myotis davidii
ACGGGTGGGGGTTCCCTCAGCCTGGAAGGCAATCGGGCCAGGGGCCAGCCATCTGAGGGGTGGGACCATGGGAGGTTGGCCATCCACTGGAGGTTGGCTGTGGGAGTGCACTGACCACCAGGGGACAGCTCCTGGATTGAGCGTTTGCCCCCTGGAGGTCAGTGCATCATCATAGTGACTGATCTATCAGTCGTAAGGGTCGCTTAGGCTTTTATATATATATAGATAACTTAGAACAAAGATGTTCTTCAGAAGGTGGATTGATATACTGTGGGATATTCCAACAATAGAATATCATTCAATGCTAAAAATAAATGAGCATTCAAGCCATTAATGGACAGGGAGAACCTTAAGTGCATATTATTAAGTAAAAGAAGTCAATCTCAAAAAGTTACATATATATGTGTGATTCCAGCATTATAACATTGTGGAAAAGTAAAAACTATGGAGAAAGTAAAAAGATCCGTGGTTTCCAGGAGTCGGAGATAGAGAGGGATAAATACACAGAGCACAGAGGATTTTTAAGGTAGTGAAACTATTGTGTTTGGTCCTGTGATATAGGTACATGTCACACATTTGTCAAAACCCATGGCATGTACAACATCAAGAGTGAACTCAAATGTAAACTATAGATTTTCGATGATAAAGATGTGACAATGTACTTTCATCAATTATAAAAAATGTGCAAGTTGAGTGCTAGATGTTGATAATGGGAAAATCTTTGCATAATTTTTCCTTTGCATGTATGAGGGAACGGACTATATAGGAATTTTTATTCCGACCAATTAAAAGTGTTCTAAAAATAAAAATCTATTTTTAAAAAGGGGATAAAAAATACAATGATGCATATTTTTAGAGTATTATATCTAATGGTGCTATATTTTCCTTAAAAGTGATGAGTTGCTTTTGCCTTCATACCAATTCTTTAAAGTATGCTTTAAATACTTGTCCCAATTATTGATTAAGATATGAAAGTATTTTGATTTTAAGCAATAGCTATCTTGAAAAATTTAATTGTTACCAAATTTGGGGAATATTTTGGCTCCAAACTTTTAGAGTGAATTTTGTCAAATTATACCTAGTTATGCAGCTAAAACACTCTTTTACATGTAAAAATAAATGTAAAACTTACAATAATAAAAGCTTTTTGCGTAAATGAAAAACACTGTTAATTTCTTGAGGAAACTCCATACTGCTTTTCATAGTGGCTGCACCAGTCTGCATTCCCACCAGCAGTGTACTAGGGTTTCCTTTCCTCAACATCTTCACCAGAACTTGCTGTGTGTTGTTGATGTCTTGATAGTTGCCATTCTGACTAGTGTGAGGTAATACCACATTGTATCTTTTATTTGCATGAGTGGTGATGTTGAGCATTTTTTTATATGTCTCTCGGCCACCTGTCTGTCCTCTTTGGAGAAGTGTCTAAGTGTTCTTCTTTTTTTTAAACAGTATATTATCTTTTTAAAAAAAATATATTTTATTGATTTTTTCTTTTTTTACAGAGAGGAAGGGAGAGGGATAGAAAGTTAGAAACATTGATGAGAGAGAAACATCGATCAGCTGCCTCCTGCACACCTCCTACTGGGGATGTGCCCGCAACCCAGGTACATGCCCTTTGACTGGAATCGAACCTGGGTCCTTTCAGTCCACAGGCTGATGCTCTATCCACTGAGCCAAACCAATTAGGGCTTAGTGTTCTTTTTTGATGAGTGCTCAACGTTGTAAATATAGTAAAAATAAAAATGAAGTGTACACTTTAAATGGATAAGTTGTATGGTATGTTAATTATATCTCAATAAAGCTGTTAAAAACCCACAGGATGCTTAGTTTCCCTCCTTGATTTTACATTACCTCTGCTTCTCTGCAAAGGTAACTACTAGCCTTAATATTGTATTTATTATATCCTTACATGTCTTTATACATAGTACAAAGTATTATTGCCTCTTCTGAAACTTTATTAAATGCAATATTATATATGTTCTTTTAGAATTTTATTTTTGCTTCCTCAATGTTATATTAACGAGACTTATCAATGTTGACCTGTAAAGCTATACTTCATTTCATCAATTATCTGAAGAGATTATAATTCATTTATCCATTCAACTCTTGTTGGATATATGGGTTATTTCTATTTTTTCTACTACAGACAATGCTCCTGTAGACACACAATATTTATAACTTCCAGTAAGTAATATGGCAAGTTTCCACTCACTTTTACATTCTTTACTGTTTTTCAGCAGAGTTATAAACTGCTGTAGATACTATTCATGTAGAGAGTCTCTTCACATATTGCATGCTGGTTGCCGCTATTGTGAATGGGATCATTTATCTTATTATATATTTAACTGGTTATTAGTGGTCTATAAAATGTTATGTCATTTTGTTAACTTCTTTTACCATAAATCTAAACGTGTTTCTTTTATCCTCTTGAGTTATCCAAAATAATAGAATCGCAGTTTCCTCTTTCCACTAGTATACTCCCTATTGCTATGACATGGCATTGCATTACTTATGTATCTCAGAATTTGGGTATTTGAAAGACTTTTTGTCCTTCTAAATATCTGTAGTTTTTTCCAATTAACTGTGTAGGTAGATCCTAGTTAAAAATAGATGTTTTTTCACCAGTGCAATAAATTGTCTTTTATTAAAAATTTATTAAAAGTTGTATCATTTTTCTGAAGTCTATAGAGAGTTTATATTTTTCTCTCTTGACATATTAATATTATATTGCCTAATAAGTAGATTTTAACCTTTAGCCAATATATTATAAGAGATTATTTAAAATACTTGTTTGACAATATTATTAAAAATTTTCAACCATTTCCTTCTAATTTTCCATTTATCCCTAGCAAATGAACACTAAATAATTTTCAATTAAAAGGCATTTGTATTTTTTTTAGACTTCATCTCTTAGTTTTCCAGTGAAGACTGTTTAGTGAGTTGCTTTCTTAAATCATTCTCCTTACCATGATTTTCTAGTAAATCATTTAAATGCTTAAATCACTCTCCTTATCATGATTTTCAACATTTCACAATTCTTTCTTACCTACTTGTGATTCCTTATGTAGAATCTAGTAATTGCTCAATAACCCCATGGCAATAAAGCATTATTACAAATACCTTGAAAATTAGAATAGTGATAATTTATGCCAATAAGTTACCTTCTGATTAATACATAGTTTGTAGTAGGACTAATAGTAAGTGTGCAGGTTGTTGACTCAAGATGGTGCCCAGCCCACGGGGGTGAGTAGGAGCCACAAGGCTGCAGGTCACCTCGCCAAGCTGTGTGTCACAGTCTTACAGAAGCATTTCTCCTCATTTGCCTGAGGTGCTCTGAGGGGTAACAGCCCTACTGTCTAGGAAAAAAATTAGGCATAGTTTGGCAGCTGCTCTGTATTTTTATCTTTTTATTTTATTAGAGGAATGATTGAAGAAACCAAGAATATGTTTCTAGAATAGAAGCATTGTAGCCTCCATCACTTGGGTGACATATAATTTATTGCTCAAATAATGACCCTTTTGCAAATGAAAATAAGAATTTTTAATAATTATCTGGAGAGCCATAGCCAATTTGGCTCAGTGGATAGAGCTTCAGCCCGAGGAGTGAAGGGTCTCAGGTTCAGTTCTGGTCAAGGGCAGGTTCCTCAATGGCAGGCTTGATTCCTGGTTCATTTGAGGCGTGCGTAGGGAGCAACCAATCAATGTGTCTCTCTCATGATGTTTCTCTCTCTGTGTCTTTCCCCCTGCCTTCCACTCTCCTTAAAAATCAATAGAAGAATATCCTCAGCTGAGGATTAACAACAACAAAAATAATAATTACACAGGGCAACAAGAGTAAACTTAAAACTTTGGAGGCAGATCAAGATATTTGATTAACCAAACGACAATATATCTGAGTACCTTCCTGGGGAAGAGAAATAAAAATTGAGACAAAGCAAAAGGGGGCAAAAATGAGACAAAGACAGTTCAGTGCCTGACACAGCCCAGATAATTTTTAAAAAAAAGATTGAAAATTCAGGTCGGAGGATCCATGTTTATATAAAATATTAAAGTCAAGTAGTAAGATCTCCACTTCAGACAGAACATGTTTATTCAGTCTCTCTATATACCTTTCTCTATCTCTTCTCTCCTCCCCCACCTATTAATAGATGTTATAAAATATAGATGTCAGAAAGAAAATAGCCTTGTTTTATTACACAAATAAATTCACTATGATGTTCATTACAACTGTGGACCCCTAACATAAAATTCATCTTCGGAACACCTTTTTCATAACAAGAATAATGGGGAAAAGACATTTCAGCACTATATGATATATATTACTCACAACCATAAATTTACCTTACCAAAATTGAAATAGATTTTAATATCAAGCAGATATGTGTGCTGTTTTACTTTTAAGGAAAAGATGGAATTATTATTTTCTAATTGTATTCAAATTACTGTAAAGACTTCTTTAAATTTTACCTTTTTTTCACACTTTGCCTCTGAGCTGTAGAGTTGGACTGAAACCTCATGGATGATGATTTCTGGTGCATGATGAGTCCAAGCACTGGAAATCGCTGGTCATCTGATCACCTTTTGGTCAATTACATGAAACATTTGCTTTCAGTAATGGTTTTTAAGTCAGTCATTCCTAGAGCTGCTGCTTGCTTGTCTTTTTATTTTTCATTCCTGTGAAATAGAATGAAAACGGGAGAAACGTTAAGAGCTGCTCAAAACTGCCCACGGTTCAGACTGTCCTTTCTCTGGCAGAGAAATGCTACTAACTTCATCTGACTGGTGATCTCTGACACTGCTTCTCAGAGAGACCCACTGGGTAAAGATTCAGATAAAAATTAATGTGTTCCTTCGAGCTTTCAAAGTGGGAACTATTCACTGTGTTTTTGATAATTTAATGAGCATTATCTACTTATTAAAATTGGTAACTCTAAAGGAGTAGTTGTCTATCATACGAATCTAGATACTTCTTATTCCTGAGAAAAAGTAGAGTTGAAATGTTTACGTTTACCTGTAGGAACAGAAAATGAGCGTTTAAAGTGAGCTTGAAAATAATTTCTCCTCCTTCTTATAATCAAGTGACCAAATAATTGTCACTCCTTGGCTCACTTAGCCATTCCTCAGCAGATGTACATAAATGCTAATTATGTGCTGGCATCAAGTTTTCTCTCAAGATTATAACCCAGTGAATACTTGATAGGACTGTGACATACATTCTAGCCCCCAAAGAAGAATGA
>NW_006299510.1:310751-317423 GCF_000327345.1 Myotis davidii
AATCAGTTCTTATAACATTCACTGGATATATTTACACAATTGGTAGAAAAAGAACTTTGTGTACCAAAAGCAAAATAAAAATATTGGGGAAGAGTGGGAAGATTTTAGAGCTAGAAAATATATAGCTTGTTTTTAAAAATTAAGCAATTTTTTTATTAAAGTATTTTTTTTATTAAGGTATTACATATGTGTCCTTATCTCCCCATTGCCCCACAAACCCTCACCCTCTCATGCCCTCACCCCCTGTAAAGTAAGCAATTTTGATCAACTCAGCTACTTAAGGCTGCTTTTGAGACACCAAGGTTTTTCTTCCCAGGCAGGGGAATTTTTGAAAAGGACACAGTGCTATGTACCAAGCCAGGGAGGGCCTTGGCCCTGACTAGCATTTCCCCTTTCATCTCATTTGTGATGATTTTTAGCATCCTGGAGCCATGCTGACATCTTAGTTCTCAAAATGAGAGGAGGGATGTTAGATCTAAAGCTAATCCCAATTCCTTTTCTTAACTTTCTGAAATGGGCACCCACTATGGTTTAGAAAAATTGTAGCATTTTCTTTCACTACTTAATTTTTACTATATACAGCGTGTCCCCAAAAATACATACATACTTTAACAGCCGATAGCTCACTTTTGAAAATGAAATGTACTTTAAAAAACATTTTATCATTGTTAAAAGTGTGTGGATACATTTTGGGACACCCTATATTTTTTTATTTACATTAGAATTACATTGTAATATGTCTAAAATTTTTTGGCTGGATATACAATGGGAAATGAATAGGACTATCTAAATCATTTTTTTGGTTATATTAGATGTCATCACTTACTTATGTAACAATAATAAGAATAGGAAAGAAGAAAAGGTGATGCAAATGTTAACTTTTTTCCTTCCTATCTACTTAAAAATGACTGTTTCTAACCTAAGACTTCCTTCTTTGTGCATGAATTTTATTTTCCTTCTCTGTCTAGCATTGAGCTTCTCTTAAAAATGCTTTCCTCCCCCTCCATAAATTTACTTTGAAAATATACCTACTGATTTCTCTGCCTACGGGCATATGTTTTTATATTAAAGTGACATATTTTTGAGTTCTATAGAGTTAATATTTCCCCTTTGATCTATGGCATATCTTTTAGATTTTGCCCAAGGTCACATTGCAAATCTAGAAGCCATACGCATGCAAAGTGTTATGATATTATAGCTATGTAATATAAACAAATACAATTTCCTTATGTGCTATAAAGATACAACTGAAATGACAGTGATAGATTGACAGCTACATTCCACTGTGTGATGATTATAGAACCATCAACTTTTTTCCTTCATGTTAGTTTTCCAAGTGTTTGTTAAACTTAGAAGAGTTCTGTCTGTTTGTTTTATTTGCCATTTTTCCATAACTAGAAAACTTTAAATGCATCGCAGTATTTTCAAAAAATTATTTTAAAATGCCATAAACAGATTAGAAGCAATATAACTAAGAAGAAAATCTAGGTCACTAATTTCAGTTTATATAAAATTAGCCTGGCCTGGGGGCATTATATACTTGGTAATATCCTATGCTTTTAGTATCTCAAAAAACTACAATTTTTGGTGATTCTCACACAAAACCTTGGGGCAAATTAAAAGTTCAACTCGAACCACTTTAAGAACCACTGAAAAAAAATAACAAATGCAATTCCATTCTTTTTGGATTTCTTATTTGATAAAAATGTCTATGAGGTTATACTCGTATTTATAGCACATCTAATCACTATGTGAGCATGTTTTGGTAAGTTTCTAATGTTTTGTTAAGATTTTCAATTTTGGAACTGATGTCAAAATGCACATTGCACTAATGTATAGTCAGTATAATAATTTTTATATAACAAAATAAAAAAATACAAATTTATTATTTTCAGATCAAGCAAAAATATGGAAACTACAATAACTACATATAGCGGCAACGAGGATGGTATTTATTTTCTATGAAAACTTTTCTATATTCTCCAAATTATCCATCATGAAATTGTATTGTTTAAGGTAATAAAAATCACTTAACTGTACTATCTTATTTTAGAATTATTACTAGAGATGATTTACTATAATCACCATAACTAGTAATGAGTACATAACACACACGCACACAACACATTCTCACACACTATAATGAAACTTAAGAGCATTTTTTATCTATTATAAATTTTTAATATAAGGTTTTCTACTCTAGATCTCTCAGGATTTTTATCAGGATGTCATTTTTTAAATCTTATTAAATATATTGGGATGACATTGGTTAATAAGATTACATAGGTTTCAAGTGTACAATTCTATAATATATCATCTGTATATTGCATTTTGTTCTCACCATTCAAAGTCAAGTCTCTTTCTGTCCACCATATATTTGACCACCTTTAAGCTCTTCTACCTCTCCTCACACCCATTTCCCTCTGGTAACCACCATACTGTTAAGACTAACAAATAAGACTAACAAATAGTTTGTTAGTTTGTCTTGTGTGTTCATTTGTTGCTTTCTGTTCTTGACTTGTTCTATCTGACTTATTATGTGTAGCATGATGTTCTCAATATCTATCCATGTTATCGCAAATGGAAGTATTTCATCTTCTCTTATAGTAGCGTTCCATTGTATTTATATATCACATCTTATGTAAGCAATTATCCATTAAAATAGATTTCAGTTGTTTCCCATAATGCTGCAATGAACACAGCAGGTGCATATATTTTTACGAATAAGTGTTTTCAAAATTTTCAGGTTGATACCTAAAGAGGGATTGCTGGGTCGTATGTTAGCTCTATTCTTCACTTTTTGGGGAACCAACATCTGTCTTCCATAGTGGCTGTATCAATTTACATTTCCACCAGAAGTATACCTTTTTCCTCCAACGCATGTTATTTCCTGTCTTGTTGAAAATAGCCATTCTATCAGGTGTGAGGCAGTATCTCGTGTTTTGTTTTTTAATTTCTTTTTTAAAAATATATTTTTCTTGATTTCAGAGATAGGAAGGCAGAGGGAGAGAGAGAGAGAGAAACATCAATGATGAGAGAGAATACTGAGAAAAAAGAACCAAGTCAAAGGTATAAAAGAACCAAGTCAAAAGTCACTCCCTGACTTCAAATTATACTATAAAGCAGGGATGGGCAAACTTGCGCGGGCCGTAGTTTGCCCACGGCTGCTATAAAGCAACAATAATCAAAGCAGTATGATATTGACAGAAAAATAGACACACAGACCAATGGAACAGAATTGAGAGCCCAGAAAAACCCCACATATACATGGGCAAGTATTTTTCTTATCATCATTTAGCTAATTAACATTAATAAAGGAAAGAAAGCAAAGAGAAGTCAGACATCATGAGCATGGCCACCTAGGAAGCTACAGCTTCCCACAGCAGTGCTCCTCCTTGGGGGTTAACACCCCTCGCTCCCCTCATCGGGTACTGGGTGGTTGTGGGTAGAAGGGGGGATAGGCACATGTACAGTAGAAGTTGGGAGGCACAGGGGAGGTGCTTGTCTGTCTGTCTAGCTTGGGGAGCAAGGGATTAGGTGAGTAGTGGACCCCATCAGAAGTGAGTGAAATCTTGAAAAGGTAATGGGCTAGTTTGAAGAAACTCTTAGTTACAAACCTTCGCTCCTGCTCTTCCTTTGCTATGTGTTCACCTGTTCCCTTTCCAGAGCTACATGGTCTTAAGCAGCCACAGGTCCCATGGCTGCAGCTGGGAATACAAGGTAAACCAGCCGGATGCTGGGCCACACTGGACTTTAATATGGAGCAGAAACTCTGAGCAGTGGCCTTAGTTCTGGCCCCGTTAGAAGCAAAGATTAGGCTACTTCCATTGTGAAATGGACAGAAAAGGGACCTTGGAGGGGAATCCACTTAATTTTACATCATCATAAAGCTTTCCATAGAAGCCATATCCTACCCCAGGGGCCTCGGGAAATTATTTTCCTCGTGGTAGCCGAAGAACTCACCTTCCACCAGTAACAGTTTTTAACAAAGAAGCCAAAAACATATAATAGGTAATAATAAAAAAAAAATCTCTTTGTGTAAATGGTGCTGGGAACATTGGAGAGCCACATGCAAAAGACATGAAAGTAGACTGCTATTTGTCACTGTACAGTTAACTCTGAATGGATCACAGGATGTCCTTTTAAATGTATAAAATGACACAGCAAAAGGTGTTTTACAGGGCAACTTGGACAGGAGTAAAAGACTGAGTGTGGTCACTCTCTCCAAGTAGAGAAAGCAAGGGCAGGTAGTTATCACTCAGCAGATGGATTTAACTTCCTGACTTCTGAAAGTATCGCTGAGAAACAGAAAGGAACAAAACCCTGTTGCCAGACACGCTGCTCAGCCATGAGATGTGCAATCACAATTGTTTTTCAAAAAAAATCCTGTTCAAATTAATGATTATGTATTTCACATGCATCCTCATACAGAAAAAGTTTTATCATGACTCATTTATGTTCTTGGAAAAACAGATTAACATGTCAATTTGTGTTAAACTAAGATAAAAAAATTACATTTATGATACAAAGGAGCTGTAGCCTAGTTTGCAATCAAGCAGGTTAACTCATTTTTCCTGGAGAAAATATTCATAGCCATTTAGACCAATTCGGCTCCCACACCCACAGCATGAATCGTTATGTTCTCATCTGGCTAAAGGTGCATTTAGGTGTCTGCAAGGTAGTTGTGGCCTTTGAAAACCCAGGGCAACATTCACATCTTCGTTTTCATCTTAAGGTTTAGCACATCTTACCCAGCAAAGCCAAGAGGAAAGTCTAATGTCTAATTTCCTGGACTTGTCCTCCCCTTAATCTTACATGTTATTCACACAATAACTAAAATGATGCTTCAGATTTACCACTTAAATTCTCCTTTGGCTCCATCCCTCCTCAGCTGAAATCAATCCATGTGTCTGCCAATCAGTCTCCTTTAATCAAACCCTGTTCTTTTTTGTGCATATAAAAAAATCAAATACAGTATTATTTCCCCACCTCTGCACCTTCCCAACTCAATTTTCTCCTATGTGTCAGGTGAATGAATTAGCTAACAATGACAGTCTCTTGCAGTCTGGGTATTCCTCTTCCCCTCTTCTCTCTCATTGGGTTACAGAGAGTGGTCTTCTCCCCACACCTTATACAAATCGCAGGGGAATGACTCTGGAAAACTGCACATCTCAGGAAATCTCTGGCTGAGCCTGGGAGAGGCCAGGAGCATGCTGAAGGCAATTAGAAGTTGGTAGGGATTTGTTTAGTTTCTATTTCACAGGTCTAAAGTAAAAGACTATATATAGACCCCGATGAAAAAGGAAGGGACAATATGCTTTTCTTTAATTTCTCCTTCACTTTTCCAAAAGTTTGTGGACAGAGCCATGCCAAATGAACCCTTACCATACCAAAAGGCTGGCATTTGAGGACATCTTTGACAAAGATAATATTTGTTTTCCAAATGTTCATTATTTTCGTTAAGTTGCAGAGAACTGGAACGAGGGTAGAAGTAGAGAGAGACAAAAGTAAGGAGGAAGGAAAGCTCCCTCGCTGGCAGAAAATTGTCAAGCCAGCTTCGCTTCTTCAGCCAGAGGCTCTGCTTTCCTTCATGAGTGAAAAGAGACGGGATGACAAGCCAAATACCCCCTGGGCTTCTGAAAGAAGACCAAGTAGTCCGGAAGGATCTGGGTCTTTATTAATGCATTGCGCTTCTTTTCTAATTCTTCTCTGATTCCTTGAATGGGCCAGATTTGACTGAGGCTGCCTGTGTTTGCAAAGAAAGAGCATGATGAACTATTGGCCTCATTGGAAAGGTTTGGGGGGTTAGGACTAGTTCTTATAAACTGAGGACTCTCTGAAGTGAAAATTGGGTGCTGCATTTTTAAGGACTAATTAAATGACTCACGGAGGGAGACCAAGGAGAAGGTGCCACACGTGTACAAACACAGCTGCTTAGTCCTGACAGCATTAGAGTCCATCAGCAGAAAAGAAATGAAAAGGGGGGAAATTCAACTACCGACTTTCCTCTTGGCTTGTGTGGAACTCCATACCCAATGGGCAGGGAATGGGTGGCCATCTCCCATCATACTTCTGATTTTTGGCAATCTTGTCTTTAGCCAATTGGGTGTTTGTGGGTTTTTTGGTTTTTTTTGGTTGTTGTTTGTTTTTTACTGAATCAATGGGCAAGGACATACTCAGGGGCTTGCAAGGAGAAGGTGCCACACATGTACAAACACAGCTGCATAGTCCTGACAGCATTAGAGTCCGTCGGCAGAAAAGAAATGGAAAGGGGGGAAATTCAACTACCGGCTTTCCTCTTGGCTTGTGTGTGACTCCTGAACCCAATGGGCAGGGAATGGGTGGCCATCTTCCATCATACTTTGCTTTTTGGCAATCTTGTTTTTTAGCCAATCCGGTGTTTGTGTTTTGGGGGTTTTTTTTTGTTGTTTTTTTTTCTGAATCAATGGGCAAGGACATACTCAGGGGCTTGTTAAAGGACAGAGTTCTAAATCAGGAGAAGATGAGAATAGAGGTAAATGAAAATGATACAGAAATAGACCAGGCTTGACCTCTGATGAACACGATCATTTGGAAAAAGCACCAAGCCAGCCAAATGTTACCAACTACAATGTACCAAAGACGCTTGTTCTTCCAGCAACCTAGAATGCTCTCCAATTAAATTTAAATGTC
>NW_006299510.1:318043-328259 GCF_000327345.1 Myotis davidii
CTACACTAGCAATGGGACTTAAAGAAAGAACAAAAACAATTTATTCTAAGCCTTACCTTCTTAAAACATAAACTTGGCAATGTTTATTACTCAAAAACAAAATAATCATGGGGTCTCATGGTGCCTGTCACTGTGTGCGAGGACTTCTGCTAATTTCTGCACCTACAAAGGGAGTTTCTTATTGGGAAGAAGTCATGCATCTCTGGTCAGAGCTGGGAATTGTGCCTCAGGTTTACGTCTAGTGTAAGGGAACAAAATTTGCAACCCCCAATAAATCTGGTTGACATAAGGAATCTCTTAGGCTGATTATTTTTATGAAATTGCAGGCATAGAAAAGCTCTCAAACTGAGTAGAAGTTATTCTTTTGCAAGAGACATATACTTAGTACAAGGGAATTCTTCATTTGTAGGTGTGGATCCCTAGCTGTACCAGGAAGAGAAGGATAACCTTACCTCTTGACATTCTTTATCAACATTGAAGGCAAGAGCTTAAATCTGTAAAACAACTTCACCCTTGTTTACTGGGTTGTTCTTGGTAATGTCATAACTGGCTCCCCACCCCCAACATCTTTTTTAGTCTTTATGGAAGATTGTATGTAAGGTGGTGGCTTCAGTACCTTCGGGGACTTACTCGGTTTTCCTAACTCTCACCCATGTATACATATTAATTTTTGTGTTTTTTTTCTCCTGTTAATTAGTTTGAGGTCAATTTAATTATTAGGCCAGCCAATAACCTAGAAATAATAGAGTTTATTTTTTTTCTTCCACACCAGGCTACAGTAGTATTCCCTCACAGCTTGGGATCGGGGCAGGAGGTCAGGGCTGTAGGGCAAGATGTTGCATAAAGTTCATAGATAAGGTGACCACATGATTTGTGTGCTAAACCAGTATACTTTGAGAGTGAAAATGCATGCTAAGCTAAGAGGACATAAGGACAACAGGCAAATCAGGACATAGGACAGAAAATGGGCATGGGGCCAACACTGGCACAATGAGAACACAAAGGGGGAGATCTTTGGGTGACACGGTTTCCTAACAGCCTGCTGCCACTTCAGGTTTCCAGGCACAAATCTGCCAGGCACTTTCGGGGGCTCCGAAGGGGACTATTGGTCAGTGCCCATCTCCATTCTGTACAGTAACGGAGCTTTCAGTTGAACCCATGTGAGTCCAGCTAAAGTTTATATGTTTCCTTTATTTGTTTTCCCTACCAGCTCTCTTGCAGCTACCTTTAGCCAAATGATGAGGTTTTTGTCCAAAGAGAAGTGAAATGTATGTGTATCTGGACCCAGGGTAGGCTGTCCCAGATATCCCACAATATTGTATTGCTTATTTCAAGTTAAAATCACTTGAGAACCAGCAGGTGCAGGAGGAGCTCTCTGACACTGTCTCTACAAGAGCAGGAAATAAATCCATGTGAGAGGTGCCCTTCGCTCTCCTGAGGGCTGAGAGGTGACCTGATCACAGATTCATAAAAGCCAGAGTTGAAAAGCCTGTATAAATAAACCTAGTAATGCCTTTCCTCATGTCCTTCCTAACTCCAAACCTTGTTTAGATTCCTTTCTCTTGAGCAC
The DNA here is from genome assembly GCF_000327345.1 of Myotis davidii. Taxonomy (NCBI): domain Eukaryota; kingdom Metazoa; phylum Chordata; class Mammalia; order Chiroptera; family Vespertilionidae; genus Myotis; species Myotis davidii. Next base: position 319,614 of record NW_006299510.1, read on the forward strand.
TAATTTCTTTGCCCTGTCAATTTCTCAATTTTTGTTTGTCTAAAAAGGTGCCTCATTTGATCATTTCTTTAAGCCTCATTTTATGATCTGGGTATCATATCATGATTCCCCCCATCCACACGTGTGAAACTTGTTTTTCTCTTGTCAATCTAGTCTTGTGTCAATTTTATTTTTTTATCATTATTCCAGCCATAAGAACTAAAGGGGAGAGGGGAGAATTCTCCGCCCTCCCAACATATGCTATGTCTAGTTGACATACTTGAATGAAATGTATTCTCCCCCTTTCCTCGCTCTGTTCCTTCAGAATGGAATGCAGGCAAATTAGCATAAGCTGAAGCATCACCTTAAACCATGATAAGATATTATAAGCCTGGATCCCCAGGATCCCAACATATTAGCCCTGGAATCCTGTCTTTGAAGCCCTGATACAAAAACTTTGTCCAGCAGCTAAATGTGTATGACTACTGGCTGCCTTCACTTTGGTCCTCTTGTTAGAGAGAGGCAGAATTCTGACCTAGTTACTTCCCTTACATTCTTCTTATAGGGATAAATAGAGGTGTCAGCCAATTCCAGCTCAGTTGTCAACACAGAGCATACTATGTTAGAGGCTGCTACATTCTAATCCTTTTCCAAATTGTATTCTAGGGTTTTCTAACCTAATAATAATAATTAATAATAATAATAATAATAATAATAAATATTATAATTGGTTAATTGTGGCCAGTCATAATTCAAGTTCAAAATAATTTAAGAACTGGATCCTCAATGATTTTGAGATTTAATTTATATCTCAGGGCTGAGTTTGAAGTCAGAAACCACATAACTGTCACAACTTGAATATTGTCACCAAGAGCTGAGGTTCCAGCACAACACGGACCAGAGACTGTAGCACTTATGTCTTTTGCTTCTACTTTTTAAAATATATATATTTTTATTGATTTTAGAGAGGAAGGAAGAGGGAGAGAGAGAGATAGAAACATCAGTGATTAGAGAGAATCATTGATTGGCTGCCTCCAGCACACCTCCCACTGGGGATCGAGCCTGCAAGGTGCCCTTGACCGAAATTGAACCTGGTACTCTTCAGTCTGCAAGCTGACGCTCTATGCACTGAGCAAAACCGGCTAGGGCAGTTGCTTTTACCTTTATCATCACATCTTCCTCACTGTGTTACCCTGTACCTGTGGTGCTGCACCCAGAGAATACTTAAGAAGTATCTAGTTACCTGAATAATTTGAAGCACTTCTACAGACTACACATACTATTTTGTGAATTAGTATATCCCAAGAAATTACAAAACATGGGAATTACTAAAAGGCAGGTTTGCCAAATGTGTGGCAAACCATCTTTCTTACAATTAGACGTGTTTAACAATAAATTGTTTTACTTCAAAAGTTTTAAGGTTCCTGACGTAGCAAGTTTCCGAAACAGAGGACTACATAGGGATCACCTGATATTTCTCTCAGAGTATATTTATCCGACAAGATTCATAATAAAAACACTCAGCTAACCTAAGTAAGTGGAGTAAGACAGCTTTCAATATGTATTGGCATGTTCCTTGTAATTTTAACACAATCGTGTATTAATAAACAAGAAACAAGAATGCCTGAATGCAGCCAAAAACATTGACATGCCTTCCCCCTGTGGGGCTGTCAAAGGATATGCACACGGAGAAGACAATGGCAAAGGCAGGAAAACAGCTTCCTGTTCTCCAGTCACACTTCTTCCAGAGGGAAAGGCAGCACCAAGACCAGGTGGCCATTAATAGCTCTGTCTCTAGCTCTCTGGGGAAGCCTGTCTGCCCACACAGGCTCCCATTATTTAACAAAAGTGCCTGTTTATCATTTTAAAGTCTTCCCACACGGTGATGTAGGCTTGGGAAAGGAGGTCGTAGGAGAGATTCAGCTGTCCTGTGGCCTCTGGACAGGAAACCTGACTAAAGGGGCCAGGATAAAGCTTCAGAGAGCTATACTGTGTCCCATTTGTTCTGTGTCACCTCCTTTCCTCCTTTCCAGTGGCTGGGTCTCTGTCTTTCTGTTCTCTCAGTCTACCATGCTGTCAATTGCCTCAGTGGTGGATTAGAATGGAAGACTCACCCTCCATTTGGGCTAGCTTTGGGTTGGAAGTCAATGAAAGAGTGAGGTGTTCAGAGGGAAACCTGAGGACATGAGAGATGTTTCTGAAGGAATTTAATGGTCTATCAGTAAAATGTGTCCACTGCTGATCTTTCACTCGATTTTGCTTGATAAATGGGCCAGGCCCAGAGAAGGGAGCCTACGTGTGATTCCTTAGCTTCTAATTTTATTAGCTGAGTAATTGGAGAAACTGATCATCTTTAAGGGGATGGAGAGGGAGGGCCCAAGATTTGTCCAAGGCCTAAATTTCTCAAATGGATGCATATATACCTTTTTCCCTAAAGTATCAAAATTATTTAATGAAGTATGAAGGTTTTTGGCATTGGGAAAGTAAAGAGAGTGGGTAGTAGAGTCAAGGTTTTCACACCCTAAGGCAGGCCAAATTCTGCATAAACTCAGCTCAGACAAAACCAAAATAAAAGAAGAAATTCAGGAGCTGGATAAAGCATCAGTCACAACACATAGTACTAGAAAGTGTACTGTTGAGCTTCAGAAGGGAAGAGAGCTTTGAGTCCCAGGTGTGTGTGTGTGTGTGTGTGTGTGAAGAATGCAGGACCAAGTGAGAAATATTTTCAGATGCCATGTCCCTACTTAAGGATGGGAGCCCATCATTTCCCTGTCATAGACTTGGGCAGAGAGAGCAAGGCACATTGGCTTCCCCTCAGAATATATCATAATCCATGTATAACACTGTCTTTTATGAGTTGGACCTTGTGGGATATTGAGATCACAGAATTTACTCCACTTAATATGTTTTAGTAAAGTTTGAGGAGACTTGGATGATTCTTCTTATTAGTGATTCTTTTTCTATGATATGCCATTCTTAATCTGATTTTAAAATGCTAGATTATTACACCACAACAAAAATAAATATCCACATTTACCCAGTTGTCTATATATTAAGATTAGCTAGCTAGAAAACCCAAAAGTGATACTCATGCCCATGAAGACATTTTAAGGACTATTTACAAAAAAAAATTGCAATGGCTTGTATTCAATTGTTTCATTGTATCCATTGTTTCAGCCTAACCATATGGTAATTGCAGTGGTATTATAAGTGGGTCTGTTTGTAGATTTTTTTTTAAAGCTTGGAGGAATATAGAAATTTAGTTTTGTTTTTCAGTAATTAGTTTTTAAGTAATCATAAGGGGAAAGATCACTTGGACTTGTATAATTTGGGAACTTTTCTGAAATACTTGATTAAATATAAAACAATAAGTAATGAAATAAATGAATAAGCAAATGAGTAAATACTCCTAAGTTCGGTAGGAGCACTAGTATAAATATATGACTTGATATAATTATGAGTGACTTTGAGAGAGCAAAGAGAGCAAAACAGAGGACATCAATTCTTATATTAAAACTAGAGGCCCAGTGCACGAATTTGTGCATGGTGGAGTCCCTCTGCCTGGCCAGTGATTGGGACCAATCAGGACAGTCTCGCCCAGTCCCAATCGGGGCTGATTTGGGCCAGTGGCTGGGGAGAGACCATAGGAGGGACCGCAGGAGGGCTCCAGGGCATCTCCAACCCCATCTCGCCCAGTCCTGATCAGCCAGACCCCAGCAGCAAACTAATCTACTGGTTGGAGCATCTGCCCCCTCATGATCAGTGCATGTCATAGTGACTGGTCGGTCAACTGCTCAGTTGGACACTTAGCATATTAGGCTTTTATATATGGCTTTTCTATATATAGATAATATAAGAAATACAGTTAAATTGGAAACATAGATGTGAATTTCTGCCCATTTGGAGAAAAAGGAAATGGGTAATACACCATGCTTTGCTTTACTTTATCCTGAATACTTATGTAAAGCATTACTACATGCACCTGTACAGGCATCTCAAGAACACATTTCTGTCTCTAACACTATTCCCCATGAAAATAACTCAAAGTTCATTGCAAGGGCCCTTTTTTCTTGTTTGGGGCAGAGGAAATCAATATAACCAAGGGACATCCTAATTTTTAAATCTCCCGTCCCCCAAAGCAAGAATATTTTTAATGGTAATTAAGGTAACTTACAAAGAAGAAAAGAGTAAACATAGTAGGTTGCTAATTGACAGATTGTTATTAACATACACACACAGACATAAACAATCAATAACAGTAATTGTACAGTTATTCAAATTTAAATTCTCAAGGTATATAAATGTCAAGAAGTCTATAAAGGTTTCTAAAGTGGATAGATGTAAAAGATGCTGAAAATTATTCCTGTCAACGTTAGTAAGTTGATTGCTATCCTAATTGCATGGGTCATTATTGGGTGGAAAAAGGGAAAATAAATCTTAACTGTGAATGAGAAACAATCCTTTCCCTTAAATTGAAACTACCTTATTGAATAAAGTAGTAAGTTTTGTTTACTTACTCAGAATTTCCTGACCATTCTATAAAAATTCTGCTCCCTCCATTTTACAGTAGGTACACAATACATATTTTTAAGTGAATTAAGATTAATGTAACTTAAGACTGCATTCAGCTGTTCTAGCACCCATTGAGTTTATGAGAACAAAATAGCCCAGGACGTTTGTTCTACACAAATGCTATTGCCAAACCTGTTCATCTAACAGTGTTTACTACCCACCTTGTGCAAACTTTAATTTTGTTAATGCCAATGAGTGACTCACATATCTGAATTCCTGAGTAGTCAATAAAAAAATTTAAGGACAAGGACAATGCCTTATTCTTGTTTTGAATCCCTAGATTTTAATTCAGTGTCTGACATTTATTAGACAATCTATAAGTATGCACTTAATGAAGAAGATAAATGGAGGAACGCATTATGATTAAATTCTTAATTCTTATTTATCTTTCCTGCAAATATCTTCACAGTTTAATTTTAAATCTTAAAATGATTTATCTATATTAGCAGATATTTTTCCAAATTATTTTTCATTCACAAATTTGCTATATTGACATTTATTCTTCTTTTATTCTATTTGTATTTTATAATATACACTGATTACCTTCTAGGTAGCAATTGTTTTTGGTGATGTAAATATATAGAACTGAAGGAGAATTTTGTACATTGCTCTTTAACACGCATTCTCTCTTTAAAATGAAATATCTTTTCCTCCCCACCCTCACCTTTCCTCTCTACTATTTGCACATGAAATAGCTTAGGTTTTGGAATTGGAAGAGTAAATTTAAATTTGATTTCTAGCAGGTATCAACGATGTGACTTCCTGAAAGAATCTTAAACTAGAGCTTTAATCCATCTGTAAAATGGAGATATAGCACTAACATTTCTTCACTGGGATGTTAGTGAACAGTATTCTATTGTAAAGCAACCACAACAATGTCAGAACTTAGTAAATTCTCAAATACAGTCCCTTTCTTTTTGCACCTGCACATTATAAACCTTGCCATTCTTTAAATCCCAGAGCACCTTTAAATCCATCCTTTTCTCAAAATCTAATCTGGCACTCCAGGTTTGTCCTACCATTTAGTGGATTACCTACTCCCCTCTACTGTTGTATGTTTTTGTTGTTTGCCTTTTTCTTATGCTTTTGTCCACCAATCTGTCTTAAGTTTGGCCTAATGCTCAAGATGGATGTGACTTTGATACTAGAGAGAGCTGGCCCGGGGTTAGAAAAACTGAATTCTCATCAAGCTCATCTTGTTGTTGGTTGAAATAGGCTCTCCCAAGGGTTTGCGAGAAAAGCATTTCAAGCATCCACGCGTGGGAGACTGTGGCGTGGCTAGGTGTTCTGGTGGTGAAAAATCAGAGTTCCCGCCTGGCTTTCCAACATCCTATCCATCTCCTGCCCTCTTACTATGGAAAAAGTGCAATCATGTCTTCAGCAGGCCGCAACAAAATGTCAGTGCGCGCCCTGACCAGTGTGGCTCAGTGGCTAGAGTGTCGCCCTGTGGACTGAAGAGCCCCAGGTTCAATTCCGGTCAAGGGCATGTACCTTGGTTGCGGGCACATACCCAGTAGGGGGTGTGCAGGAGGCAGCTGATCGATGTTTCTCTCTCGTGGATGTTTCTAACTGTGTCTTCAGCAGGCCGCAACAAAATGTCAGTGCCTGCCCTGACCAGTGTGGCTCAGTGGCTAGAGTGTCGCCCTGTGGACTGAAGAGCCCCAGGGTCAATTCCGGTCAAGGGCATGTACCTTGGTTGCGGGCACATACCCAGTAGGGGGTGTGCAGGAGGCAGCTGATCGATGTTTCTCTCTCGTGGATGTTTCTAACTCTCTATCCCTCTCCCTTCCTCTCTGTAAAACATCAATAAAATATATTTTTTTAAAACATCAGTGCCCAAAGCTTGTGCTTCATATTAAGCTTAGTCCCTTCAGAGCCCAGTCTACAGCCCAGTCGCTGCTAAATTGGCACGGGAGGCATGGTCCCCTGCTCCCAGGGGAGGACGCTCGCACATGAACAGACTAGTGTGGGTCACCAAGCCAGAGAAGGAAACCTTCTTTGGTTACCAGAGATGATGTATTCTCGGGCTTGGGAGGAACCGGGAGGTTTTTCACAATAACCAACCAACTTCCCAAGCTTTCGAGGGCTTCTGATGGGGTCCAGCCCCTCGCCAATTTATTATTTCCCCAGGTTAGACCGACAGACCTCTATGGTCAAGTACCTCCCGCTGAACCATTTTGGTTTCTAGTGTGCATGTTCCTATCTCCCCCTACTTCTCCCAAACAATCTAGGAGAGGGGAAGGGAGGGGCATTAACCCCCTGGAGTGTGTGTGAAGCTGTAGATCCTAGTGAAGCAAACAGACCCAGCGTTCCCAGCTGGCCCATGCTTAGTAATGTCTGACTTCCCTTGCTTTCTTTCCCTTGTTAATAATTAGCTGTGATAACAATCTCATCTCTCTGGCAAGTAGAAGGCTCCGTATTATTCATCAGACAAAGTTGCTGTTACTTGCCTTTCCTGTCTAGCTCGAAAGGTGGTTGTAAGGACGCAGTGTAAAAAGTTCCAAAGGGAACTTATAACACAGCACCTGCTTTCAGGGCTGTATAACATGATAACACTAACCTAACTCATATAATCAGTGCAGACTACTAAGCTCTTGATATGTGCCAGACACCTGCCACACAATCCATGCCCTGTGTCTGAGAGGCAGCCTGGCAGAATGAAGAACTAGGTTTTGCTGTCAGACCAACTGGGTTTGAATTATGGCTCTGCCATTTACTTGCTGTGTGGACTTGGGTTAATTGTTTAACCTCTCTGTGCCTCAGTTTTCTCATCTATAAAATGAACTTAAAGTCACTCACCTCAGATACTCATCCTGTATAGTAAATTAATAAATAATTGAAATAATTCTATAAGGCACTCTATAAATGTGTATTAAACAAGCTTTCTCATTTAATCCACACAATCCTAATATTATTATTCCTATTGTAATGTTAAAGCAACTGAGGCTAAGCCAAATGTAAAACAACTTGTGAGAGAGCAGACACTTTACCCACTACATCTAACTCAAAATCTAGAAGGGTTCATTGTGAAGTGAGGGTCGGGGAGCGGGCCGAATTTTATAAGGTCTGAATACATTTTTGGAAGTCATTGTGGGGGCAGTGTTACTGGAACCCAGTGGTAAAAGCAAGCAATGCTGCTGAACATTCTACAATCCACAGGCCCAAAATATTAATAGTCTTGCCAGACAAAACACTGGACAGCAGTTAAATTTAAATTTCAGTTAGATAACATAAACTTTTTAATATAAAGAATATATAAATGATGCCGTTAATAATCTGATTATTAACAGGGAAGGAGGAAAGGGGAAACTAGGTAGCGCAGGCATGTCATTTATACAGAGTTGCCAGGAAGCTGCAGCGAACACTCTCCAAGCCTATTGTCCGCAGACCCATGGGGGACGGGACTGGACTATAGACGCATGTCCAGTAAGGCCTGGGTGACCTGGGAAGACTACGGCTACTGCAAACTCGGGAAGATATGATATTTAAACTCCTGGACAAAGGGAGTTCTCTCTCTTGCTTTCTTTCCCTCAATCCTCTTGCTCTCGTGGGACTCCTGTTGCAGGGGGCTCACTCCCCTGCATTTGCCCACATGGCTCACAGCCATGTGGACTCCACACAACGAACCAATGGATGATAACTACCCTGATGCTGCATTGGACTCAACTCCACCACGGAACGGAAACTCTGGTCACGGCCCTGCTTTTGGCTTTGCTGGACTCCCAAGTGCACCTTTTTCAGGACTGATTTAAAGGCAATGGGACTTTACCAACTAAGGAATATAACTCTGTGCAAATAAAAACCATTCATTCTCCTATGTGAGTCTTAGAAAATTTCTTTTCCGAAGATATCACAAGAGCCACCCCACTCCCACTAGCAATGTAGGCATCCCATCAACCCAATCCTCTGGTAACACAAATATTTAGATAAATGTGTCTCAGAAAATATTTGTGACATTTTTAACCAGGATTCATGCATTTTTATTTGCTAAATCTTGCCAGCTATAAAGTACCTGATTAGATTTTTACAAAAACTCCATGAATCAGTGGTACATGGAATACCCTTGTTTATAATTTACCAAACAGAAAAAAAAAA
>NW_006299510.1:328376-350235 GCF_000327345.1 Myotis davidii
CCTTTTCATTAGAGTGGCAAATGGAGCTAAAGAACATCATATAATTTATTTTCTATAATAACTAGAATATGTATGAGTGGAAGAGATGAATAACAGAAATTGTTTCGTGGGCCTCATAAGAGACAACAACCTGTTCAACTGGCTAGAGAAGTCACTTACTAGTGAGTCTGCCTTCTCGCAGGTGAAAAAGACCCTCTGAATAATAAGAGGCTTTAGTTTGGGGAAGGTTTGGAGCAGAAAAGCTCTGTGCCAGCACTTCTTGGAGTCTCTCTCTGCCTGTGGTGCCTGGCTAGCTGCCGACCGAAGCTGAGAGGAGGTGCCCATGGGCTTGGGAACTTGCAACAAAATCGACTGATTTCATTTTCAGTTTAGAAATCTTCCAGGTCAATGTTTAATTCTGCTACTTTATTTTTTCCTAGCTTTATTGAGATATAAATTGACATATAACATTGTGTAAGTCTAGGTTGTACACATAATGATTTGATATATGTATATGTCGTGAAATAATTACCACAATAAGTTTAGCTAACATCCATCACTTCACATAGTTATCATTCTTTTTTTTAAATATTATTTTTATTGAATTCAGAGAGGGAGAGATGGAAACATCAATGATGAGAGAGAATCATTAATTGGAGCCTCCTGCACGCCCCGTCCTGGGGATTGAGCTTGAAACCTGGGTATGTTCCCTGACCGGAAATCAACCTTGACCTCTTGGTTCATAGGTCCATGCTCAACCACTAAGCCACACTGACCAGGCATCTCTCTCTTTCTCTTTATTCTTTTATGATAAGAACGTTTAAGATCAGCAACTTCCAAGTACCCTATACAGTACTGTTAACTATAGCTACTATGTTGTACAGTATATTTATCATATAACTGGAAGTTTGTACCTCATTTCTCCAACTCCCTAAAACCTGGTAACTAACAATCTACTCTCTATTTTTATGAGTTCAGCATTTTTAGATTTCATATTCAAGTGAGAGCATACAATATTTGCTTTATTGCTTTTTTTCTGTCTGACATTTATTTTACTTAGCATAATGCCCCCAGAGTTTATCCAATTTTATCTCAAATAGCAGAATTTTCTTCTTTTTCATGGATGAATTATATATATATATGATATTTTTAATCCATTTAACTATTGAAGGATACAGGTTATTTCCATGTGTAGCTATTGGAAATAATGCTACAATAAATACGGTGGTACAGATATCTTTTGGGGATAGTAATTTCATTTCCTTCAGATATATACCCAGGAATGTGATTGCTAAATCACATGATAGTTTTTTTTGTTGTTTTTTGTTGTTGTTGTTTTTTAGAAACTTCCATGCGGATTTCCAGAGTGCTGTGCCAATTTACATTCCCATTAACAGTGCACAAGGGTTTTATTTTCCCCACATGCAGGCTTTTCTCTACATATTATCTCTTGTCATTTTGATAATGGCCATTCTAGCAGATGTGAGGTGATATCTCATTGTGGTTTTGATTTGCATTTCTCTGAGGATGAGTGTCATCAAAGACCTTTTTATATACATCAGACAATATATATATATATGGTATTTTTGGAAAAACTGTCATTTTTGCTCCTTTGCCTATTTTAAAATCATATTTTTGTGTCGTTGCTATTGAATTCTATGAGTTTCTTATATATTTTGGATATTAATCCCTTTAATTTAAGAGGTTAATTAACAAAATATCTTAAGTAGCCAAAGCAATCTTGAGAAAGAACAAAGCTGGAGGGATTACACTTTCTGATTTTAAACTATATTTCAAAGCTGTAGTAATAAAAACTGTATGTCACTGGCATAAAAACAGACACAGGTCAATAAAACAGAAACAAAAACCCAGGCAGGTATGGTCAACTCACATTTGAAAGGGGAATCAATAATACTCAATAGGAAAGGACGGTCTCTTTAATAAATCTGTAGGAAAAGGTCATTGTGATAGAGGGTCATGTGACCAAAAGAGAACTTCCTTCTAGGCGGGGAGAGGGTTGAAAACACAGCAAACACTCACTCTGCTCCGCAGAAATTTTCGCCCTTTGTGCAGAAAGTTCTGTTTCCTCTTTCAACACCTGGGAAAACTCAGCGACCTGAGGTTGACAGGCCATTCACTAGGTACAAGGACATTCTTCCAGGCAAGTAGCTGCTGGCCTCACAAAACCATGCTCTCTGAGTTTGTTATGGTTTCACTTACTGTAACTTGTGGTATCAAAACCACTTCCTGAAATTGTAAAGTACTTTCCCAGAATAAGTGGCCTTCCCCCTTCCAAGAAAAAAGTGGCAGTGCTCAAATTTGACTCTTGTGCTGAGGAATCTTTTGAATGAATATAACGGAAAGAGTTTGATGTCATTCCTGATAAGCTGTGTTGTTATTATTCTGGCCATAGTTTGTGAATTGTAATTGTGGCTTCCCATTTAATTGTCATAACTGGATATAAATTTTAAAAAATTCAGAAAAGTTCAATAAAAATACAAATGGTTAAGCAAAAATAATTAAGTAAATGTATAGGGAAACTAGATATTCATATGCAAAAGAATGAAATTGAATTCCTATCTAACACCATTTACAAAAATTAACTCAAAATGGATTAGATTTACATGCAAGACTTGAAACTATCAAACTAAACTCCTAGAAGAAAATGTAAAAAAAAAGCTCATCGACCTTTCCAGGGAAATGAGTGATTTCTCAGAGGAGCTTTGTTGGCTATTTTGTGTCCTTATATGGGCTTTCCATTTCCAATCATGGCCTGGGTATGTTGATTAGCATGCTAATGTATTACAATGAGCATATAACAAGGCTAGGTATAACCCTGAGATGAAATTAGTCTGCATGTTGGATTGAGCTGGTGTTTGCCAGTTGTAAGCCATATATTCAGCGGGAAGAGGGGTGGTCTTACCTCTTGGCAGCTCCTGTAGCTTTCACTGATTGCATCTGCTCTGCCACATACCCTATTTTAGCATCTTTAAGAGGTATATTTGGCAGAAACTGGTTTGGCTCAGTGGATAGAGCGTTGGCCTGCGGACTGAAAGGTCCCAGGTTCGATTCCGGTCAAGGGCATGTACCGGGTTGCGGGCATGTCCCCAGTAGGAGATGTGCAGGAGGTGGCTGATCAATGTTTCTAACTCTCTGTCTCTCTCCCTTACTCTCTGTAAAAAATCAATAAAATATATTTTAAAAAAAGAGGTATATTGGGGGGATAAAATTGACTCAGTTTTTTTATTGGATTCTGTATAGTTTTTGTGAGCAACATTTAGCTAGAAAAGAAAGGAAGGAACCTTCATCCCTAATCAATACTCTTTCAGGTTTTGAGGTAGAATCCATATATTAGCTGGCTTTTTCTGCTGTTTCAGAGGGAGAATTAAATGCCAGGAAGGTGTGACCTCATTTTCTGAGGTTTCTTTTGTGGATCTTCCCTGAATGCTCAAATATCCAAACATGATTGAGTGAATCTGCATGACAAGGGCACTATTGTTCCTAAATAAGAGAAGTAAAAATTCAGTGAATGTGACCATATTGATTCTGATTTCCATGAACATAATCATCAAAGCAATAGCCCAGGCAAAGTTCCTTGAGTCCTGCCAATAGCTCACCAAAGCAAAACAAGGAGAACGATTTTCACAAGCACAGCCTTGTTTTGACATAGCTGGGTTAGAATTCTGGGAGTGGGCATCCATGGGCTTAGAGAGGCTAAAAGTGATCTTGGATACTGTAAGTAATCCATTCCTTGGAACATCTAACCTATAATGGGGGAAATAAGGAAAAGAGTATCCCAGTTATTGAGGTAACAGTGATGTTTCCTAATCAGTTAATTGCCACTGGTCTAAAACAGAAACCATCTCCACATGCCACGATATTTTGTATTTAATTTATATATTATAAAAATAAATATATCACTCACAATTCAGGTGTTCTTGAATATTTTCAGCTGAAATTTCTCACGAAAAATGATTTTAAAGTTGATCAGGGCTGCCAGTTAGGGGAATATATATAGTGTGTGGGGGGAAGTTTTGCCGCTTGCGTCTATAGACGCTTACGGTGTACAATGGGTTAAGTCGTTTGTAAGTCTCAACCTTTCTGTGTTCCCAACAGATAAGAGCCTAAATGAAAAAAGAAAAATATTAGTTAATTCAGTATCTGAAGACACACTTAATAACTTGCTGGATGATGTCCTAAGAGAAAAGGTGCCAAACCAAGAGGAGATCAAAAAAGGAAAATGGTACAACTATAAACAAAGCCTGTGACTTGACTGACTTTGTGATTCCCAAAGAGTCCCACACCAGCTAATTACTGATATGCTATATCTGCAAGAGACATTCCACTCTTGCTTCCAAGTTGGGATTTTCTTCAGGTAAGGTTCCTCAATTTTGTTTAAAAGGTGTCTCAACTTGCCCTTGCAGCTTGGCACTCACAAGTTGCTTTTTTATTCACTTGTCAAGCAATGGATGACTCATCAACTCTTTACTTAATAGCTCCTCACCTTAGGCTCCCATTCATTTTCCACAGAAGGGGCTGCCCTGCTCCCTCTGTTCTCTTTGGCTTTGTCCCTGGAAAATCCCCCCCCCCCACGCCAGCCTGGCAAACATCAGTGTTTTTAAGTCTAGACCATATCTTACTCTTAGTCTGAAATAGTCTTCTATTATAGCTTAGTAATTTAGTTCTACAGAAATAATTTTTAAAACTTTATTCTAATCTTTCTATTTAATAAAAGAGAAAAACCTTCATGTTGGTCATTGACAGTAGGTCCTTGTAGTTCAAGAAAGCTCTTGAAAAAAAAATTAAAAGCAGTTTTCTCCTTTTTTTTTTTTTTTACCTACTTGATTTACACATGTTTTAAAGTCATTTCTCTGGCCACTTGCCCTTCCCTTCACTTCAAATATATTACTCTTTTTTTATTTTTCAATAATGATAGAACAAAGATGTCATCTCTTCTACAAAAGCAAAGGGTCATTGTTTTCTTTACTCTCTCTCTTTTTTTTAAGCTAGATAGCTTAGAAATATTTCTCATGTCTTCACTGTGCCAAATCCAAATGTTTTGCTTTAGGAAAGAAGAATTAACACCAGTCTGTTTCAAACTCTTTGAAAAAAATGAAGAGAAAGAAACAGTTCCTAACATATTTTATAAGGCCAGAATTACCCTGATACTAAAACTACATAAAGACATCACAAGAAAAAAAAATTACATGGTACTATCCTTTATGAATAAAAATGTAAAAATTCTCAACAAAATAATATTGAATGGAATTAAAAGTATACTCACCCTGACCAAGAAGAAGTTTTCCCAATAATGTAAGGGGGCTTCAACATAAGAAAAATTGCCCAGATGGTGTTGCTCAGTGGTTGAGCATTGACTTATGAACCAGGAGGTTATGGTGCGATCCCTAGTCAGGGTACATGCCTGAGTTACGGGCTTAATCCCCAGCAAGGAACTTGCACGAAGCAGCTGATCAATGATTCTCTCATCATTGATGTTTTTTTCTTTCTCTCCTTCTCCTTTCCTCTCCAAAATCAACAAAAAATATTTTTTTAAAAAAATAAATCAATCATTGTAATACATCATATTAATAGAATGAAGGGGGAATAAAACATGACAATGTCAACTGATGCATAAAATTACATATGACAAAATCCAATATTCTTTCAGAAAACTAGAAATAAAGAAAATTTTTTTCTCAGCATGATAAAGGGTATTTATGAAAAACACTAATATCATACTCCTTGATAAAAGCCTGAAATCTTTCCTGCCAAAATCAGGAAAAATGCAAGGGTAACTGTTTTCACTGATGCTATTTAACATTGTAATAGAAGTTCTAGACAGAGTTATTAAATAAGGAAGATAAATTAAAAATATCCAAATTGTAAATGAAGAGGTAAAATGATCTCCATTCACAGATGACATTCTACATAGAGAAACTCCCAAAGAATTCACAAGAAATCTCTTAGAGCTAATCAACAAATTCAGCAAATTTGCAGTGTGCGAGATCAACACACACAAAAATTAGTGTTGTTTCTATACACTGGCAATCAATACCTGAAAAGAAAATTGGAAAAGCAATTTCATTTACAATAGCACCAAAAATAATTATATGCTTAGAAATAAATCTAGCAAAGGAGGTAAAAGACTTGTACACTGAAAACTATAAAATATTACATAAAAGAAATTAGAAAGATATAAATAAGTGAAAATAGAACCAATTTTCATAACAATATTCTTAAGATGTTGATACTACACAAAGTAGTCTACAGATGCAACATAACACTTATCAAAATTCCAACACCTTAACATTTTAGAACTAGAAAAGCCAATCATCAAATTATATGGAATTGAAGGAGTCCCAAACAGCCAAAGCTATTTTACAAAAGAACAAAGTTGGAGGGCTGATTCTTCTCACATTTTAAATGTACTATAAAGCTACAGTAATTAAACAATACGGTATAAGGACAAACATGTGGGTCAACGGAATGTGATAGAACATCCAGAAATACACTTCATACATATAATTAATTGATTTTTGACAGGTTGCCAAGATTATTGAAAAGAGAGAGTATAGTCTTTTGACAAATAGTACTGGAAACTGGATATAAACATGCAAAAGAAAAATTTTGGACCTTACCTTACACCCCATATACAATTAACTCAAAATGAATCAAAGGTCTACACTTAAGAGCTAAAATAATAAAACTATTAATAGAAAACATTGGGGAAAATCTTCATGACATCAGATTTGGAAACAACTCATGGAATTCCACTCCCAAAAAATAGTCAATAAAAGAAAAAAGTAAATAAAATGGATTTTATCAAAAAACAAAACAAAAAACAAACACCAAACTTTTGTGCTTTAAAGAATACAATCAATAAAGTAAAAATATAATATATTGAATGGAGCACAACGATTATTTTTCTTATATCTGATAATGGACTAATATTCAGAATAGATAAAATACTTCTAAAACTCAACAACAACAAACAAGTACAAACAACCCAATTCAAAAGTATGCTAAGGATTTGAATAGTCCTTCCTCCAAAGAGGAGATACAAATGGCTGATAAGGACATGAAAAGATGTCAGCTATTAGCGGAGTTCAAGTCAAAAGAACAATGAAATAACACTGCACAAGTATTAGTTGGCTACTAGGAACATACACGCGCGCGCACACACACACACAGAGGTAATCACCAGTATTGGTAAGGATGTGGTGAAATTAGAACCCTAATTTCTGCATTGCTGGTAGAGATGTAAAATGGTAGTCAGTGTTGAAAACAATTTGGCAGTTCTCAAAATGTTATACTAATGTACAACCCATCAATATATATTCCTAGTTATATATCCAAAATAATTGAAAGCAGGGATTTGAACAGGTATATGTACAACATTGTTCATAGCAGCACTAATCACAATAGCTAAAAGGTGGATACAACCCACTGTCCATCAACAAATGAACGGATAAAAGAAATCATATCACTCAGTGGTAAAAAGGAATGAAATTTTGATATATGAATGGGCCTTAGAAACATTATGTTTACTGAAATAAGTTAGACATAGAAGGAAAACTATTATAAATTTTGCTTATCTGATATAACTAGAATATACAAATTCATAGATAAAAGCTTACCTAGATATGGGGATAAGGGGAAGTTATTGTTTAATGGGTATAGAGATGTTGGGGATGATGAAAAAGGTTAGATAATGGTGGTGTTTATAGAATGATGTGAATACATTTAATGCAACTCAATTGTACTTATGAATGGTTAAAATAATAATTACTATATTAGGCATATTGTGAAACATTTGGCAGACATATTCTAGTAACTATGACATTAACAGCAATAACAGCAAAATAACAATAACAATGGCCACTTCTGAGTACTTTCCATAAATTGGTCACTGGAAAGTGCAAGGCAGTCGCCACTTATTCTTTCTATTCCACAAACCATCGTGGTAGAAAGGGCAGGTATTATGAGCTGATGTTTAAAGGTTTACTCTCCTCAGGCTATGGAGTTAGTGCTAAGGAGATTTGTCACTCGCCCAGAGCACAGGACCTCAGATAGTACATTTTTGCTGTTCGTGTCTTATGGCCTCCGGGATACAATCTGTGGGACTCTGCATAGCGATGAAAACCCAGATGTGCTACCTTATGACACCATATTCCAGATTTTCAACAATAGCAACTGCTGCCATCTAAAGGACAAGCCCAAGGTCATCATTGTCCAGGCCTGCAGAGGTGGTGAGTTCTGACGGGGTAGAGAGGTCAGGGAGGTGTGTATCATGCACGGTTTGACTGGGTGCATTATCTACTGAAAATAACCCTGAACCCACCTTACTTGCAATTATACCTAATGTACTTCTTTGGGAAGAATACCTAGAGATGACAACAGAGAAATTGATATACAAATAAATATAAACGCTATTCATTCTCAGTGGACCATAGCAAGTGATGATGATATCAGTGCTAACTCTAAATGATCTTTATGTGGAACTATTAAAATTGTAACATATAAATGACTTCAATTTCAACATTTATGTATCAAAATTTTATTAGCTCTGGCTGGATGAAAGAAGGTGAAGTGATTAAAAAAATAAAAATATTATATAACACATAGATACAGACAATAGTGTGGTGATGGGCAGAGGGAAAGGGGGTGAGGGTAGGTGGAGGTGGGCAAAGAGACTTTGCTTGATGGGAGCACAATGCAATGTGCTAATGACGTTTTGTTGAGTTGTACACTTGAAACCTGCATGGTTTTGTGAACCAATGTCACCCCAATAAACTCAATTAAAACTGAATGTTACTGTATGTAAATTATACCTCAATTAACAAAAACAACAAATAATTATGACATTTTCTTATATTTTAATTCAAACTTTAATATATTTATATCACTTTAATATATTTATATTACTTGGGGAATGGCTTAGAAGGGATAAGTAACAATGGGAAAGGAAAGGAAAAACTTGTTTTAGAATCCTATGTCTGTTATTGAATTAAGCAGATATTTCCTTCCTTGACATTGCAATGTTATTTTACTGTCATTAAACCAAAAACTGGTTACTTGGGAATAGTCAATAGTGTTTTATAGCACCATTACGCTCCCTGATCGATGGGTACATTTCAGGTCTAGATGGTAGTTGCTATTTATTGACATCCTGTTAAATGGGAGTAGAGATAATGTTGTGTTCGGCCTTTACTGAGTGTGTGTGTGTGTGTGTGTGTGTGTGTGTGTGTGTGTGTGCATGCGCAATTAATTAGAACACCTTCATTAAGGGCACCCTATTTATTTAGTTGTCAGAGGGTTGCTAGCATGGGCTTAGCAGTGAGGAATATAACAGGTGGTGTCCCCTCAGCAAACCCTGGAGAGGTGTGGGTCCTTGACTCTCCAGTGGCCTCAGCAGACAGCTCTGCAGAGTCTCCAGAGGACTTGAAGGATGATGGTGTCCACAGGACCCATGAGGAGAAGGATTTCGTTGGTTTCTGCTCCTCAACACCACGTATGTGTCTTTCATTTGTAGGCAAGGTTTTGTAGGGATGAGGACTGCCTGCCATCATAATTTGGCTCAATATTCCGAAAGAACACAGGGTAAAAGTCTTTGGGGAGAATTTATAAAGGAAAGAAGAACCCATCGAAGTTTCTGAAGCCTTCTTTCATAGTTTCCTATGGCTGTCCAGTCTCCCTCAGATTCTACATCCATCCAGATGCTAGTATTGCATATCCTATACGTGATCAGTCAGTAGGCACACAGCAATACTGATGTAGTGAGTCTATTGTGAAAAATAGCATTGTTTTCACTGCTGAAGAGAGTATTAAAAGAAAAAGAGGGTGTGCTCTTCTTTGCAGAAAGCTTATTTTCTAGTTTGGAAAACAAGAAATCGAGCTATAAAATGCTGTTAAAAGATCATTTAATAATTAGCAGCGCATGGTAAAGTGATATTGCAATGTGTGGTAATAATGAGGTTTAAAGAATTAATTCCCTGTAAATTTTGGAGATTAAACCCTTATCTGAGATATCATCGGCAAATACGTTCTCCCATGCAGTGGGCTTTCTTGTTTTGTTGGTTTCTCTTGCTATGCAGAAGCTTTTTATTTTGATGTAGTCCCATTTGTTTATTTTCTCCTTAGTCTCCATTGCCTTAGGAGCTGTGTCTGTAAAGGTATTGCTATGAGCCGGACCTGTTTGGCTCAGTGGATAGAGTGTTGGCCTGAGATATCATCGGCAAATACGTTCTCCCATGCAGTGGGCTTTCTTGTTTTGTTGGTTTCTCTTGCTATGCAGAAGCTTTTTATTTTGATGTAGTCCCATTTGTTTATTTTCTCCTTAGTCTCCATTGCCTTAGGAGCTGTGTCTGTAAAGGTATTGCTATGAGCCGGACCTGTTTGGCTCAGTGGATAGAGTGTTGGCCTGCAGACTGAAGAGGCCCCCCCTCGTGCACTGCTGGTGGGAATGCAGACTGGTGTAGCCACTGTGGAAGACAGTATGGAGTTTCCTCATATAGTTAAAAATGGAACTTCCGTTTGACCAAGTGATCCCACTTCTAGGACTATCTCCCAAGAAATCAGAAACACCAATCAGAAAGGATATATGCACCCCCTGTATTCATAGCAGCACAATTTACAATAGCTAAGGTTTGGAAACAGCCTAAGTGCCCATCCGAAGATGAGTGGGTTAAAAAACAGTGGTACAAAAAAACAAAAAACAAAAAACCGTGGTACATCTACACAATGGAATATTACACTGCTATAAAAAAGAAGGAACTTTAACCATTTACAACAGAACTGGAGAGCATTATGCTAAGAGAAATAAGCCAGTCAGAGAAAGACAAATATCACATGATCTTACTCATACATGGGATGTAATGATCAACATAATTGAAGGGCAGGGGAAGGGGGTTGTTTAGAGAGCAACCAAAGGACTTGTATGCTTACATATTAGCATAACTGATGGATACAGACACTGGGGCGGTGGGGGCTTGCCCAGGGTGGGAATGGCTGGTGGGGGGGTCAATTGGGGGAAAAAGAGACATATGTAAAACTTTAGACAATAAAAGAAATTATTTAAAAAAGGAATTCCCAAAAGCATCATATTTAAGGTGGTATAGTTTAAAAAAGAAGATAGTATAAGTAGAAAGAAGAGAATTCTCAGGCCTGTACAAAGGCAGATAGAATTTCTAAAATGTTGAAGCAAAATCTTATTCTTATTTAATATGTTTTATTTAATTTATTAAGACATATGTATATCTATAGATTTATATCTTTAAATTAGATTATATACATTTATAGATGATATAGATGATATAGACATAGATATATTCTAGCACATCTCTGTCAGCTAAATATTATTATTTCATTCACCCAAAAAAAGGAATCTAAAGCTCACAAAAATCATATCAATTACCTGAGCAAACGCTAGTAGTATTAAGATATGAACCCAAGTTCATTTGAGTATAAAGTTTAGGCTATTTTAGTAAACTTGACAAAAAACAATATAAAAGCTATATTATTTAAACTTTTGGGCCCCTCCAGAGTCAGAAACATGTAGACTTTTGTGCCCAGGCATGGCCTACTGAAATATCAGAATACAGCCTTCTTAGCAAAAGCTGTGTCTGTCCCTGCATGACTGACCTAGGAGTTGAACCACCAGGTGTTAACTACAAGAGAACATCTTTGGGTTTCTTGCTGGCTGGCCTTTTATTGGCAGAGGGCATTCATGGTGTAGTATAGAAGTATCTTCTGAGCCAGACAAATGTGGGTTCAATAATTGTGTCTTCAATTTGTAGCTCTTAGGATTAAAAAAATATTAAGATTAAGTTAGAAAATATTTGCTGGGAAATAAGATCTAAACATACTGGTTTTAGATTTTGAAGCATAGAACTGTGGTTCTAGAACTCTATTTTCTCATGCTATAACCCTTGCATGATGTCATTTATGGTTCAATCTAAGTCCACCATATCACTGTATATAAAGCCAAGCCCAGAAATCTAAGTCTTTATTTTTCCTACATGCATAAGTCTGTCTGGAGGTATTTGCAATTTATGACCTTTTTTGTAGGATGAAGGCTGCAACTCAAAATTTAGCATTTCCTTTATTCACAGATAATGTTTCTTAGAGAAGAGCAGGTGGTTCTCTCTTCATCACACAACTTATAAATTATATTCAAGAATATTCCAGGCATTATCACCAGACAAAAATATTTGTGATGGTAAGTAGCATATTATCTGTTACAGTATTCATTTATTCATAGAAGTAAAAAATTTATAGAAGAAATAAACCAGCTGCATATTTTACACAAATTATAGAATATTATTCACACTGTAGCACACCTTGTTTTTTAATTATTTCCAAAGTACTAAGCTCTAGTAGACAAAGACAGTTAACATATGTTAATATTCAAAATATAAAAACATGGGAGACAAGGATGAGATAAAAAATATTAAATACAGAACATTATAGAAAATGAATATGACCTATGGGGATAACATGTGGTAGGGAATAATATTTACTTACACATGTCAACTTATTATCTTGAGTGAGCTTCCAGGCTACTGCATATGGAGGCAGAAATAAGACAGAGCCTGGTTGACTCCCACAATTGAAGAGAGAGACCTAACAATCCAGGGAGAACAAGGTGGCTAGAGTTCACAGAACAGAATACCAAAGATGAGAGACACAAAGAGAGAACTCTGGAGACGTTCAGAGGGTCCCCATGATGTATTTAGCAGAGTATGCTCAGTGTGTGTGTGTGTGTGTGTGTGTGTATGCGCGCGCACGTGAACTGCTAAGTCAGAGGAAATAGCTATCCTAAGGAACTACAAAGGAAAATACTATGGTACCCATACAAAGCCAGGAATAGTGCCTATGGCCACTAGCCAGACTGGAAAAATATCATAATTTGCCTGAAAACTACTCAGAACCGTCTTACCTAAGTTGTAGGGAATCAAGGACTCTGGAAAAAATAATTCTCTGGTTCCTCCCAGCAGAGCAAAAACGAACACACAAGATCAAAATGTCCACAAGAATATATACAAAAGCACTTGAAAATATACCACTATAAGCCAAATTTCAAAATATATGACATCCAATACAAATTGACACCAGGGATGTAAAGAATCAGGAAAATAAAACATACTATCAGCAGAACAATCAAAACTGAATCATAACTGGCACAGATACTAAGATTGACAAGAAGGACAATAAATCATATTAAATATATCTAATAATTAAGTAGAGGCATGGAAGATCTTAAAAAATCTAAATTGTATTTTGAAATAGATAAACTAGAATGTGTAAGCTGAAAAATGCACTGATTAGATTATTAGCTGATTAGCTATTGTAAAAATAAAAAATAATAAACTTGAAGAAACTATACAAGATGAAGCACAGCAAACAACAAAAATATAATTAAAAAATAAACAAAGCATCAGTGAACTGTGAGATCAATTGAAAAGGCCTATGTTACATAGAAGTCCCAAAGGGGAAGGAACAAAAAAATATTTGAAGAAATAATAGCCAAATTTTCTCCAAATGTAATAAAATCTATAAATCTATCAATTAAAGAAGGGTAACAAACCTCAAGTATTAAAAATGTAGAGTAAATACAACAGACTCATATTAGTCTGAATTCTCTAAACAATTGGTAAAAAAGTGAAGAGAAAAAAGAAACAAGCTATATAGAGAGAAAAAGAGTAAAGAGTGCAGCAGGTTAATTATTAGAAACAATTCATGCTAGAAAACAGTAGTGAAAGACAAAGAAAGTCATCCTAAAATTCTAAGTTCAGTAAACATAAAATTATTTTTCATAAACAAAGGCAACATAAAGACTTTTCAGCCATACAGAAGCTGAAATATCCCATCACCAGCAGAGCTGCACTATAAGAAATATTAATGGAAGTCAGTCAGCAAAAGATACCATATGAAAATATAGGTCCACAGAAAAGAATGGAAATACTGGAAATGGTAACGACAAGGACAATTAAGTATACATTTTCTTTTAAAAAACACTCTTTAAGGGAAAATTTGATGATTTAAACAAAAATAGTAACACCTGTTGTGAGATGACAAGTTAAAGTTATCTACACTAATAAAAGACAAACATGCAAATTGACCGCACCTTCGCTATGCCTTAAGCCATGCCCGCCAGCCAACCAGAGCAACTATAAGCAAATTAACCCAACCAAGATGGTGGCCAGCAGCACGGAGCTGGAGCGAGCAGGAGGCTTGGTTGCTCCAATGATGAAGGAAGCCAAGCTTTCCGCCTGCCGTGACCCAGCACTGAGCTCCACTCAAAGCAACAAAGTTTCAATTATAGAAGGTAAATAAATCCCAGAATAAAAAAATAAAATAAAAAGGAGAGGCTGGGAGTTCCCATTGCCAGGGGGGGCTTAGCCAGCCTGAAAATGGCCCTCAGCCCCTCACCCAGACTGGCCAGGCACCCCAGTGGGGACCCCCCCCCATAAAGGGGGTGTGGCCAGCCTGCAAATAGCCATCAGCCTCTCACCCAGGTTGGCCAGGAACCCCAGCGGGTCCCTCACCCTGACCCGGAGACCCTTCAGGGCAAACCAGCCAGTCCCCACCCATGCACCAGGCCTCTATCCTATATAATAAAAGGGTAATATGCAAATTGACCCTAACAGCAGAACGATTGGGAATGACTGGTCACTATGACACACACTGACCACCAGGGGGAAGATGCTCAATGCAGGAGCTGTCCCCTAGTGGTCAGTGTTCTCCCACAGAGACAACTCTGCTCAGCTACAAGCCAGACTGATGGCTGCCAGTACAGCGGTGCTGGTGGCAGCCCCACAAGCCACGCTGAATGCTGCTAGCACAGCAGTGGTGGTAGGAGCCTCTTCCGCCTCTTCAGCAGCAATAAGGATGTCCAACTGCAGCTTAGGTATGCTCCCTGTTGGTAAATGGACATCCCCCGAGGGCTGCTGGGCTGCCAGAGGGATGTCTGACTGCCGGCTTGGGCCCAGTACCCCAGGGAGCGGGCCTAAGCCAGCAGGTTGACATCGTCTGAGGGTTCCCAGACTGCAAGAGGGTTACACAG
The DNA here is from genome assembly GCF_000327345.1 of Myotis davidii. NCBI lineage: Eukaryota > Metazoa > Chordata > Mammalia > Chiroptera > Vespertilionidae > Myotis > Myotis davidii. Next base: position 343,420 of record NW_006299510.1, read on the forward strand.
AAAAACAACTTAAAGCAATAAAGAAAATATAGGAAAATGTTAGCAAATCATACAGCTATCATCCAATTGGAGTTGAACACACTGTTGTTTATTATACTTCTTTTTTTCAAATTTTCTGCATGGCTGACACAAAAACTTATAATTAAACAGGGTTGGGAAAAGTCTAAAGCCCAGAAATAGATTCAAACATGTATGGCTAACTGATTTTTGGCACCATTGTGATAGCAATGCAGGGGAGAATAGAGTGTTTTCAACAAATGGTACATGGCCAATTGGATATCCATATATTAAAAATAGTGAACCATTATTACCCTAGAATCATATAAAACTAACCCCATATCTACTTAGACCTAAATATAAAACCTATAATTATAAATCCTCTGGAAAAACTTAGAAGATAATATTTCTGTGACCTCGGGTTATAAAATTATTGGCCAAAAGCATGATCCATTAAGAATAATAAATTTGACTTCATCAAAAATAAGCTGGTCTCCTTTTTACAAAGATATTTAGGAGATTGAAGGGATAATTATATATTAGAAGAAAAGATCTGATTTTCTTCATAATATAAAAAGTACTTTTATTCATAATATGTAAAACTTTATTACAAAGTTTTTATTCATAATATATAGTCAACTCTCAATACTCAAATGTGAGAAGAAATAAAACTAAAACTACAAAAAAATTGATCAGACACTTCTCATACACACAAAACTCATAGCAAATTAGTATATGCAAAGATGTTTATAAGTCATGAGAAAATAACAAATTACAACTAAAATGATTAATAATAAATACCTTTTTTAATGAATAAAATAAAAAAAATGAACACTCTGAATGTTGGAGTGTTTGGGAACTGAAACTCATGAACTGCTGGTGGAATGTAAAATGACACATTCATTTTGGAAAATATTTCAATAGGCTCTTAAATAGCAAATCATACACCTACCATCCAAGATAAATGAAAGTATATGGTCACATTTAGGTACTTGAATGTGAATATTCATAACAGCTATATTTGTAATAACTCAAAACTGGAAATAAATTAAATATCTATCAACAGTTGAAAGGGTAAATAATTAATGGTGTGTTCATACTGCAGAATATTACTCAGCCATCAAAAGGAATAAACTGCTAGTGCATATATCTACATGGGTGAATTAAAAGAATAATTATGCTGAGCAACCAAAGCACTTGTATGCATGCATATAAGCATAACCAATGGACACAGACAGTAGGGGGGTATAGGCAGGAGGGGGGGCAATGGGGAGATAAGGACACATATGTAATCCCTTAATCAATAAAGAAAAAATAAAAGGGCCCATATACATGTGGTTTTATTTCTGGGCTCTCATTCTGTTTCATTTGTCTGTGTGTCTGTTTTTCTGACAATACCATGCTGTTTTGATCATTGTCGCTTTGCATAACAATATAAAGTTAGGGTGTATGATACCTTTGATTTTGCAATTTTTTTTATTGCTTTGGTTATTTTAGGTCTTTTGTGGTTCCATGCAAATCTGATGACTTTTTGTTCTATATCTTAAATTTTTTCCATTGAGATTTTGATGGGGATTGTTTAAATTTATATATTACTTTGGGTTATATGACCATTTTAACTATGTTGATTTTGCCAGTTTATGAACATGGAATATTTTTATATGGTGTCTTCTCCTATTCCTTTTAGTAATGTCTAATAGTTTTCAGTGTTTAGATCTTTCACATCTTTTAAGCTTATTCAACTCTCCATGCCTCCACCCCAGCAATCTCCACACTGTTGTCCATGTTATCTCCTATTTTTTTCTTTTTACTCAATCATTCTAGGCTCCCCAACACCCTCTCCGTACCAGAGCCATCTCCCTGTTCTCTATCTATGAGACTGTCTCTATTTTGCTTCATAGTTCAATTTGTTCATTAAATTCCACATATGAAGGAAATTATATGAAAAGACTCCTAATGTCACTAATCATCAGAAAGATACAAATTAAAACCACAATGATATATCACCTCACATCTGTCAGAAGGGCTGTCATTAATAAATCAACAAACAATAAGCATTGGTGAGGATGTGGAGAAAAGGGAACCCTTGTGCATTTTTGGTGGGAATGCAGACTGGTGCAGCCACTATGGAAAGCAGTATGGCTTTTCCTCAAAAAATTAAAAATGGAACTGCTTTATGAGCCAGTGATTCCACTTCTGGGAATATATCTGAAGAAACTCAAAACACTAATTTAAAAGAATATATGCACCCTTATGCAGTGTAACCTACAATTACTAAGATTTGTAAGCAGCCCAAATGGATAAAAACAAAAAACAAAAACTGTGGTACATTTACACAATGGACTACTTACCCAGACATAAAAAAAGAAAGAGATCTCACCTTTACGACAGTATGGATGGACCTGGAGACCACTATGCTAAGTGAAATAAGCCAGTTAGAGAAATAGGCAGGAGGGGGGGCAATGGGGAGATAAGGACACATATGTAATCCCTTAATCAATAAAGAAAAAATAAAAGGGTGAAATAATAAACTATACCTATTTTATGATTTTATTTATGTGGAATTCTAAATACAAACTGACCTATAATGACAGATATAGTGTAAAAAGCATTCATTACTTGCTTGAAAATGAGGGGGCATTTAGAGAGAAAGGTATTAAAAAAGGACATGAGAACACTTTTGAGGGTGATAGACATATTTATTATATTAACTTTGGCAATGATTTATCATATACCTATATGTCAAAATTGATCAGGTTGTTCACTTTAAATATGTCCAGTTTACTATATGTCATTATAATGCTCTTTTTTATTTTCAAATATGGGGATCAGATATAGAGTTTCTTGGATATTCCCAGTTAATGGGTGTGTTCATTCACCAAGGCTGCAATAACCAAACACCAAAAACTTACTTCTCACAGTTCCGGAAGCTGGAAGACCCAGACCACGGTGTTGAGAGAGTTGGTTTCAGATTGTCTAATTTAGAAGAGATGATTAACTATATGAAAACAGGCGTTTGGTGGACTAAGTGTGCAGATAATGACTTGGTTGCTCCTAATATGAGACACACCAGCCTACTGTCTTTATTTATGTTGGCAGTGCTTTCATTGGACCAGAGTCAAACATTATCACACAAGGCAGCTCATAGCCTATTACACTTCATGCATAGATTTTGGATGAGTCACTCTTTTAAGTACTGAAGCTAACACACTGAATTTTCTTTGGTCAAACCCTTCCAAATATTTGCCATAAGTATAGACTAAGAAATTTGCTTTTTTTACATTAATAAATAAGTTTATTATATTGAGCAATATAACTATTTTAGTTGTTTAAATGTAACAACACACTTCATAGTTTTATTTTAAAGTAAAGTTCACAACAAACAAGTGTTGGTGAGGATGTGGAGAAAAGGGAACTCATACACTATTGGTGGGAATGCAGATTGGTGCAGCCACTGTGGAAAGCAGTATGGCTTTTCCTCAAAAAATTAAAAATGGAACTGCTTTATGAGCCAGTGATTCCACTTCTGGGAATATATCTGAAGAAATCTGAAATACTAATTTGGAAGAATATCTTCATCCCTATGTTCACTGCGTCATCCTATATAATAAAACCCTAATATGCAAATCAACTGAACAGCAGAACGACCGGCTTCCTATGATGTGCACTGACCACCAGGGGGGCAGACGCTCAACGAGCCATTTACGACAATGTAGATGGATCTTGAGAATATCATGCTATGCAAAATAAGCCAGACAGAAAAAGTCAAGTACCCTATGATTTCACTCATATATGGAATCTAGTGAACAAAATAAACTAACAAACAAAGTAGAAACAGACTCATAATTAGAGAACAGACTGACGGTTGCTAAAAAGGAGGGGGTTGGGGGCTGGTAAAAAAGATGAAAGAATTAAGCAATAAAAAAACAAAAAAAATCTTATTGTCATAGACAAAAGTATGATGATTACTAAAGAGAAAGTGTGGTGGTAGTGATACTGTTGTAATTAACCTAGTTATTAATAGCCAGAAAGAAACAAAGGGGTGGCCAAATATTATAGGCCTGTCATTTAGCTGCTTCACCAGGAAGCTAAAGCTTTACACTCCTCAGGTAGCCACTAGTCTACTCTCCAGATCCTGTGGGGAAGGGACTGGACAGGGAGGAGAGTAGACACATGCTCAGTAAAGACAGGACGCCATCAAGTGGGTACTTGACTGTTTCCTGGAAAGAGGTCATTGCCAAGGATGGGCATGACGCTGTAAGGGCATAAGATTTGGGATATTTAATTTCTTAAACAAAGGAGTTTGCTCTCTAGGTTGCTCTTAGCTTGCGGGACTCTCTCGCTCCTGCTTCCTGGCATTGGTCCACATGGCCCACAGTCCTGTGACCCCACACACAATGTACTGATAGACTTTGGTAGTCCATACATTTAGCCAATCACACTGAACTTTACTGTTACTAGCCTGATGCTGAACTGGACCCAGCAACATGGAACGGAAACTGGACACCAGCTTTGCTTTTTAGCTTTACTGAAATCCCAGCTAGACTTCTTTAACTGGACTAAGGAAAATGGGACTTTCGAAACACAGATGTAAGTCCATGCAAATAAAAATCCCTCATCCTCCTGTGTGAGTCTCAGAAAATTAGGAAAGAGGACACTCCAATGTCCGCAATAGCAGTGAGAGTTAGAAGATGTTATAGGGGGATAAATGGTGATGGAAGGAAACTTGACTTGCTGTGGTGAACACACAATATGTACATTAAAAAGATGATGTATTATAGAATTGTACACCTGAAACCTATATGACTTTATTAACCAGTGTTACCCCAATAAATTTAATAAAAATAAAAGAATTGGCAATAAAAAAAAGAAAGTGTGAGCCTCTCCTCATAAAAAAAAAAAAAATAAATTGGGTCAAATTAGTTGAGAGAGTTAAGTGTGGTGGTAGTGATACTGTTGTAATTAACCTAGTTATTAATCGCCAGAAAGAAACAAAGGGGTGGCCAAATATTATAGGCCTGTCATTTAGCTGCTTCACCAGGAAGCTAAAGCTTTACACTCCTCAGGTAGCCACTGGTCTACTCTCCAGATCCTGTGGGGAAGGGACTGGACAGGGAGGAGAATAGACACATGCTCAGTAAAGACAGGGTGCCATCAAGAGGGTACTTGACTGTTTCCTGGGAACAGGTCATTGCCAAGGATGGGCATGACACTGTAAGGGCATAAGATTTGGGATATTTAATCTCCTGAACAAAGGAGTTTGCTTTCTAGGTTGCTCTTAGCTTGCGGGGCTCTCTCGCTCCTGCTTCCTGGCATTGGTCCACATGGCCCACAGTCCTGTGACCCCACACACAATGTACTGATAGACTTTGGTAGTCCATACATTTAGCCAATCACACTGAACTTTACTGTTACTAGCCTGATGCTGAACTGGACCCAGCAACATGGAACGGAAACTGGACACCAGCTTTGCTTTTTAGCTTTACTGAAATCCCAGCTAGACTTCTTTAACTGGACTAAGGAAAATGGGACTTTCGAAACACAGATGTAAGTCCATGCAAATAAAAATCCCTCATCCTCCTGTGTGAGTCTGGCTCAGTGGTTGAATCCTGTGTGACTCAGAAAATTAGGAAAGAGGACACTCCAATGTCCGCAATAGCAGTGAGAGTTAGAAGATGTTATAGGGGGATAAATGGTGATGGAAGGAAACTTGACTTGCTGTGGTGAACACACAATATGTACATTAAAAAGATGATGTATTATAGAATTGTACACCTGAAACCTATATGACTTTATTAACCAGTGTCACCCCAATAAATTTAATAAAAATAAAAGAATTGGCAATAAAAAAAAGAAAGTGTGAGCCTCCTCATAAAAAAAAAAAAAATCAATTGGGTCAAATTAGTTGAGAGAGTTTTTCAAGTCCTGTGTATATGTCCATTGAGTTTCCAAATGTATGTTCCATCAGTTACTGAAAGAAGACTGTTGAAATCTCCAACTACATCTCTGGATTTGTTTGTTCCTCTTTTTCGTTCTAGTGGGTCTTGTTCCATATATTTTGAAGCTCTCATTGGGTCTGCACTCATTTAAGAGTGTTTCTCATCTTGATAATTTGACACTTTTGTCATTACTAAAAGTCCTTTTTCATTCCAAGTAACATGCTTTGTTCTAAAATGTACTTCACCAGATGTAGCCTCTCCACCTTTCTGTTGATTATTATCTGCATAGTATCTCTTTCTTTGTTATTTTACTCTTAGTCTACTTGTGCCTTTATGTCAGCATAGGTAGCTAGTTATTAATATAAGGAAGAAAGTAAAAGGGAATGAAATAATCTTAATAAACTGTGAAGCTGAAGCAGGTGGCAGAGCAGCATTCCATCTAGTTTGCTGGGAAAATAGCATAAACAGACTCATTCACACACTCCATGGGACTTAATCCTCTGAACAGACAGGGAAACTCCCGGGAGGCTGCTGCAAGCCTGGTACCAGAGAGAGAACGTGAAATTCCTCTGCTGGGCACGTGGGCAGTAGAAACTAGATGACATAAGGGAAGTTTTGGACATGAGCAATGAGAACCAGGGTGACAACAAAGAGAGGCGGGCGGGGCCTAGCCTGGGAAAAAAATTGGAAAGGTAGTTGGTTTGGAAAGTGGGAGTGAAACTCCAATAGAAGTTGCTGGGAGGAGGATCTGAGGCAGGCCTGGGAAATGTTAGAATTTTGAGTTGGATAGTTTGAAAGGTGCTTTGTTCTTTACCCAAACCAAGAAGATAAATGGAGGATTAACAAAAGCCTCCTGGCAATGCTTTAAGAGCCTGCTCAC
>NW_006299510.1:350406-353549 GCF_000327345.1 Myotis davidii
CCTTTTAGACAGCATCAACTTGGTTCTTCCCTTTTTAAAATCTTATCTGACAACCTACTTTTTAATTGGGGTATTTAGATAATTTTAAATTAAATATGAATATAATTTAGTTTAAATCTATGCTCTATCTTTCTTCTATCTGTCTTTTGTTCCCTCTTCCTTGTTCTGTCTTCTAAAGTTGTTAACATTTTTCATAACTCCTTTTTAGCTCCACTATTGGATTATTTTGTTCATTTAATTATTTTTAGTAGCTGCTGTAGAGATTATATTATGCATCTTAACCCTGTTACAGTTTGTCTTCAAATATTTGTTTCCCCTTTCTATCGTTTGCGCTGTTATGATGTTTTTCTTCTACATATGCTACAAACATCACAATATGTTTCTATGATTTTTGTTTCATACATTCAATTCTTTTACATCATTTTTGATGCTCTTTAGACTTAGGTGTTGATCTAAAGTTCTATCTAATATCATTTCCTCATCCCAAAATACTTCTTTTCATATTTATTCAAGTAGAAGTATGCTGAAAACAAATTCTGTTATTGTTTCCCCCCCAAAATGGCTTCATTTTTAAAGAAAAATTTGCTAAGTTAATAAACTTAGAAAACAGATTTGGATTTGTTTTGTTTTGTTTTCAATATATCTAAGACATCTCTCCATTGTTTTTCTGGCTTGCAGAGTTTCTGATGAGTAGTCTACTGTCATGTTGTAGCTCTGTGCATAATGTATCTTTTCTCTGGCTATCCTAAGATTTTTTTCCATTATCACTGGTTTTCACACAAAATAAATTTTATGATCTTGATGTTTTTGTTTTTTAATATTTATTTTCTTTAGAATGATTTGAGCTTCCTGGATTGGTACAATCACTATAGAAAACAGTGTTGAGTTCCCTCAAAAAATTAAATATGGAACTACCATTTGACCCAGTGATCCTACTTCTAGGAATAAATTCTAAGAAACCAGAAACACCTTTCAAAAGAATATATGCCACCATGCCCCAGTTCATAGCAACATTATTTACAACTAGGGGCCCAGTGCATGAATTCATGCACCTTGAAAGGAACTGTGTGCTGCTAGGCTGTGGTGGGCAAAAGGGTGGGTCTCGGTGCATCCTCTGTGCCCCCACCTGGCCCCTCCCACCACGGCCCCAGGTCTCCTGTCTGCCTGCAGCCCCACTCCTGCCACTACTGCTCCCACACACTGACAGTGCTGGCCCCGCTCGCACCCGCTGATGGCACGGAGCGATTGGGGCCGGTGCCAGCAGCAGGTACGAGTGGGACCAGTACCCTCAGGGGTGATCAGGACCAGCAGCAGCTGCTCACACCCGCTGATGGTGGCAAGTGATCAGGACAGGCTCTGGGCACTGGCAGTGTGTGTGAGCAACGGCTCTATCACCTGCTGCAGGTGTGAGGGGCTGGCTCCAGCAGCAGGTGCAAATACCAGGTGGGATCGTGGTGCATGGGAGCAAAGAATTTTCAGTAATCACTAGCAGCTTGCCCTAATGACAGAGACCGGCACCCCTCCTTGGTCTGGTGCCCCCACTCACCTGCTCCACAATCCCACCATGGCCGATGCCTGCCATGTTCTGCTGACACATCCTGGTGGTCAGATCACATCATAGTGACCAGTTGTTCCACAGTAAAGTCTATTTGCATATTAGCCTTTTATTATGTAGGCTAGCTACAATTTGGAAATAGCCTAGGTACCCATCAACAGATTGGTGGATTAAAAAACTGTGGTACATCTACAAAATGGAATACTATGCAGCTGTAAACAAGAAGGATCTCTTAACCTTTGAGACAGCATGGAGGGACCTGGAGAGTATTATGCTAAGTGAAATAAGCCTGTCAGAGAAAGACAAGTATCACATGATCTCGCCTATATGTGAAATCTAATAAACAAAATGAACAATATTTATGTACAATATTTTGTCATCTGTGAATAATGACGGCTTTACTTCTTCTTTTCTAATTTGGATTCCTTTTATTTCTTTTTCTTATCTATGGCTAGCACTTCTAGTGCTATGTTGAACAGGAGTGGTAAAAGTGAACATACTTGTTCCTGTTCTTAGAGAAATAGGTTTAATTTTTGCCCTTCGAGTATGATGTTGGCTGAGTTTTGCCATATAAGGCTTTTATTATGTTGAGCTATTATCCCTCTATTCCAACTTTGCTGAGAGTTTTTATCAATAAAAGATTTTGGATTTTGTTAAATGACTTTTCTGAATCAATTGATATGATTATGTGATTATTGTCTCTCAATTTGTTTAGGTGATGTATCACGTTTATTGATTTGTGAATATCATACCAGCCTCGCATCCCTGGGATAAATCCCACTTGGTCAATATGTATGATCTTTCTAATATAGTGCTGGATCAAATTGCTAGAATTTTGTTGAGGATTTTAGCATCTATGTTCATCAGGGATAATAGCTTTTAATTCTCTTTCTTTGTATTGTCTTTATCTGGTTTTGTGGCTAGTAATTCAGTTTCATAGAAAGAGCTTGGAAGTGTGTCTTCCTTTAGAATTTTTTGGAATAGTCTGAGAATGATAGATTTTATTTCTTCTTTGAATGTTTGGTAAAACTCCCCTGTGAAGCTGTCTGGTCCAGGGCTTTTGTTTGCTGGAAGATTTTTGATTATTTCTTCAATTTCATCAGTAGTTATTGGCCTATTCAAGTTTTTTTTATTCTTCCTGGCTGAGTTTGAAAGATTGTATTTTTCTAGGGAATATATCCATTTCATCGAGATTGTCCAGTTTGTTGGAGTAGAGTTGTTCATAGTATTTTTTTTTATAATCCTTTATATGTCTGTGGGGTTGGTTGTTACTTCACCTCTTTCATTTCTGATTTTGTTTATTTGAGTCCTCTCTTTTTGTTTCATGGTGAGCCTGACTAGAGGGTCATTAATATTATTTATCCTTTCAAAGAACCAGCTCTTGGTTTTATTGATATTTCATATAATTTTTTGTTTGTTTGTTTTTTGTTTTGGTCTCTATGTCATTTATTTCCACACTGATCTTTATCATTTTCTTCCTTCGGCTTCCTCTGGGCTTTTCTTGTAGCTCTCTTTGTAATTCTTTTAGTTGTAGAGTTAGATAACATATTACCACTTTTTCTTGTTTTTCTGAGGTAGGCCTGTAGAG
>NW_006299511.1:0-2765 GCF_000327345.1 Myotis davidii
GGGAGATGAACAAGGAAAGAGCTGAAAAGCCTCCACACCCACTCGTCCCCTCTGGGTGGCAGGCAGCTCCTTGTCCTGCAGGCACCTTCAGTTTCGTAGGTGATGGATGTGGTGAAGGGAACTTCTCTGCAGAGGCTGAGCCACTTGGGGAAGACTGCAGGCAGCCCCTGCTCATGTGCCACGAGGCCCCATAGCATGCTGGACTGTTAAAGAGTCTAACTCTTGGGCTGCTGACAAAGACAGCAGTATCTTCACAGCTTTCTGGGATTGCCTGTCCTAAGGGTTTTGTGCTCTCTGCATCTCTTAGTTCCAAACGTTTTAAAGGGATGTGTAGGAAATGAGGCACACAACACATGCCCACCCCCACTTGTGGCCTCTAGGGGTGGGGTGACTCAGAATCTGGAAATAGCTTATTGTGGTTTAGTCGGTGACAGACACTTTCTCTCCTGTGCTCAGCAACTGCAGGAAGTGCCGCTTAAGGTGGCTGAGAAGCCAGGGAAGGCTTTGCTCCAAGTTTTGCAAGTCTGAAGGCATCCAAGGGCAACAGGCTGCCAGTGTACGAGAGGCTCAGCCCTGCAGAGATCTTCAACACTTTCGGCCTCTGCAGGCAGCCAGGACCCCGGTTAGGAGCCAGCACCCTGCCATCCGCACAGCTGGAGGGAGCAGAGCGTAGACACAGCCATGGCAAGGGTCATAGTGGTAGATTGCGTTTTGGCCCTTGAAACATGTGACGCTGGCCAACACGAGAGGCTGGTGAGCTAGCACCAGCCCTGAGGGAGGCATCATCAACAAGGTAGCAACAGGGCACATTGTCTGAGCAATCTGGAGCTGGCCAGGGAGTAACCTGGGTCTAGAGCTTTGAATGACATCAGTGGAGAGCGTGGGGCATGAACTCCAGGAAGAACTGAGCAGGCACAGGTGCAGGCGCAGCGAGGTGTCTCCCCCCCCACCCCCTCAAGACTTCGGCCTGGCGGACTCATGCCTGGTCATGCAGTGCCTAGTGGACCAATTAGCTGGTTTCTACTACGTCATAGTCCACAAGACCAAGGCGGCCTGCACAGGCTGCTGCCAGTGTTGAGCAATGGGCAGTGGAACCCACTGCAGCCAAGGACTAGCAAGGACACTATTGTCGGCTGCAGCTATGGGTGCTCGCCCAGCTCAGAAGCACTACAGCTGGCTGAGTGCAGAGTCTCACCTCGGGACCTGGAGGCTCTTGGTACCAGGCGGCCCAGGAAGCAGCAGCTCTGGCTACTGCTGCGCTGGATGGCCGCTGCCAGCCTCTGTGTCCAGGGACTCAGCACCTCCTCCGCCACGGGCAGCTTGGACCCTCCAGTGAGTACTTTCTAACAGCCAAGGCGGCCTCTTCCTGCGTAGATTCCTATGCTTGGTAAATATTCTGTGGGTAACAATTTACTGACTCAGTTTACCTTTACCTGAAATCAGGGCCTTTGCCATCCTTGATATGTTATTGGCCATTTCTACTTCTGTGAAGTGCCTGTTCATATCCTCCATGTATTACCATCCTGGAATGTTTGTCTTTTTTGTTTGTGTTTTGTAAAGTTTCTCAGTCTACAATGATTACCAAACTTTATCAGTTATATGTGTTACAGATTAGATCTGAGGAAAATTAAGCTTATATGCATGATTTGACATTATTACCTACAGAGACAGTCTGTTATTTTGATGCATAGGCACTCCATCTCACTACCATAATCTCTATTCTGCTGTTTGAAATTTTAACCCTGCTATTTTGGCTTCTGTAAATGCTTGCTTGCTTGAATAATAGGGAAAATAAATTAAATTATCTGATCTTGCAAGTTTCTCTGTCCTTGCAAGTTGCTCTGTTACTGCTTCTATCTACTGCCATTGAAGGTGTTTGTTTGTTCTCTGAAATGTACCGTGCTCAAGGTTACAAGCTGCATGCAAAAAATAACCTACAGAGAGCTCTTTGTAAAGTCTGCACAAGGTCCGGAAAATCCCTTATTTGGGAGACAAAGGGACTGGAGTGGCGATAAAAGGAGAGCTTCTTCCATGCTGTTTCTCTCAGATTTGGGAAATTACTCCTCTGAGACTGCTAGCATAGTAAAGGCTCCTAATTACTACTTATTTTGGCTTATTAAGGCATCTATGTCAGCTCATTGATTTACAATACAACATTTGGAGGTCCCAGTGAGATAAGAGATCAGAGCCTACCAGCACTCTAAGATGCCTACGGCTGACAACCTCCCCCAATCCTGGCTGCCGGGCCTGGAGAATCTCTAGAGGGCGGCCACCTGAAGAAGGTCCAGGGCCCCAGAGACACTTTTCAGGCCTCGGCAGCCAGACAGGAGATACCTGACATTTCCCTCCATCCTTTCAGAGCCATCAGAAATACTCCCACGGGTAAGTGAATTCAATTAAACAAATCTGAGTTCACTTTCCTGCTTGCTTGCTTGTGTGACCTATCATTTTATTACTGAGAGGAAGGACTGGACGCGGTGTACCTTCTCTGGTAGATTCTCACCAAGACGTTGGTCGAGAATCTTATTCAAGGGGTGTGGGTTCAGGGAGGTCCCCCAAGTCAGTCCTTGTTAGGCCCCCTGCATTTTTTTTGTTTTGTTTTTATTAAATCTTTATTGTTCAGATTATTACATTTGTTCCTCTTTTCTTCCCCCCATAACTCCCCTCTACCCGGTTCCCACCCCACCCTCTTCCCTCACTCCCCACCCACTGTCCTCATCCATAGGTGCATGATTTTTGTCCAGTCTCTTCCCTCATCCCCTACA
>NW_006299511.1:3594-17170 GCF_000327345.1 Myotis davidii
CATAGAATTTTACTTAAACTTTCACTTTATAAAAATGCACAAGCTACCTTCAAACATGATAATTCTTATCTGAAACTTATAAATTATAATAAATATAATAGGATTACAAGAGAGTCTTAACTTTCTCTTAACCTGTAATATTAAGCATGGGATCTCTGGAGGACAAGCATATGTCTTCCAACAGCTTTATAGCAATATTCAATTTTCACTTAGGTCTTGGACACCTGTATCCCCCACCCCTTCCCTTAGATACAATCCTATTCTTTTATCGCAGTTTCACTGAAAACCTATCCAGGAATTTAATAATAATAGGGCTTCTAATAATGGTTTCAGAGGGGCCAGGTGATTCCCTTCTGCAGGAAACAAATGTAAAATAGATAAAATGATCAACAGAAACCTATGAAGATATTGGATATTAACTAGAGGCATATAAAAAATTAAAAAGTTTAATGAATTACAAGTTCCAATTAAGAAAGGTAGAAGCAATGGCCTTCTTGTCTGGAGCTGCTCCTCACCTCTGCCTCCCTTCCAAATTAATCTGGAAGAATGATACCTTAAAATGTCCCGGTAATCGCTGCAAGCCCCTTGGAGAGAAAGCTACCCTTGAGTTCTGACCACTGCCAGATAGTCCTGCTTCTCCTGTATGAGTCTGGGTCCCTAGAGACTCGCCTGGAACTGGAGCTCAGAGCCTGAGACTCCCTCCCGATCGAAAACGACAACCGCGCCCTCAGCTGCCAGCCCACCTCGCACCTTAGTATTTTACTTCCACACTGCGCTTCCTCTGAGTCTCGGTACACTTTTCTCTTTCCTTCTAGTTGTAGAATTTCCACTCAGCCAGCCTTCCTGTGGTTCTGGGTGAAGTCTGTTCCATCTTTTAGTTGTATTTTTGAAGCGGTTGTGCGAGGCAGCAATCTCCGGAGTTTACCTATGCCGCCATCTTGGTTTCTCTCCCCCGCATTTGTTTTTGTTAGGGGAGTTGAGCAGGAATCCAGTTAACTGCATAATCTCCAAGTAAATGTCTGCTGAAAAGCTGTAAATGTAGAGGGAGAGTTCTTCCACTCTCCTATTCAATAATTGGCATAGCGGGGCATCTGTGTGGATCTATGAAAGTAGATCACCCACCCCTAACCTGGTTTGTCTCAGCATATTTATTTGTTCATTGACTGGTATGTAAATGTGAGTGTGAGAACTTGAGTAAAGCAAAAGGTACTTTATATTGTCCTGTGCCTTTGTTAACTGAGAGGTTTTGAGCCGTCTGGCTGAAAAACAAGAGTATTTGTTGATGTTTTGTCTTTTGCTTAATTTGTTTGGGGCAAGCCCCACTTTAGGGGGAAGCCCAGTTATATAGTGGGGCTGAACTGTAAAAGAAATTGCGGGATGACATTCCAGCAGCTGCTGAGAATCATTATCTTGGGAATCATCCTTTTCTTTCTTTTTCAGTATTAGCTTGCCAGAGAACTCTTAGCTAGGGAGGTTTCTGTCTGAATAGAGACTTTAATTTACTTTTTCCTGATTTATGATTTTGCTGTGTTGGGTTAAAAATTTAAGACTCTAAGGTTGTAACCCAGTGAAATTTAAACAAAGAACAACTAGCTAGTTTATTGCATGCCTATAAATAACAGGTTCTTATCTCTCCTTGCCCTAGACCAGTGGTAGGCAAACCAAGGCTCTTGAGCCAGATGCGGCTCTTTGGCCCCTTGAGTGTGGCTCTTCCACAAAATACCATGTGTGGGTGCGCATGTACAGTGCAATTGAAACTCTGTGGCCCATGCTTAGAAGTCGGTTTTCGGCCTGGGTGAGTCTATTTTGAAGAAGTGGCGTTAGAAGAAGTGGGGGGTGTTGGTCGGTCGGGTGATGGGCAGCGCAGGCGGGCCGCGGGATATGCAGCGTGGGGGAGGCACGCACATGAGTCACGCACGAGCTGAATGAGCCAGTCAGGCAGCAGTCTCATTGTGAAGTGGTTAGTGCTAGTTGCATCCACAAATCACGTGCGGATGACAAAAGATAGATGAAACAAGTATACAAGATGAGTGTGGATGGGAGAGTTGGAAGGGGTCGACCTCAGCAAACGTACCTCAATCAGATCGAGGACGTTTTTGCAAAGGCCAGCTTAGGAGTACCCTAATTAAGTTAATAACAATGTACCTACCTATATAGTTTAAGTTTAAAAAATTTGGCTCTCAAAAGAAATTTCAATCGTTGTACTGTTGATATTTGGCTCTGTTGACTAATGAGTTTGCCGACCACTGCCCTAGACAGAGTGAATATTAAATCACAGAGGGAGGGAAAGGGGAAAAGATAAAACAGAGGAGCAAAAGATTTTGGCTTCGAGCCTGGCAGAATACAATTGCTGGACATCAAAGAAAGAGAAATCCAACTAGTGTTATTATAATGATTTGTTCATGGACCCCGTTAACCCCGGTTATTCAGTTTGTGTGTTTTGTTGTTTTCAGTTATTTACTAGGGCCCTCCTGGTGGACATACCCTGGTTCTTTCCCTCTTTGCCCACTCCTGACAGCATCTGTGACTGGATTGAGGACCTTTTCTATCAAGGCACCCTCCAGGATTTCAGTCCACCAGAAATCTCCCTGCATACCTTTCTCCTCCTCTGTCTTCTTTCTCTGCCTGACTAAAAGTCATTTTTCTCCACAGGTCACTCCCCAGCCCCCGAGAGGGAGGACTTCTATGGTGGTGGTCTCTGTTTTTCTCCAAGGTTCCTGTTTTTCCTCTTTCTCCTGTCAGTGGGGTTGTTTCGCTCTGCTTCACGATGGGAAGGGGACCCAGCACGGCTAAGACACCCTTGGAATGTATGCTGAGGCATTTCAAGGAATGTTTCTCAGATGACGTATATGGCATAAAGTTCTCAAAGGGAAGGTTAAGGACTTTATGGGAGTCAGAGTAGCCCAAATTCGGAGTGGGCTGGCCGGACACGGGGCCTTTTGATCCCAGACTTGTAAAAGTGGTTTGGAATATAGTTGCCAGAGACCCCGGGCACCCGGATAAATTTTCCTACATAGATAAATGGTTAGACTTAGTTCAGAATCCCCCACCATCGTTAAAGAATTGTGCTCTGCAGATTGGGGTCTGAATATTAGTTGCCAGCCCCAAGGGGAGTGCGCCAAGGAGAGTCAGCCCCCAGGAAAACCCCGAAAAGGGAGGCACCAGCCCCAAGGGAAGTGCTGGAGGGGAGACCCCGTCCAAGCCCCTGGCCCTTCCCCCGACTCCAGCAGAGGCAGACCTCTCTCCACCTTACAATTCCTGCCTCCACCTTGGCCACAACTTCCCTGATCACAGAGGGAGGGAAATCCCCAGGCTTCAGCACAGGGGAACGGTCTCTTTCGTTCTCACCTCCTGCCACTGAGAGCCACACCCAGGCAAGGGAAGGCAGCGTCAGAGACCCTTCACCTGAGGGATCTCTACTACCCTTAAGGGAGGCACCCCTAAAGAGGGAAATTTGGGAGAGCAACCCTTCTTAGTTTATGTCTCCTTCTCCACAAGTGACCTCTATAATTGGAAGACCCCAAGTCTCCTTTTTCTGAGAAGCCTCAAACCTTTATTGGCCTCCTAGAATCTTTCATACCCACTGACCAACCTAGGATGATTGCCCAAAACTTTTAGTCCAGGGGTGGGTAACCTTTTTGGGAGTGCTTGCCAAAACCAGCAAAATCTCTGACTCAAACTTCTGTGTGCTAACCCTAATTTTTTGAGAACATGTTACGCCTACTTGATATCTCTTAAGGTGTACGTATGTGAAGAACCTTGAAGAAATAATAAAATTCATTTGAGCAACAAAACACAGTATATGATGATGAAAAATACATTTATTTTTTAATGTATACATGTTATGTAAAATTATTTATCTAAGATGAACCTACACTGAATTTATCTGAAAAATAAAAAAATCGATATTAAGAAAAAAATTGTAAATGGAAGATTAGAAGAGAGGGTTTCGTGTGCCAGCAAAAGTTACTGGTGTGCCATGTTTGGCACGCGTGCCAGGAGTTGCCCACCCCTAATCTATAGGCTTCCTCCCGCACACCCCCTACTGGAGATCCGCTCACAATCTGGTCATGTGCCTTGACCAGGAATGGAACTGTGACTCCTGGTTCATGGGCCCATCCTCAACCACTGAGCAACGCTAGCCAGATAAGATTATACTGACTTTTAAATGTTTCTAATACAGTTTTAGAGTTTAAATTTCAAAAGCCTTTATGTAACCAAATATAACATCAAGTGTCTTGCCAGTTCCTTGTAATTTAATATTTAAGTCATTCAAATGTTCACAAAAATTGTAAATGGAAGATTATAAGAGAGGGTTTCACATGCCAGCAAAAGTTACAGGCGTGCCATGTTTGGCACGCGTGCCAGGGGTTGCCCACCCCTGTCCTAGTCGCTCTCTTCACTTCAGAAGAGAGAGAGAGAGAATTTGGCTTGAGGCTAAGAAAGCAGCCCTAGAACCTGGGGGAGGTTCACTAGAGGAGAATAGGGATCAGGTGGAGGAGATTTTCCTATCCCTCTGACCTTGATGGGACCCTAACTTGGCAGGAGGGAGGGTTTCCTTGGACACTTTTCACTGTGTTCTCCTGGAAAGCATAGAGGCAGCAGCCCAGAAACTTACAAATTTATTAAAAGTTACTGAAGTCATTCACGGAGCCCAGGAATTGCCCGTGGCTTTTCTGGAGCGCCTCTGTGAGGCTTACAGAGTTTATGCTCTCATTGACCTGAATGCTCCAGAAAACCAACGGGCACTCAATTTAGCCTTTGTAACCCAGTCCACTTTAGATATAAGAAAGACTGGACATCAAAGAAAGAGATGGCAACCTCCCCTCAAAAGTTAGAGGGATTCCAGGGCATGAATCGGTCTCAATTAATTGAGGTAGCCCCAAAAGTATTTAACAACAGAGACTCCCCAAGGGAAAAACAGGACAAGAGACTAGCAAGGGCAGTTGCAGCAGCTATAAAAGAAACAAACCCCCAAAGAGAAGAAGGGTTCACAAAAAGACCAACAGCGGGGAAGTAGACCTCTGTGAAGGAAAAGCCAGTATGCCTATTGTAAAAAAGAAGGACACTGGAAGAAAGACTGCCCTGACCAACCTGACAGGGAAAGGAAAAGGCGGTCTCAGGCCCGAAGGTCCTGAATCTAGAGGAGGATTGATGGGGCCATGTCTCCATCCCGCTCAGCCCCCAGGGGCCCAGGGTAACATTACAGATAGGGGGCAAGCTGATTAGCTTCCTAGTAGATACTGGTGCCACCTAATCCGTCCTAACCGAGCCTATGGGACCAATAACCATCAAGAAAACTTCCATTCAGGGGGTCCCGGGAAAGTCAACTCTCTGCACATGGACTTCAAAAAGGACAGTAGATCTTGGGAGAAGCACTGTAACCCATTCGTTCCTAGCCATTCCAAAATGTCCCTATCCCTTATTAGGATGAGACCTCTTACAGAAGCTACAAGCCACCATCTCGTTCTAAGGGGACAAGGCCCACATTACCATGGATCCTCCAGCCCAAGGTTATTTTCCTACCAGAATCTTACTCAACTGCCCTCTGTAAGAGGAATATCTTTTACAGGAAGAACTGCCTCCAGAAGCTTCACCCACCAGTGAGCCCTCTGTATACCTGAAAAGACTTCAGCAGCTTTCCCCCACCATGTGGGCGAAGAGCAACCCTCTGGGACTGGCAAATCACCAAACCCTGGTCGTAGTTCAGCTAATGGCCACCACAACACTGGCTCAGGTAAGACAATGTCCTATGAGCCTAGTGTCTAAGCAGGGTGTTGCTATACACATTCACAGACTATGAGAAGCAGTTATTCTTATTCCTTGCCAGTCCCCCTGGAATACCCCCTTACTCCAGGTCCTAAAACCAAGGACAAAAGGCTACTGGCCAGTACAGGACCTAAGGGAAGTAAACAAGCTGGTTGAGACCATACACCCAACAGTCCCTAACCCTTACACTCTCCTGAACCTTCCCCCCCTCCCCCAGTGTCTTAAACCTAAAGGATGCCTTCTTTAGCCAACTCATTTTTGCATTTGAATGGACAGACCCTGAGGCAGGATTTTCTGGACAATTAACCTGGACCAGCTACTGCAGGGGTTCAAGAACTCCACCAACTTACTTGATGAAGCATTAAGCTCAGATCTGCTCTCCTTTTGGCATACAAACCCCAAGTGTACCTTACTACAGTATGTAGATGACCTCCTCCTTGCTACAGACACTGAAGTTGAGTGTAAAAAGGCCATTGAAAGTCTCCTGGACACATTACAAACTCTGGGATAGAGAGTGTCGGCCAAGAAGCCCCAACTCTGCACCCCCAAAGTTACATACCTGGGGTACAACATCTGTCAAGGCAAGCAGACTCTTCCCCTCAGTCGGATTGAGGCAATCCTACGAATCCCCATCTACAAGACTAAGAGACAGCTACGAGAGTTCCTAGTGGCAGTTGGATACTACTGCCTGTGGATCCGGGGTTTGCAGAGATCGCTAAGCCTTTATACTCCAGCATGGGGGAACACAGCCATTGGAGTGGTCTGAAACAGAGCAGCAAGCCTTTGAAAAATTAAAAACTGCCCTAACATCAGCTCCTGCTTTAGCACTGCCAGATGTAACCAAGCCCTTCCACCTCTACATGTGAGACAAGGGGCATGGCAAAAGGGGTCCTCGCCCAAAGTCTTGGGCCTTGGAAAAGACCACCTGTCCAAGAGACTCGACCCTGTTGCATTCAGTTGGCCTGCTTGCCTCTGGGTGGTAGCAGCCACAGCTATACTTGTCAAAGAAGCAGACAAGTTAATCCCAGGGCAGGAACTAATCCTAACCACCACACATGCGGTTGAGGCTTTACTCCAAATCACACTGGAGCGCTGGATGTCAAATGCTTGAGTCACCCAGTTTCAGGCTCTTCTACTCGACCAACCCCACATCAGGTTCCACAAGACTCTTGCCATAAACCCTGCCAGCCTCCTCCTGGATGATGGCCCTGAAGAACCTCTACATGACTGTTTAGAGGTTGTCGACTTGGTACAGACAGCCTGCCGGACCTCACTGACACCCACTGGCATCGCTGGATGAGGTATTGTTCACGGACTGGAGCAGTTTTGTCCAGGAAGGAATCAGGTATGCGGGGGTAGCAGTAGTTACCTTAGACTGAACCTTCTGGTCTCAGGCACTCACTCGCAGGACATCTGCTGGGGTTCTTCTCCCAGCATCAAGAAGGGTTTAGGAATCTGGAGAAGGCTGTGAGTAGATGACATAGGAATCCGGGGACTAATATCTGGAGATGAGATATAATTTTGAAAGGCATTGGGGGTCAGAGGACCTTCAGCTAAAGAAACTGAAGACTCCCTTCTTGTCTAGGACCTTTGCTTTTATCAACACAATTTGTCCTAAGGCAAGGTGGAGGTAGTACACTTCAAAGGCTAAGGTTTCAAAGGGTACAGAAGCATTGTCAGTTTGGAGGAATTAGCCTAAGGCTGTTCAGGTATTTGGTCAGTAGGAGGCAATAACATGTAGATTAAGATGCCCTTTAACTGTCTGGCAGCCACAATCAGTTTCCTATTCAGGTTTGGGGAAATGCCTTTAGCCATTCCCAACAGGTGACTACATGTGGAGCTCAACCATAGAAGCAAGAGGGAAGTGGGCTACAGATGAAGCAGCCTGGGAGGCTGCCCTAAAACCAGGGGTGCCCTTACAGATTCTGGTGACTCTCCCAGACCCCGACTTACCTACCTCACCAGCCTACATGGAGAAGGAGGAGAAACTAGTCACACAGAGGTGGGCCTCCAGGAGTCTGGAAGGATGGTGGACTTTACCGGATGGCCGACTTTTGGTTCTTGAGGCTCTAGGTAAGACAATAGTTAAACAGTTTCACCAGTCCACCCACCTAGGCCATACCAAGCTTCCTGAACTTTTAAGGGATAGATACTATATATCCATCCTAGATAGTATAATAGACAGCATTGTGTCCCGATGCATCACTTGCACTCAAGTGAATGCCAAACAGGGTAAAAAACAACAACCCAGGAATCTGGGCTCAGGGAAAGTCCCCGGGGGGAAACACTGGGAAGTAGACTTCACAGAAGTCAGGCCCACGGCGGCAGGGTATAAATAACTCTTAATTTTCATAGACACCTTCTCAGGATGGGTTGAAGCTTACCCGACTGGGACAGAAACTGCCACCATTGTAGCTAAAAAGTTACTCCAGGAAATAGTCCCCAGGTTTGGCTTACCTATAACTCTAGGATTGGACAATGGACCTGCTTTTATAGCCAAAATTTCACAGGACATAGCAAAGACATTAAATATTAATTGGAAACGACATTGCGCCTATCGGCCCCAAAGCTCTGAGCAGGTAGAGCACATGAATAGGACCTTAAAAGAGGTCCTCATCAAATTTACCTCAGAAACCAGTGAAAAGTGGGCCACCCTACTCTCCTTTGCCTTTGCCCTACTCAGGGCTAGGTGCACCCTATACCAAGTGGGGTTTTCCCCATATGAAACTATGTTAGGAGACCCCCTCAAATACTCCCAGGACTTAGGGAAGAAATAAAAGCTGAAATCCATAACCAATCTCTACTCAAGTCCTTACAGGCTTTGTAGTCCACCCAGAAAGCAGTCCAGAAGCACTTCTAAGATGCTCTGCCTGTACCAACTTCTGATCCAGTCCATCCTTTCCAACCTGGTGACTCTGTTTGGGTAAAGAAATTCACCGCCCAGGGACTGACTCTCACCTGGAAAGGACCACACACCGGCATCCTAACCACCCCCAGGGCAGTCAAGGTTGAGGGGATCCCAATGTGGCTTCATCACACCCGACTTAAGGCAGCACAAGCAAAATGGAGAGTCTAGGACTCCTCGGACCCTCTAAAGATAAAACTCTCACATGTGTTGTGCTTTTAATTCTCTTTAGAGAACTGGCAGAAGGAAAAAATAATTTTCTAGCTGAATGGGTTTACAATCCCCATAAGCTGAATCAGAAGTGGGTTTGGGAATTCAGGAATGGAATCACTGGGGAAATTCTTACTAATGTATCTGAACCAGACTGGGCAGGTATATTCCTCACTACAGATCTGTGTACCCTATTCAAAGATATCCGTTCCATACTCTGTACCAGAGGGGATCGGATTCCTGCCAGAGGCCAACCAGGGGGAACACTTCCTATATGAATCTGGTTACAGTAAAGGGTGTGGAAGCACCCCCAGGCAAAAACCTTACAAAATTTAGGTATATATATATATATATATATTAGGGATCCGGAAAGGTCAGTTACCAATGTCCAGAGCAAATGAATATTTTTGCCCCCATTGTGGTTGTGAAACCATCTCCACCACACCTTCCTCTTGCTCAGTAGAGAATTGCAACCCCATAGAATTTAAGGTCAAAAATAGCCAGGACCATTCCTGGAACATGGGAAGAACATGGGGAGTAAGATTATATGTAACAAGTAAAGATCCAGGTACCCTCCTAACTATCCAAGGAAAAGCATACTCTGCCCCAGAGGCACATAGGCCCTCTCGCAGAGCTAGCTTTACCTACCCCAGTCGGTCCTGCTCCGACCAAATCACCCCAAATCTCACCTCTTCCAACCCACCCTCCAGCCTTCCCTTCCCTACCACCTTTCCCGACTTCTCCCCGAGAACCCTCTCTTTTCACTATGCTCGCAGCCGTGCGTCGGTTTATAAATGCTTCACAACCTGAACTGGGAGCCGATTGCTGGCTATGCTTGAACTCCAAACCCCCGTATTATATGGGTATAGGAGTCTCTGAACTTCCCCATCTTGGCACAGACCCTAAGAAATGCCACTGGGAACAGCTGAGATTAACTCTGGGGGACATCCAAGGGAAAGGCACCTGTTTAGTATTCACCGCTTAAAACCTTTTAGCTTCCCCTTTCTCGGACCTCTGCAACTTCACCCTTTTGGTGAACAGCAGCACCGAGGCCTTCTATCAGGCACCAAATCATACCTGGTTGGCCTGCATAGATGGCCTCACCCTCAGTGCTTCCTCCCTCAGGTTCGGGAAGGCTTCAAAACCCCTACTCTGCATTCTTGTACATGTTTTTCCTATACAACAGGAATGAGGGCAGAACCCTAGTCTTTCCTCAAAATCCTTATCATGATGGAAGAGGGCTCCAATCTTGGTCCCTATATTAATCGGGCTAGGGATTTCAGGCTCTGCAGCAATAGGGACTTCCGCCCTAGTGAAAGGGGACATTAATGTAGCAGAGCTCACCAGACAAGTGGACGCTGACCTTAGCCACCTTGAAAGCTCCATTTCCCAAATAAACGAACAGGTCGATTCCCTAGCTGAAATTGTCCTCCAAAATCGACGAGGGTTAGATCACCTCTGTGTAGCATTAGGGAAAAACTGCTGTTTCTATAGCAATAACACAGGGGTCATACAAGAAAGCCTATCTCTAGTCAGAAAAAAATATAGAATACATGGAAAAGAAATCAGAACAATCTCAGAATTGGTTTCGAAAATTATCCAATTGGTCTCCCTGGCTAACTACCCTCTTCTCTTCCACCATAGGACCTTTACCCTTATGACTCCTTGCCCTCCTTCTGGGCCCCTGTCTTATAAACTGGTTTACTAACTTCATTCAACAAAGAATTAATTCTGTCAAGATCATGGTCCTCAGGGGTCGGTATAACCCCCTCCCCAACAATGACTCACAAGAGTCAATGATTTGACTCATGACCATAAAACCAGTGGGAAATGATGCATAGGCACTCCATCTTGCTACCGTAATCTCTATTCTGCTGTTTGAAATTTTAACCCTGCTATTTTGACTTCTGTAAATGCTTGCTTGCTTGAAAAACAGAGAAAATAAGTCCAACTATCTGGATTTGCAAGCTGCTCTGATACCGCTTCTAGCTACTGCCATGCAAGGTGTTTGTTAGTTCTCATAAATGTACTGTGCTCAAGGTTAAAAGCTGCCTGTGAAAAATAACCCACAGAGAGCTCTTTGTAAAGTCTGCACAAGGTCTGGAAAAACCCTTATTTGGGAGGCTGAGGAGGTATAAAGGGAGAGCTTCTTCCATGCTGTTTTGCTCAGATTTGGGAGACCTCTAGCATAATAAAGGCTCCTAATTACTACTTAATTTGGCTTATTAAGGCGTGTTATGTGAGCTCATTGATTTACAATAAAATTTCTGCTTTTTTCTTTAAAATTATTTCAAATATCTAGAAGAGTTCTATGGAAATTCAGTGATAAATGTGCCCTGTAATTCCCTGAGCAACAAAGTTTCATTTGTTTCTAAAATGAATTCATGCCATAGGCTGGATAATATTTACTATGAGACTCTGATAATGGTCTTCTTGACCAATAAAGTCAGGAATGATTTTCTCATCTGGACCCCTGCAATCCTGGTGTGTATGTTTTAGGACAGCCTTGAGAATCCTTGTGATTTGATATTCCTATTTCCATAAAATTTTCATCATTTTTATATTCTTTGCATTGCTATTGATAATGGTCACAGTGTGCCTAGATTTCAAAGAAAGAGATAATTTGTATTTTTTATTTTTTTTTCATGATGAAGGTTGTAATGCTTTTATATAAGGTTAGTGGGAGGGATGGACCAACAGACTTCTGAGGACAGAAAGAACTAATGAGACATGCTGAACTAGTATGAGTTATATAATAATTATTGAAATAATAATCATTTCAAACTGCCTTCAACAAACACAGTGAATTGTTCATCATGTCTGTAAGTAGCTAAGTTATTCTGTGCCTTGTTTTACAAGAAGTGGGCATATATATGTACAGACATATTTGGAGAGAATGAAAATTCAGTAAGTCCCTTTAGAGCATGGGTTCTACATTATCAAACCTACAATTGGAACCATATACCCATTATGAAAGACTAAAAGGAGAGTGAAAACAACCAGGTGAAGCTTTTTAGGGGGCTGTGAGGTAAAGAGAATTAGCTATTGAAACCAAAGTCTTTCATAAACAGCTCAGTTCACAATAGGAAGCAATTAGCTGTTCTATTTCTCAATCCACATAAGTTTTTTTAAAAATATATTTTATTGATTTTTTACAGAGAGGAAGCGAAAGAGATAGAGAGTTAGAAACATCGCTCAGCTTCAATCCACATAAGTTTTGATGATAAATTAACTTAAACAGGATGAAAGCAAATGACTTCCATGTCTGTAGGCAAGAAGTGATGCTGAGGCTGGATGCACAGTAAAACACAGGAGCATTGGTGGTCTCCCAAAATGAAATGGAAGGATGAATCATTTTGTACAATTCTAACCTTTGAATAGTTTCTTTAGCAAAAGATAAAACTACAGGATTTTGCACCAAAATAATTTTAAAATATTCTGAATATTTGCAAAATAATATTAATATGGGAATAGACTACTTAATGTTCTTGCGTTCATGTGTAATGTTTGAAACACAGTTAAGCTAATGTTTTGGTATAACTTTGCAATTAGAATAACAAATTTAAAAATATATTCATATGGCTTTATTTTTGGTTGACTTTTTATAAGTCTTTATGTTTGGCATGACATATTTATAACTCTTAACTAGGTAGTCACTTGAAAACAAATTTGGATCTGAGAAGCTAAATTGTGAAAAGTAAGGTCTTCACAGGAGATAGTGACCCTTACATCGCGACTTCTTGCTGGAATGAAGTGGAGGAGTCCCATCTACGAGGCATATCAGCTTCAGGGCTCTGAAAACAACTACTCTCTTTTACTCTTTCCTGTTTTAAAAAACTTCCGGCAACAAAACAGAACACATTTTGCGATGACAAATGTAGCAGTTGCCACGCAGGCCAGCAGGAACCCAATCACATCCAAAGAGTGGTACTGGAACCAGGTGAGGTCATGGGTGGCTGGCCGAAGATGTTTGGCTCCTTTGTGTCGCATGACAAACTCGATCCAGAAGACCGCTTGATCTAGAGGTTTCACTGGTTGGTCATGATGAATTCTTGATAATTTCATAGCATTCTCCTTATATCTGAAGGAGAAACACAAAGATCCCAACATTGAAAGAAAGTTAATTTGCTTACTAATAAGCCAATCATTCCCATTCAAAGTTGTGTTTTTTAATTAAAAAATATTTTATTGCCAGGCCAGCATGGCTAAGTGGTTGAGCCTTGAACCATGAACCAGGAGGTGACCATTAGATTCTGAGTCAGGGCACATGCCCGGCTGGCCTGCTTGATCCCCAGTGTGGGATGTGCAAGAGGCAGTCGATCAATGATTCTCTTTCATTATTGATGTTTCTCTCCTCCTTTCTTCTGTGAAATCAATAAAAATATATTTAAAAAACATTATGCCATATAAAAGTAGCCAGTTCCAAAAGAAAACATATTGCATGATTCTGTTATTATGTAATGTCCAGAAGGACAAATCTATAAAGAAAATAAGTTGATCAATGGTTGCTTGGATGAGGGAGCTGGGAAGTGACTTCTAAGGCATATGATATGTCTTTTTGGGATGACAAAAATGCCCTAAGTTTATATTATGGTGATAGTTTCATAGCTTTGTAAGCATACTACATATATTTGAATTATATAATTTCAACATGTGAATTTTATGGTATGTAAATAATATCTCATAAAATCT
>NW_006299511.1:17203-26933 GCF_000327345.1 Myotis davidii
CTGTGAAATAAATGAGTGGTTGAAAATAAAAGTAGATTTAAGATGGGTTAACTCATGTTAATAATGTCAAAATTAGCCTCTTAAAAATGGGATGAAACTAAGATGCACTATTGACAAAATAATCTATGTATAAATACTATCTATGAAAAATATGTGACACTTACGAAGGGTCATTAATGACAGTCTTCAACGCATTGAGCAAATCTGTACTTGAAATAGTGTTGAAGTCCAATCTGACAGCTGCTCCCTTGGTCTTCATGTGAGCAATGTTATCAGGTTGATCCGCAAACATAGGAAGGCCCACCATAGGGATCCCATGGTAGATCGCCTCATAGATGCCATTGATTCCACCATGAGTTATAAAGGCTTTGGTTTTTGGATGACCTAGGATTGGGTGAATTTCAGCAAATTTTGTATTATAAATCTTGGAATAAAATGAGAGTTGGGTAATAAAGGCACAGAGACAATATATTTAGCAACAGATTGGTCTACACTTCAGAATGTATTAAAATGTCTTTCAGAACTCTTAGGAAGAGGCACCTAAGTCTGCTGGAGAGGCAGTGAAGGCTTACATAGAAGATTAGTGTGTTTCTTTTGACTTGAAATGAATACAAGTTGCCAGTGGGCAAATTGAAAGAGAATATTCTGGTTTTAAAAAGTATATGAAAAAAAAGTGGTGGTGCATGTTGAAATATATTCTCTTAATAAAATAGTGAATCACAGAGTGTGATGTGTAGATGTCAAGGCAACAGACAATGGGATGTAGGCAGTGGCACAGGAATCAGAGGAAGGAAAAGCTACACATTATCATGAAATATGTTATTATGCCCTAGCTGGTTTGACTCAGTGGATAGAGCGTCAGCCTGCGGACTGAAGGGTCCCGGGTTTGATTTCGGTCAAGGGCACATGTCTGGGTTGTGGTCTTGATACCCAGAGGGGTCATGCAGGAGGCAGCCAATCAATTATTCTCTCTCATCATTGATGTTTCTATCTCCCTTTCCCTCTCCCTTCCTCTTTGAATTAAACAAACAAACAAACAAACAAAAGAAAGAAAGAAAGAACTGGGAAGCAGTTAGCTGCTCTTTAAAAAAAAGAAATATGTTATTACTTCGGAAAGGGATATTAAATTTTTTCCCAATGGAAAACGGAGAGTCACTGGCAATAAAAGAGGAGTGGATATTTTTCAGGGGCACCTGTACACCCTTATCGTGGATTAAACGATTGGTATAAGGAGAGAATTAGGAGGCAGAGTGACAATCAGAAAGGTGTTGAGATATTCTCTCTGAGAGGAATTACATATGAAATAAAGATCTTTTGTTTGTGGCCATAAGGAACATGGCTGTGTAACATAAGATGCCAACTTATAGCTTATCCTTTTCCCCTAGGACTGGGAAAGAAATATTGGGAAGTTCATTTTTATCTTTGAGTTTTTCAGTAAGAAATGACCAATACGTTTCTATCCTAGTGAACTGTTTATCATTCTGGTTGACTTGATTCTGATTTCAGGGTTTTCCAGAATCTTACCAAGAAGGTCATTCTGGGGGATCCATTTATAGAGCCGGGTATTTGGCCCTAAGGTATCTGGTTTTTTGCCATCATATCTCCATATAACCTGTTAGGGTAAAGAAGGTTATATATTACGTGAGTCAAACTGCAGAGTCTATGCATTTATTTTAATTATTTATTATTCTAGCTGTCATCATCTAGATTTAATGTTAACCTGTTTATTTCTTTTTGAATGATGGGGAAGTGGTTTTATTATATTCACTAATTTCATAAAGTATCTTAGAATTTTACATAATTTGATTTACAAAATCAAGGCAATCAGCTATTTGTGAGAATTAAATCATTTTGATATTTAAGTTTATTATTAATAATAAGTATAGTAAATAATGTCTGCTTAATGAGTATATTTAACTTCTTTTAGTTTTCTACTTATTAATCACCACTTCCAAGTGGTAATTTTTACCTAAATCCAGTATTATCACTCTAGCTAGGATTGAAAATTTTCTTAAAATGTAGAAAAGAAAAGCCATTCGCACTTTATAAATAATAGTTTACCTGTTGAAAAGATCAAATATGATGATGACGGTAAATTTTTTTCATCTGATTGTTAATATTTCACAACAGGCTACAATGCACTGACAGCATTAATTAACATGGTTAATTAATTATAAATAGCCAAGCAATTTATAAGTCTACCAGTGAGCTGGATTCTAGTTTATACGTGGTTAACACCTTTTTGCTATGTGAGTGTTAAAGTTACTTCAGGTTCTCAGTAAACTTGCGTAGGTGATAGGAGAAAGCTACATTAGTTAGTAAGCTAAAAGTAGCTCACAATTATCTGGAGACTTCAAATGTATTTTATGTATTAGAATAACTCACTACCATAATTTATGGAGAAGGGGGAGAATCTGAAACTGGGCCACACTAGGCTTGCTTCTGATTGATTTGTTCCTCCTCCTCTTCTTTCTCATACTCCTCATCCATCATCATCATCATCATCATGTTATTATTCTGATGGGTTGTTTTGGGGCCACATTTTATAAAACACTGGGTCACCTTGAGGGCTGGACCCACCTACACCCTTCTTTTATGTCTTCCTGCTTCAGAATTTAGCAGGGCCCAGCCCACCAGAGAGGTTCTCTTTTCTTTTTTTCACACCAGATTTTCTCTTTCTTTAAGTCATTGTGGCTGGCTTAGGTACTGGATGCAGCTTGGTGAGCCCTGCATATCCCTAGTCTGAATATCACCTTGCAACACTGAATAGGCCTAATCCAAAATTCAGGGAAAGTAGGAGAGGCCTGGATTACCTGGCAAGTGTAAACTCTATGATGCCTTTCAGATTGTTATCATTCCCTGGTTAATGTTAAAATTTAACTCCATTCTCAGAACATCTGTAGTGTGTACATTATTCTAAGAATCCTGCAAGGAATTAAGCAAATGAAAGGATAGAATTTGGTGATATTTATTCCTGCCCTATAATCCTATATAATAAATCTTAATACGCAAATCAACTGAATAGCCGGTAGAATGACCGGTCACTATGACATGCACTGACCACCAGGTGGAGATTTGCAGTGGTGGATAGGGGCGGGGCTGGCCAGTGGGTGGTGCCAGGCCACTAGTCAAGGTGGGTGCCACTGTGGCCCCCCAATGGCTCCACCCGCTGGCCGCCCCACAGATGGCCCTGATTGCTGGCCAGGCCTCACTTATATTCTGGGAACAGTCTCTTAGATTTAAAAATTAAAACCAGGCAAGGCTACTCTAACACTGAAAAAACAGGATGATGCAGCGAAGACATGCATGGACTCTGGCTTGCACATTTTGTGGTCAGCCCTGATTCTGAGACTTATAACTGTGTGACAAACCCAAATTTCTCTCTGTTTCAGTTTTTCCACCCATAAGATGGGGAAAATGCTATTGCTGCCTCAGAAGGATCTGTTATGTGCTGCATTTTATAATCAGGTAAAAAAAATGTAGCTGTCCATACAACAGCAAGATGCTTTTCACCTGTATGAAAAGTATGGCCACTGGTGCATGCGGCGTCCCAGATTGCAAGAGGGATGTCCAATTGCCGATTTAGGCCCAACATCTCCGAAGGGGTCCCCGATTGCAAGAGGCCACAGGCTGGGCTGAGGGACACCCCAACCCCATGCACGAATTTTGTGCACTGAAACTTTAGTACTATTATAATACCAAACTTCACACTGTACTTTTGAAATATACTTCTTTGTGACCAGAATATTAATGCCAAAGTTATTGTCCATCAAAAACACCCTCTGTATTACTTTAGCACTTGCCATGTGTATTTTGTTTTACAAATTGGTATCTAAGATCATTGAAGCTATCTTAATACTTTAACTTTCATGTAGAAATTTTTTAATCAGACACTTTAACACACTCATTAGTTTTCTGCTCTAAGATAGTTTATCTAACCTTTTGAGGAACCTGGGCAAGGGCTGATGCAATCACATTGGCTCTTTCTTCTGTCATGTTAGTGACCATCGACCCCAGGGAAAACACCACGATACCATTTTCTCCAGAGCTCTGGACAAACTCTTCCATTTCCTGTGAAGGAAGAATTTTTTCCATTACAAAAGACAATAGCATAGTGAACACTATTGAAGGGATTGCTACAAACAGCCAAAGAGAAAATTAAGTATCATAAGGAATTATTAGTGTAGTTCTTGTTATTTTAAATTGTGTTAAAATACATATAATATACTTACCATCTTAACCATTTCTAAGTGTACAGTTCAATAGTATATATATTCTTTTTGTTGTATAATCCATCTCCAGAAATTTTTCATCTTATAAATTGATACTGTATATTTCTTAAACTGTAATTCTCCATTTCTCATTTTAACAGTCCCTAACAATTATCATTCTTCTTTCTGTTTCTATGAATTTGACTAGTCTAAATCCCTTAGGTAAGTGGAATCATGCAGTATTTGTGTTTTTGTCTGTGGCCTATTTCACTTAGCAAAATGTCCTTAAGATTCATACATGTTATAGCAGGTGTTAGAATTTCCTTCAATTTTAAGGCTTGGTAATGTTCATCTACAGATACCCTGAGCCACCAGAAAGACAAATAGGTCCTAGAGAAGGGGTGGGCAACCCCTGGCACGCGTGCCAAACATGGCACACCAGTAACTTTTGCTGGCATGCAAAACCCTCTCTTATAATCTTCCATTTACAATTTTTTTCTTAATATCGACTTTTTTATTTTTCAGATAAATTCAGTGTAGGTGCATCTTAGATAAATAATTTTAAATAACAAGTTATCTTAAAGACCATAGACATGGATTGACGAGAGAGGGGAAGAGTAATTTCTATGCCTCTGCCTTAACTTTTCCTGCCTTCCTAGATCTGACCCATGTTTTGGTTTCAGCCTCAGACGCAATGGGTTTTCATTAACCGCCTCACCTACTTATTCAGAATTTCACTCTATAAAAATGAAACCTTCTCTTTCGCTTTGCCCACCGGTACTAACAAAAGGGGAATAAATTTCTATGTTTCTCTCAGCAGCAAAAGTCCCACTGATAATATCAAACGGAATCATAAAGTTTTCTGTTGGACTATCAGTGTACATGTATACATTCTGTCAAACTACAGCGGGAAGGCTGGGGAGGGTTGGGAGGGGAAGGGGATGGGTACGAGATCAACAGAAGGATTTGTATGCACGCATATAAGCATAACCAATGGACACAAGACACTGGGGGGTATGGGAGGCTAGGGGAAGGTCAAGGGGAGAAAAAAAAAAGAAGACGTATATGCTGGGAAAAATAGAAGGCAGCAGGAAGGAGGATGATCAAATATGAGATGAATTGACTCCATAACAGAAGCCATAGGCATGAGTCTAAAAGAGTTGATAGAGCTGTTAAAACTAGGATTTTGTGGCCATCACTCATTCAAAAGTTCCTCAGGAGTCAGAGCTGACTCAGCACATAACACATAATATACCGTTGTGTGTATTGATTGTTATTGATTTATCTATCAATGGCGCTTGGGTTGATTTTATCTTTTGGCTCTTGTGAATAGTGTTATGAATATGATTCTAATGTCACTATTTTGGAATATACCCAGAAGTTCTATTGCTGGATCAAATGATAATTGTTTTTATTTTTTTGAGGAACCTCCAATTCTCTTATAATCGGTAGCTGTTTTGAAGAGACCTAATCCCTTAGTTTTTTTGGAGTATACAATTGATGAGCTTGAAATCCCTTATTATATACTGTTGGCCCAGTTCACAGATTCGTGCACATTGAAAGGAAATTAATTAGAAAGTGGGGTGGGACTTGGCGAGACAGGCTGGGAATACCCTGGAGCCAAGTTCCTGCGGTCCCCTCCCCAGCCGGCCACACCTGGGGTGGTGCTGCGGCTCAAAGGGTATCTGAGGAATGAGTGGGTATCCCTCCAGCTGTCGGGGTCCCTCAGCCTGGCCTGTGGGGATGAAGCTGAAATTGGCTCTCTGACATCCACTGAGGGGTTCCAGAGTGTGAGAGGACACTCTCCACAGTTGCTGTCATACAGGGTGTGGAATGCAAACACAAGGGTGCAGTAAACCAGATTCGGGGCTGCCAGTGCCCCAGCAACAACATAACCCATGGCTGAAGGTGGAATCACGTTGCCCCGCAAAGAATCAATCTCCCTCCTCTCTGGTTCTGGGGTGTGTCACCTGAGAACCGAGAACCGTCACTGCCAAGTCACTGCAGCTTGGTAGCTCTTGTGTCTTTAATATCTATTGGTCGGTAGGTATGATGTGTACTGACCACCAGGGGAAAGATGCTCAATGCAGGAACTGGGCTCATGGCTCATGAGCACAAGTGGTGGCGGAAGCCCCATGGGGAGCAGACCTAAGCCTTCAGTCAGACATCTCCTGAGGGCTTCCAGGCTGGGAGAGGGCGCAGGCCAAGTTGAGGAACTCCCTCCCCCACCCCCACACCTTGAGGGAACTCTAGTTAGTTTATAATTTGTATCTATAAGTCTGTTTTTGGTTGTTTTTTTCTTTTGTTTTGTTTTAGATTATACATATAAGTAAAATCATATAGTATTTGTATTTTTTTGTCTGATTTATTTAACTTAACATAATACCCTCTAGGTCAGTGATGGCGAACCTATGACACGTGTGTCAGAGGTGACACGCAAAATCATTTTTTTGGTTGATTTTTCTTTGTTAAATGGCATTTAAATATATATAATAAATATCAAAATATAAGTCTTTGTTCTACTATGGTTGCAAATATAAAAAAAATTTCTATATGTGACACGGAACCAGAGTTAAGTTAGGATTTTTCAAAATGCTGACACGCCAAGCTCAAAAGGTTCGCCATCACTGCTCTAGGTCCTTCCATGTTGTTGCATTTAGCAATATGTGATCCTTTGATATTGGTGAGTAATTTTTCATGGTGTGCATAGACTGCAAGGATTTTACCCATTTATCTATTGATGGACACCAAGGTTGCTTCCATATCTTGGCTATTGTAGTTAATGCTTAATGAACATGGGAGTGTATATATCTTTTCAATTAGTGTTTTTGTTTACCTCTGATATATACTCAGAAGTGGAATTGCTGGATTGTATGCTATTTTATTTTTAATTTTTTTGAGGAACCTCCATACTGTTTTCCATAGTGGCTCCAGCAATTTACAAACTTGCTCCATACACAGGAGTTCCCTTTTCTCTACCTTTTTGACAACACATTTTATTTGTTGACTAATTTCTGGATATTTATTTTGTATTCTGCTACTAAATTAATTTGTCAATTCTAGTAGTTTTTTGTGTGGAATCTTTAGGGTTTTCTATATACTAGTACAGTATCATGTCATCTGCAAATGGTGACAATTTTACTTCTTCATTTCCAATATAAATGCCCTTTATTTTTTTCTCTTACCTGTGATTGCTCTTGCTAGGTCTTCCAATACTATGATGAATAACAGTGGTGAGAGTGGGCATCCTTGTCTTGTTCCTGATCTTAGAGGAAAAGCTTTCAGTGTTTCACCACTGAGTATCATATTAGCTGAGGGTTTGTCATATATGGTCTGTATTTTGTTGAGGTACTCTATTAATTGGTAGAATTAAATGTTCAGTAGAATTTGTGAAATCATCTGGTCTTAAACTTCTGTGTGTTGAGAGTTTTTTTTTTTTAATACTATTTCAATTTTCTTGCTAGTAATTGATATGTTAAGTTTTCATGCTTCTTCCTGGTTCATTCATTGAAGGTTGTATGTTTCTTGTATGGCTCTTTCTCTGGAGATTTTTCTATTCTTTCATTTGGGGCCTGTTCTTTTGTCTCCCTATACTTGCTGCCTCTTTGTGTTTGTTTCTATGTATTAGACCAACTTGCTTTGACTCCGAGTTTTGTGAATTCCCTCATTTGTTTTACTTTCTTTGTTTATTTCTAAGAATTAGATGAAACAGCCACCTCTCCTGAACTTGATGGAGTGGCTTTGTGTAGGAATGACCTTTGTGTAGTCTGTGTGTGCGGGGTGGCTTCAGCAGCCTGGCTGGAATTGAAGTGGTTGTTTGAGATATCAGGGGTTCCCTGGCATGTAGGCTAGCCACAGTTGAGGCAAACATGACCAATTTTATCAGGATGCCCAGCCTTGGGGGCACCCTGGTAGGCTGGATGGCTGGTTTGGAGCAGCCAGTGGGATATGGCTGCAGCATTGCCATGGCAGTTTGTCTGTCTGAGCCTGGGGTTGGTGTGGGGTGAGTGGCTTAGGGCGCGCTATGGTGGCCTTGCAGGTGAGCTACAGCACTTGAATTGAATTCTTGCCCATGCTATCAGTGGAAAGAGAATGTAAACATTGGCACTCACAGGTACCTCCAATCCCAAAGAGTTTCCACAGAGTCTGGAGAGTTCTCACAGCCTCTCAACCTTCTCTACAGAGTCTCTCTCTCACAGTCTCTCTCTCATTTGTTGTGCAGAAGCTGTTCCGTCAACCCTCAGATGTTTTTCAGGAGGAAATGCTCTTCATGTAGGTGTACATTCTGAGTGTTCATGGGAAGGTGTCAGTTCAGGGTCTTCCTATGCTGAAATCTTGGACCTCTCTCCCTAAATCACTTCTTACACGCTGGAGGATTACTATAATTCAGGAATCTGGTATTATTGTCCAGAATATCCATGAAATAGCCTTAAGATTTCTACTTATAATCCAGGATTATCCTTATATAGCTATTTATCTGAGTGTCCATGTTTCTGACATGTATGTGTATGACACCTTTTGCTCTGAAATCATGTTGTACGTTCTAGTAGAATATGCTATGTGTAACCGGCTGTGAGGGGCCCTCATCATCACCTCGCTGACTCTCCCAGAGAGCACCTGCCCCACAGTGGGGAGGTACAACTGGGCTTTCTGCAGCAAAGATCTGGTCACCCTCTTGAGTAGCTCAGTTTGATGTACTTAAAGTTTCTGGTGAAGTCATGTTCACCTGGAATTGTTTCAGATTTATTCTGACTGTGGTCCCTGATTTTTTTTTATCAGTTTTCAAATTTTATTACTTTCAGTGCTAGAAAAATTCCTGATTGCTCAATGTACTTTCTAGTTCCCCACCCCCAAATATGCACCAAATGTGTAAGAAGCCAAAATTTTATATCTATTCCAAACTTCATACTCTTCTATCCACCCCTATCGCCTCTGCTGATTTTCTGTTTTAAATAGTTTACTTGTGTGTGTTTTTTCTCTGAAAAATAAAGACCTAACCCTTCTAACATAAAAAGTTAACTTTCTCATTCTAATCATTGCTTCGTTTTTGTTTAAAGATTTTGAGATATAATCTACACTAATAAAAGAGAAACATGGTAATTGGCGTACGACCGCTACCCTTCCCATTGGCTAATCAGAGAGATATGCAAATTAACTGACAGCCAAGATGGCAGCTGGCAGCCAGGCAGCTTGAAACTAACATGAGGCTTGCTTGCTTCAGTGATGGAGGACTCCAATGTTCCCAGCCTGCGGCTGCAGGCCTCTGAGCTGCAGTTTAAGAAACTATGTAACAAATACCACCAGACTTCAGCCAGCAGGATTGCAACATTGCAAGCAAAGGCCAGAAACCTACTATCAGCCGCGGAGGCCTAAGAGCTGGAGCCAAGCCTCAAAGCTAAAGCTGACCCAGAATAAAAAAAGAAAAAAGAAAAAAAGG
Source organism: Myotis davidii (assembly GCF_000327345.1). Classification (NCBI taxonomy): domain Eukaryota; kingdom Metazoa; phylum Chordata; class Mammalia; order Chiroptera; family Vespertilionidae; genus Myotis; species Myotis davidii. The sequence continues at coordinate 26,852 of NW_006299511.1, forward strand.
AGCAGTTGGGAGCTTCAGTCACCCCCAGCCTGAAAACAGCCCTCAGCCCCTCACCCAGACTGGCCAGGCACCCCAGTGGGGA
>NW_006299511.1:27042-28917 GCF_000327345.1 Myotis davidii
TGCTGCACCCCAACCTGCCCCCTCCACGGGCCCTGCTCTGTGTGTGACGGGGTAGAGCCATAACCTCCCCATCGGCCCTGCCCTGAGTGTGAGAGTGGCGACACCCCAACCCAATGATAGGCCTTGTTCTGTGCGTGATGGGGGAGGGAGCTCCCCAACCCCCTGATGGGCCCTGCTCTGTGCATGACAGGGTATGGAGCCCCAAACCCTCTGATGAGCCCTGCTGTGTGCGTGACAGGGGGCAGTGCCCCAACCCCCTGATGGCCCTGCTCTGTGCATGACAGGGGGTGGCGCTGCAACCTCCCCATCGACTCTGCCTTGAGTGTGACAGGGGGCGGTGCCCAACCCCCCCAATCGGCCCTGCTCTGAGTCCGACCAGGGGCTGCACCTAGGGATTGGGCCTGCCCTATGCCACCCAGGAGCAGGCCTAAGCCAGCAGGTCGTTATCTCCCCAGGGGTCCCAGACTGTGAGAGGGCACAGGCCGGTCTGAGGGACCCCCCTCCCCCCTGAGTGCACAAATTTTTGTGTACCGGGCCTCTAGTCCTATATAATAAAAGCCTCATATGCTAAGTGTCTGAATGTTCATTTGACTGTTCAACCAGTTGCTATGACATGCACTGGCCACCAGGGGGCAGAAACTCCAACCAGTAGGTTAGGAGTCTGCTGGGGTCTGGCTGATTGGGACTGGGCAAGATGGGTCGGAGATGCCCTGGAGCCCTCCTGCCATCCCTTCCTTGACGGCCAACCTCTCGTGGTCCCTCCCCATCTGGTTGCCCCTGATCGGCCCTGATCAGGACTGGGTGAGATGGCCCCAATTGGCTCTGATTGGTCCCAATTGGAACTGAGCGAGATAGGCCAGACATGCCCTGGAGTCCTCCCGTAGTCCCTCCCTGGCCCTGATCATGCACCGGTGGGGTCCCTTGGCATGGACACTGCCCTCTAGCAATCCGGGACTCTTGGGGGATGTCGGAGACCTGGTTTTGGCCCGATCCCTGCAGACCAGGCTGAGAGACACTGCTGGTTCACGAATCTGTGCACCAGGCTTCTAGTTGATATATAACATTCTGTAAGTTTAAGGTGTACAGTGTGTTCAGTTGATTTATTTATATATTTCTAGAGACCCGGTGCATGGATTTGTGCACCAGTGGGGTTCCTCAGCCTGGCCTGTGCCCTTTAACAATCTGGGACCCCTTGGGAGATGTTGAACTGCTGGTTTTGGCTTTATCCGCACAGGTTCTCATGAGTGTAGTAGTGTGCAAAGCAGCAGGCATCCAGGGAGGAACCTGAGCCTGGGCTGGGAACTGTGCCACTCCAGCTCAATCTGGCCCCACTGCACCTGCCACCTCCATGGCTCGGTAGTGCTGCCTCAGAGGTGGGAGATGCTCGTGCTGCTGCAGCTGTGCTTGCCAGCCATGAGCTCAGAGTCTGTGAGAGCACACTGGCCACTAGGGGGCAGCTCCTACATTGAGCGTCTGCCCTCTGGTAGTCATTGTGCATCATAGCTACCGGTCGACCAGTTGGGTGATCGTTTAGGTTTTTATATGTATACTAGAGGCCTGTTGCATGAAAACATTCGTGCAATAGGTCTTCCCTTCCCCTGGCTGCCAGCATTGGTTTTCCTCTGGCACCTGGGACCCAGGCCTTCGCTCCGGCCGGAGCCGCCTTCAAGCCTTTGCTACCCCACCTGGCCACCCTGGGTCGCATTGCACACGGGATGCCGGCCGCCCAGGGTCGCAGAGAGCAGGCCTGGATGGTGGCAGGGCAGGCGGGATTGCACTGTCCCGCCCTGCCTGCAGTATGCAAATTAGCCTCCATATTTGTTGGCGGTTAATTTGCATATTGTGCTGATTAGCCAATGGGAGGCATAGCGAAGG
>NW_006299511.1:28945-39217 GCF_000327345.1 Myotis davidii
TATATATACTATTACTACCTAATATTAGTGAACACCTCTGTTAGGTCACATAATTATCTTTTTATGTGTGTGGTGAGAACATTTAAGATCTAGTATGTAGAAACTTTCAAGTATATAAAGAATATTGTTGGCTATAATCACTATATCTCCCAAACTTAATCATCTTCGAGTTGCAAGTCTGTACCTCTGACTAACTTTTTCTTACCCACAAATCTCCCTTTCACCAGTCCATGGTAATAACCATTATACTTCTGTTTCTGATGAGTTTCCCATTTTTAGATTCTACATATAAGTGATATCCTGTATTATTTATCATTTTCAGTGTGCTTTATGTCACTTAGCATAATACCTTCATGGTCCATCTATGTTGTCCCAAATGGTATGATTTCCTCCTTTCTGATGACTAAATAATATTTTAGTGTGTGTGTGTGTGTGTGTATTTCACATTTCTTAAGTTGTTTCCATTTATTGGCTCTTGTGAATAATTGTGCAATAAACGTGGGATTATGGATATTTTTTTGAAATCCTATTTTTCTTACTTTTAGAAGTATACCCAGAAGTGGATTTGTGGGTCATATGGTGGCTCTATTTAACTTCTTAAAAAACCTCCATACTGTTTTTATTAGTGGTTGCACCGGTTTTACATTCTCACCAACAGTGCACAGGATTCAGTGTTATCTTTTAGATCACCAAGTTTCCTTACCACAGCTATTTTGACTTTTTTATTGGGTGAATCATATATCTTCATGTCTGTATTTGTTTGCTGGAGGATTGTTGTAGAATTTGGTGACCTAATGTTTTCTTGATTTTTCACGTTCTTTGGAATTTTGCATTGCTGTTTTTACATTTGAATTAGCAGTCACCCACTGATGTTTACTACTTTCAGGGTAGAAATACCTTTCGTCAGTACTGCTATAGATAAGGCTTTTTCAGTTCTTGTATGAATATGCCTGCTCTGTGCTTCATGCTCCCTCTTGTGGGAGAATTCTTGAGCCTGTTTGTGTTCCCTCTATTCTATAAAGCACCAGGCTAGATGCTGATCTTTTTAGTATTAAGCTTTTCCTTTATTTTTTTTTCCTGAAGGTGATGCTACAGCTCAAGTTTGTGGTTCTCTCCTGTCTGCAAACCCTTGCCTGTATTCTGCTCTGGCTCCCTAGCCTTTTATCAAATTTTGTTCTTTCTGCTGCCCTCGGCAGCTTATACATGGAGCTGGCCACAGAGGGGAGGAGATATGGGTTGGAAAGTGGGTCACTGTTGTTGCCCACATGCCAGTATGTGGGGATCTGTAAGAAAGGTTTTCTTCGTGGTTTGTGGTCAGGCTTCCTGATGGAGCACAGAATGCAGTCAGGAGGAACCCTGTCTCTTTAACATGTTCTCTAGTAATTTTCTTTTCTAGATCTGCTCCCTCTAACCAGTTACTGAGTTCCTAATACAATTCTCTGGATATTGTGAGAGAGAAATGAACTCTTTGGAAGCATCCTGCAAACCAGGGGAAGCTCAGCAGCCACTCACTGGCTTGCTATCCCTGTGAGGGAAATCATGGGCACGGGCAGGCCTTCTTTAAGCCTTATACTGAGCTCCATCAAAAAAGGAATGATGCTGGCAAAATCAAGCTTTCCTCTTGCCCACACCAATGCATTCAAATTCATCTATTTGGTGCTCCAACAGAGTGCTGAAACTTCTCTAGATATCTGGACTTCACAAAAGTTCTCTACTCCATAGGTCAGTGGTCGGCAAACTCATTAGTCAACAGAGCCAAATATCAACAGTACAACGATTGAAATTTCTTTTAAGAGCCAAATTTTTTATACTTAAACTATATAGGTAGGTACATTGTTATTAACTAGAGGCCCGTTGCACAAAAATTTGTGCATTCGGGGTGCGGGGGTGTCCCTCAGCCAGGCCTGTCCCCTCAGGGGATGTCCACCTGCTGGCTTAGCCCGGCTCCCTGGGAAATACGGCCTACACTGGCTGTCAGACATCCCTCTGGCAGCCTGAGAGCCCACAGGGGATGTCCACTTGACAGCAGGGAGCAGGCCTAAGCTGCAGTCAGACATCCTTAGCACTGCTGAGGAGGCGGGAGAGGCTCCCACCATCACTGCTGTACTGGCAGCCATCAGCCTGGCTTGTGGCTGAGCAGAGCACCCCCTACCCTTGGGAGTGCACTGACCACCAGGGGGCAGCTCCTGCATTGAGCATCTGCTCCCTGGGGGTCAATGTGTGTCATAGTGACCAGTCATTCCCAGTCATTCTGCTGTTAGGGTCAGTTTGCATATTACCCTTTTATTATATAGGATAGAGACCTCATGCAATGGTGGGGGCCAGCTGGTTTGCCCTGAAGGGTGTCCCAGATGAGAGTTGGGGTCCCACTGGGGGGCCTGGCCAGCCTGGGTGAGGGGCTGATGGCTGTTTGTAGGCTGGCCACAGCCCCCAGCCACCAAGCTCCCAGTGGAGGCTGGCTGGAAGCAGGTATCTGGGATTTATTTATCTTCTCTAATTTAAACTATGTTGCCTTTAGCGGAGGCCTGCGGGAAGCTTGGCTTCCTCCATTGCTGGGGCAACCAAGCCTCCTGGTCCCTCGAGTTCCATGGCTGCCAGCTGCCATCTTGGTTGGGTTATTGAAACTTTGTTGCCTTCAGTGGAGGCCCGAGCCAGCGGGAAGCTTAGCTTCCTCCATTGCTGGGGCAACCAAGCCTCCTGCTTGCTCCAGCTCTGAGGCTGCCTGCTGCCATCTTGGTTGGGTTAATTTGCATATAGTCGCTCTGATTTTCTGGTGGGCGTGGTTTGGGGCATATCAAAGTTATGGTCAATTTGAATGTTTCTCTTTTATTAGATTAGGTTAGGTTACTCCTCAGCTGACCTTTGCTAAAACGCCCTCAATCTGATTGAGGTACGTTCACAGAGGTCAACCCCTTACAACTCTCCCATCCACACTCATCTAGTATACTTGTTTTGTCTATCTTCTTTCTGAAAACTGACTTCTGCACATGGACCACGAAGTTTCAATTGCATTGTACGTGTGCGTCTGCACGTTGTATTTTGTGGAAGAGCCACATTCAAGGGGCCAAAGAGCTGCATGTGCCTCATGAGCCGTGGTTTACCGACCACTGCCCTAGGTGGCTGCCCAAGTCAGGGCTGTAGGTACTCCTGGACTTCAGGTTAGAGGGGCTGGAACAATTCACAATATCCTTTCAGTGTCACAGCCTGTACTGGAGTCTTTCTGCCTATTACCTGATGCGTAGGTGGGCAAGATTCTTTCCAGGTCCTTTCACATTGGTACTTTTGTTAGATAGATAACAAATTTTATTGTTGAAGGAGGAAAATAACAAGGGATGTCTCATGCTCACTTACACCAGATTGCTATTGTCACTCCTGAGGTATTATGATTCACTCCCATGGGATGCTCTCTAGCATTATTGCAGTATTATGAATTCTCTTTATTATAATACTTTCCACACTGTTTTTATTACTTATATTATACTCGAGGCCCGGTGCATGAAAATTCATGCACTGGAGTGGGGGTTCCCTCAGCCTGGCCTGTTCCCTCTCACAGTCTGGGAGCCCTCAGGGGTTGGAGGTGACCTGACAATCAGGGGAAGGCAGCGCCTCATAATACCTCTGCTGCTGCCACTGCCGGCAGCGCAAGCCTCGGCTGGCCCTGGATACCTGAGCCTCAGGTGGCCCTGGGTGGCTGGGGGCCTGAGGGGACTGGGGGACTCTGGAGGGAGGCGCGTGGGGTGGGCCCAGCCTTGCAGTGTACCTGCCGCCCCGGTGGGACTAAGGAGTGCTGCTATCTTATGGCTGGGGGAGCTGCCATCTTTGAGGGTGTGGCAGTCAATTAGCCTATTCCCTCCTTATTAGATAAGATCTTTCTAAGTGAAACATCTGGTGTATGGGAGCAAAAATGGTATCTATACTGTTCCTTTCTATATCCACCCCTTATCCTTGCACTATGCCGGTCACTAAAAAACTAGTTTTTGAATTAATGGTTGATATTTTTTAAGTGTTGAATAATGAAGGCCTTAATTTAACAGGCCCTATTACCAAAGTCTCCCAAATATAATTATTTATTCTGTAATGATAGTGACATTGAGATTCTTGAAATAGTATAAAATATATGAGTTTCTATTTGGTACATCACTTTACCCAGATTCCCATATCTCTCTCAGTGTGATCAGACCTTCTGAATAAAGGACACAGAATCATTCCTACTGAAAATGCAAAGCAGAACAAACACGAATAGTTTTACCTTAGGCAGAGGCTTAGCAGGTTTGCAGTGGAGGCCTCCAACAAATTGAAAATGTGGCAAGAGTGGGCGAGGGAATTCAAAATCCCAATAGGTTCGAATAAGCCACATTTCTGCTTTTTTCATTAACTCGAATAATGTAGTGGGTCTTCCTGAAGGGGAAAAAAGAACAAAAAGTAGAAAAAATAAGAATATTGTAATATGAATATGCCATTTTTTTAAAGTTTGTAATAATGTAGCCAAAGATGTTTAAAGTGTCTGTGGCTTGAGAGTGCAAACATATTTATATACATGTTTTGTATTATGTTGTTCATATATATTAACTATATATATAAAATTTAACAGTTTTTCTTCTCTAACATCACATCAGGACATTCACAATCATAGAAAATGGTTAAACCTAAGCCACTATAGAATTAAACATGCATTTGCTTACTCTGTAAAGCTGCAGAAATAATGGATGCAAATGTAAACAATGATTTCAATTCCTCAATCAATTAACTCTACCATACCCATGGAAACACTTTTCCCTAGATTATTTAGTCTAGTTTCTGCATTTTAGCAAGCTATTCCCTTTATTCTAGATTTCCAAAAAACTGAGGTTTTGAAAGTATGGTTCAATTCCTGGTACTATAATTACATTTGGTTCATTTTAGGAGCCTAATAATACTTGTGCTTTACTAAAAACATTTACAAATAACAGCTGGAATATTTTCATAATGTATGGTAATAGATGTTCTCACTCTTAATTTTGACTCATTTTGTTTTTAATGAAGGGACAGTTTTCACAAAATGTAGTTTACTGACTTACATGTCCACCCATCAACAAAAGTTTAGTGTTTAAGCAGATGAGTTGTAAGTGATTAATGAAGGAATGTGAAGTCATTAGAAACCTGAGATTATAAGTTCGTGAGTCTGGGATAGAGCACTCCAGTGTGAAAGAACCCTTCAGGTAATATGGCTAAATAGTTCAGTTTTTAAATCAAACTAAACTACATGAGAGGAAGCAATTCCTCAATGACCTTATAATTTAAGCATTTCCATAATATTTGTGAGAATGAAAGATTATTTTATAATGTTATTTTATCATTTTACTTATAAAAAACAAATTTCTCTGACTTAATATTTATACGAACCCACCTTTTAGGGCACTAACAAAGTTAGGACTTCATGCTACCAAGTAAGGACATGACTCATTAATGAAAAATGTGTCCAAAACGTATCTTTTGGCAGATATGTCCATTTATTGATCAGCTGCATGAAAAAAGAAACCATATCATCTTTTGTCAAAGATGTAGGAAAAACCTCAAATTGAATAGCAGATGGTTTATTGGGGTCAACAAGAATTGAAGCTGAAGATGTCAGAACAGTCACTTGATGACCTCTCTGGACAAGTGCATCCAGGATGGTCTTCATGTTGATCCAGTGGCTGTATTCCGTGGGCCACACCAGCACCTTTCCACAACTCCCAGGGCTGAAGTGACCACTCAGCTGTAGCAGCAGCAGAACTGAAATCCACTTCATAGGCATCCTGGTGGAACACATGCTTCTTTGCAAATGGCTGATCGCTTTCACTATGGCTCATGCTTCAGTGCAAAGAGAAATCAATCAAGAAGTTAAAATAAAACTTCTACACCCAAAGTAAATACATTTGATTAACAGTCAGCATTTTATGGCGTCAGAAAATTATGAAATAAATGACCTTTTTAAAATACAAATTTGTGTAATATCTAAAGGTGCTGTCATCCAGCTGGGTCATCTTTGCAGTTTTCCCGTGTTATATAATTTATTATAGATGAATGTCATAATTATAGGATGGTAGAGGTGACTGTGTCTGTAATCACTGTTCGTGAAGAAATGAAGATAAAGCGATTATGCAGCTGACAAAGAATTACTGGATGACAGTTCTAGAGATTTTATTTATTTATTTATTTGTTAAATTTATCTTTATTGCTGAAAGTATCACAGGTGTCCCCTTTGTGTCTTTTTCCCCATTGGCCACCTCCTCCTTATACCTGCCCCTCCCAAGGCTGTGCCATGCTACTGTCTGTGACAATTGGCTATGGGTATCTATACTAATAAAAGGGTAATATGCTAATTAGATTGGGTTGACCGGACATCTTCCGGTCATCCTGCCTTCCTTCCTGACAAAGCCACAGTGGCAGGGGCCGAAGCAGAGGCAGTTAGGGGCGATCAGTCTCGAAGGGAAGAGAAGTTAGGGGTGATCAGGCCCGAAGGGGAGAGCACTTGGAGGCGATCAGGCAGGCAGGCAGGTGAGTGGTTAGAGCCAGTGGTCCTGGATTGCGAGAGGGATGTCTGACTGCAGGGATCGGGTCTAAACTGGCAGTCGGACATCCCCCGAGGGGTCCCAGATTGAAGAGGGTGCAGGCCAGGTTGAGGGAACCCCCCATGCACGAATTTCATGCACCAGGCCTCTAGTACGCATATAATTCCCTTATTAATCTCTATTACCCCCTCCCCTCCACACACAGTATCCACCCCCATCTTTCCTGTGAAATTCATCAGTCTGTTCATGGTTTTGTCTGAATCTGTTTTGTTTGGCAGTTTATTTTGTTCATTAGATTCCACAGATGAGTGAGATCATGTGATACTTATCTTTCTCTGACTGGCTTATTTCAGCTAGCATAATTTCTCTCCAGGTCCATCCATGCTATTGCAAATGATAAGAGTTCCTTCTTTTTTACCGCTGTGTAGTATTCCATTGTGTAAATGTACCACCGTTTTTTAATCCACTCATCTGCTGATGGGCACTTGGGCTGTTTCCAAATCTTTTTATTTTTATTTGATTTGCTAATTTTTTAATTTTTTAAGTCTTAAATATAATAATAATAATAAATGCTATAAATGTTAATATTTCAAGAAAAAAGAATTTTAAGAATAATAATAGTACCAAAACTATATTAACATAGTGTAATATTAAAAAAGTTGTAGAAAATATTTAAAATCTGCAAATAACAGATTACTTTTATCATATTCTAAAATATTTTTCCCACCTCTGGCTCTATTTTTGTTCATCAGTTTATGTTGTTCATTATATTCCACAAATGAGTGAGATCATGTGATATTTATCTTTCTCTAACTGGCTTATTTCACTTAGCATGATACTCTCCAGTTCCATCCATGCTGTTGTGAATGGTAAGAGTTCCTTTTTTTAAATAGCAGCATAGTATTCCATTGTGTAGATATACCACAGTTTTTTAAATTGTTTAAAGTATTACATATGTCTCTTTTTTCCCTGATTAACACCTCCCCCCGCCACTCCCATCCCAGAGAGCAAGCCCCCACTGCCCCAGTGTCTGTGTCCTATGGTTTTGCTAATATGCATGCAAACAAGTCCTTTGGTTGATCTCTAACACCCCCCTCCCCTGCCATTTGTCTCTGGATCTATTTTTGTTCATCAGTTTATGTTGATCATTATATCCCACACATGAGTGAGATCATGTAATATTTATCTTTCTCTACTGGCTTATTTCGCTTAGCATAAGGCTCTCCAGTTCCATCCATGCTGTTGCAAATGGTAAAACTTCCTTCTTTTTTATAGCAGCGTGGTATTCCATTGTGTAGATGTATGGTAGACTTTTATCTCTAATATTACATCAGTACATTCAGAATCATAAACATTAATTTAAGCATTAAAAAATTAAATATGCATTTGTTTACTCTGTAAAGCTTCAAAATTAAATAATGCAAATGTAAACAGTGATTTCAACTCCTTAGTCAATTAACCCTACCATACACACAGAAATGCCTTTCCCTATTTGCAAAATAATATTAATATTTAAATAGACTACTTAATGTTCTTATGTTCTGTGTAATGTTTGAAACACAGTTAAGCTAATGTTTTGGTATAACTTTGCAATTAGAATAACAAATTTAAAAATATATTCATATGGCTTTATTTTTGGTTGACTTTTTATAAGTTTTTATGTTTGGCATGACATATTTATAACTCTTAACTAGGTAGTCACTTGAAAACAAATTTGGATCTGAGAAGCTAAATTGTGAAAAGTAAGGTCTTCACAGGAGATAGTGACCCTTACATCGCAACTTCTTGCTGGAATAAAGTGGAGGAGTCCTATCTACGAGGCATATCAGCTTCAGGCCTTTGAAACAACTACTCTCTTTTTTTCTTCTTTCCTGTTTTAAAAAACTTCTGACAACAAAACAGAACACATTTTGTGATAACAAATGTAGCAGTTGCCACACAGGCCAGCAGGAACCCAATCACATCCAAAGAGTGGTACTGGAACCAGGTGAGGTCGTGGGCGGCTGGCCGAAGATGTTTGGCTCCTTTGTGTCGCATGACAAACTCGATCCAGAAGACCGCTTGATCTAGAGGTTTCACTGGTTGGTCATGATGAATTCTTGATAATTTCATAGCATTCTCCTTATATCTAAAGGAGAAGCACAAAGATATCAACATTGAAAGAAAGTTAATTTGCTTAAGCCAATTATTCCCAATGAAAGTTGTGGGTTTTTTTAAATTAAAAAATATTTTTATTGACAGATCAGCATGGCTAATTGGTTGAGCCTAGACCCATGAACCAGGAGGTCACTATTAGATTTTGTGTCAGGGCACATGCCCAAGTTGCTGGCTCGATCCCCAGTGTGGGGTGTGCAAGAGGCAGCTGATCAATGATTCTCTCTCAATATTGATGTTTCTATCTATCTCTCCCTCTCCCTTCCTTTCTGAAATTAGTAAAAATATATTTAAACAATATACACAAACATATATCATATGATTCTGTTATTATGAAATATACATAAGGACTAATCTATAAAGACAGAAAGTTGATCAATGGTTTTTTGGGTGAGGAGCTGGGAGGTGACTTCTAAGGCATATGGAATGTCTTTTTGGGATGACAAAATGCCCTAAGTTTATATTGTGATAGTTTAATAGCTTTGTAAGCATACTATGTATATTAGAATTATATAATTTAATTATGAATTTTATGGTATGTAAATACTATTTCATAAAGTCTATTTAAATGATTATAATAAAATAAATTTTTGAATGTAAAGATATTTATAGTTTCAGAATTTTAGATATTGAATTTATTTAAGTAAAGAATTTATGCTTTTTCTTCTAGTTTATCACTCTTCCTTTTATGTATTTTATCATATTTTAAAAATGTGTCCTTATAATTATTACATAACTTTATAATATTGGAGGAAAAAATTGTTGCACTAGATGGCTCCCCATTAAATACATGGGGTTAAAATGCATCTTTGAAATAAATGAGTGGTTGAAAATAAAAGTAGATTTAAGATGGGTTAACTCATGTTAATAATGTCAAAACTAGCCTCTTAAAAATGGGATGAAACTAAGATACACTATTGACAAAATAATCTATGTATAAATACCATCTATAAAAAATATGTGATACTTACGAAGGGTCATTAATGACAGTCTTCAACGCATTGAGCAAATCTGTACTTGAAATAGTGTTGAAGTCCAATCTGACAGCTGCTCCCTTGGTCTTCATGTGAACGATGTTATCAGGTTGCTCCGCAAACATAGGAAGGCCCACCATAGGGATCCCATGGTAGATCGCCTCATAGATGCCATTGGTTCCACCATGAGTTATAAAGGCTTTGGTTTTTGGATGACCTAGGATTGGGTGAATTTCAGCAAAAAATGAATTATAAGTCGGTTTGGCTCAGTGGATAGAGCGTTGGCCTGCGGACTGGGGGGGTCCCAGGTTCGATTCTGGGTAAGGGCATATACCTGGGTTGTGAGCACATCCCCAGTGGGAAATGTGCAGGAGGCAGCTGATCGATGTTTCTCTCTCATCGATGTTTCTAACTCTCTATCTCTCTCCCTTCCTCTCTGTAAAAAATCAATAAAATATATTAAAAAAAATAAAATAAAAGAGGAACTGATATATTTCAGGGGCACCTGTACACCCTTACTGTGGATTAAACCATTGGTGTAAAGAGAGAATTAGGAGGGAGCGTGACAATTGGGAAAGTGTTGAGCTATTCTCTCTGAGAGGAATTACACA
>NW_006299511.1:48293-52393 GCF_000327345.1 Myotis davidii
TCCTTATAATTATTACATAACTTTATAATATTGGAGGAAAAAATTGTTGCACTAGATGGCTCCCCATTAAATACATGGGGTTAAAATGCATCTTTGAAATAAATGAGTGGTTGAAAATAAAAGTAGATTTAAGATGGGTTAACTCATGTTAATAATGTCAAAATTAGCCTCTTAAAAATGGGATGAAACTAAGATGCACTATTGACAAAATAATCTATGTATAAATACTATCTATGAAAAATATGTGACACTTACGAAGGGTCATTAATGACAGTCTTCAACGCATTGAGCAAATCTGTACTTGAAATAGTGTTGAAGTCCAATCTGACAGCTGCTCCCTTGGTCTTCATGTGAACGATGTTATCAGGTTGCTCCGCAAACATAGGAAGGCCCACCATAGGGATCCCATGGTAGATCGCCTCATAGATGCCATTGGTTCCACCATGAGTTATAAAGGCTTTGGTTTTTGGATGACCTAGGATTGGGTGAATTTCAGCAAATTTTGTATTATAAATCTTGGAATAAAATGAGAGTTGGGCAATAGAGGCACAGAGACAATATATTTAGCAATAGATTGACCAACACTTCAGACTGTATTAAAATGTCTTTCAGAACTCTTAGAAAGAGGCACCTAAGTTTGCTGGAGAAACTGTGAAGGCTTACATAAAACATAGATGTGTTCCTTTTGACTTGAATTGAATACAAGTTGCCAGTGGACAGATGAAAAGAGAATATTCTGGATTTTAAAAAGTGAATGCAAAATAAAAAAATGGTGGTTCATGTTGAAATATATTCTCTTAATAAATAGTGAATCACATAGTGTCATATGTAGATGTCAAGGCAACAGACAGTGGGATGGTGGTGGCACTGGAATCAGAGGAAGGAGAAGCTACACATTATAATGAAATATGTTCTTACTTCAGAAAGAGATATTAATTTTTTTCCCAATGGATAATGGAGAGTCACTGGTAATAAGAGAAGAGCTGATATTTTTCAGGGGCACCTGTATACCCTTACTGTGGATTAAACCATTGGTGTAAGGAGAGAACTAGGAGGCAGAGTGATCATTGGGAAAGTGTTGAGCTATTCTCTCTGAGAGGAATTACGCATGAACTAAAGCTCTTTTGTTTGTGACAGAATTCTAACTCTCTATCTCTCTCCCTTCCTCTCTGTAAAAAATCAATAAAATATATTAAAAAAAATAAAATAAAAGAGGAACTGATATATTTCAGGGGCACCTGTACACCCTTACTGTGGATTAAACCATTGGTGTAAAGAGAGAATTAGGAGGGAGCGTGACAATTGGGAAAGTGTTGAGCTATTCTCTCTGAGAGGAATTACACATGAACTAAAGATCTTTTTCTTTGTGGACATAAGGAATGTGACTATGTAACATAAGATGTCAACTGTTACAGCTTATCCTTTTCCCCTAGGACTGGGAAAGAAATATCGGGAAGTTCATTTTTATTTTTGAGGTTTTCAGTAACAAATGTTCAATACATTTCTATCCTAGTGAACTGTTTATCATTCTGGTTGACTTGATTCTGATTTCAGGGTTTTCCAGAATCTTACCAAGAAGGTCATTCTGGGGGATCCATTTATAGAGCCGGGTATTTGGCCCTAAGGTATCTGGTTTTTTGCCATCATATCTCCATATAACCTGTTAGGGCAAAGAAGGTTATATATTACTTGAGTCAAACTGCAGAGTTATATCATTTAGAATTCTAAATAGATTAAGAGACATCTAGTTAAACCCCTGATATATTACAGGTTAAGGGAATGAGGACAAGACATGCAGATATAGAGAACCAATAAAACACTGCTGTAAGAGGCATAGGTACTCGTATTGTGGGTTACTTATTTTTATATTCAGTCAGGTAGGAGTGCACTCATGATTTTTCACATTTTGGGGTTAGACAAATGAGATTATCAATGATCAATTCAAGCATATAAAAATTTTTAGGTAGTCATATTATAGTGTAAAACAGCAAATTAATAGTCTATATATTCATTTTAATTATTTATTATTCTAGCTCTCATCTTCTTGATTTAATGTTAACCTGTTTATTTTTTTGAATAACAAGGAAGTGGTTTATTTATATTCACTAATATACATGGTTAGTGTGTACAGTACTCTAGGAATCCTGCAAGGAAATGAAGCAAATGGCAGGATAAGATTTGGTGATATCTGTTCCTGCCCTATAATACTATTATCAAACCAAACTTCACACTGTACTTTTGAAATATACTTCTTTGTGAACAGAATGTTAATGCCAAAGTTATTATCCACCAAAAACACCCTCTATACTACTTTAGCACCTGACATGTGTATTTTCTTTCTCATATTGGTATCTAAGATCATTGAAGCTATCCTAATAGTTTACCTTTCATGTGGAAATTTCTTAATCAGACCCTTTACAGAGTTTAACACACTCATGAGTTTTCTGCTCTAAGGTAGTTTATCTAACCTTTTGAGGAACCTGGGCAAGGGCTGATGCAATCACATTGGCTCTTTCTTCTGTCATGTTAGTGACCATCGACCCCAGGGAAAACACCACGATACCATTTTCTCCAGAGCTCTGGACAAACTCTTCCATTTCCTGTGAAGGAAGAATTTTTTTTTCCATTACAAAAGACAATAGCATAGTGAACACTATTGAAGGGATGCTACAAACAGCCAAAGAGAAAATGAAGTATCATAAGGAATTATTAGTGTAGTTCTTGTTATTTTAAATTGTGTTAAAATACACATAATATGCTTACCATCTTAACCATTTCTAAGTGTACAGTGCAGTAGTCCATATATTCTTATTGTTATATAATTCATCTCTAGAACTTTTCCATCTTGTAAATTTTTACTGTATATTTCTTAAACTAATTCTCCACTTCCCATTTTAAAGTCCCTGACAATTATCATTCTTCTTTCTGTTTCTATGAATTTGACTAGTCTACATCCTTTATGTAAGTGGAATCATGCAGTATTTGTGTTTTTGTCTGTGGCCTATCTCACTTAGCAAAATGTCCTTAAGATTCAACCATGTTATAGCAGGTGTTAGAATTTCCTTCAATTTTAAGGCTTGGTAATGTTCATCTGCAGATACCCTGAGCCACCAGAAAGACAAGTAGGTCCTAGAGCAAATTAATCCTGAAATATTGCAGGAGGTAAAAAGCACTAAACTGATAGTTTCATTTTTCGGGGACATCATGACAAGGCAGAATTCATTGAAAAGGATAATGCTGGGAAAAATAGAAGGCAGCTGGAAGGAGGATGATCAAATATGAAATGGACTGACTCCATAAAAGAAGCCATAGGTATGAGTCTAAAAGAGTTGATAGGGCTGTTAAAACTAGGATTTTGTGGCCATCACTCATTCATAAGGTCCTCAGGAGTCAGAGTTGACTCACAGCACATAACACAGAATACATTATTGTGTGTATTGATTGTTTATTGATTTATCTATCAACTAGAGGCCTGGTGGATGGCATGCGTGCAGAGGTAGGGTCCCTAGGCCTGGCAGGCCATCAGGGCCTATCAGGGCCTTTCAGCTGCTGGCCAGGGCCTTCCTTCATTCTGTGTCACCCCCTTGTGTTCAGTGCACGTCATAGCGAATGATCAAACTCTGGGTCAAACTCCTGAGGGGACACTTTGCATATTAGACTTTTATATATATAGATACCCCTTGGGTTGATTTTATCTTTTGACTCTTGTGAATAGTTATGAATATGATTCTAATGTTACTATTTTAGAATATACCCAGAAGTTCTATTGCTGGATCAAATAATAAATATTTTTATTTTTTTGAGGAACCTCCATTCTCTTTTTATCAGTGGCTGTTTTAAAGAGACCTAATTCTTCAGTTCCTTGGAGTATACAATTGATGAACTTGATTTCCCTTATTATATACTAGAGGCCCGGTGCACGAAATTCGTCCACTGGGGGGTGGGGTTCCCTCAGCCAAGCCTGCCCCTCAGTCCGGGAGCCCTCAGTGGATGTCCTACTGAAGGCCACGGTCTGGCAGCAGAGGCCGGAGCAGGTGTCCTGTGTGTGCGTGTGTGCGTGTGGGTGTGTCTGCTGGGGGCAGCCCCCCGCCGCACCACGT
>NW_006299511.1:53199-53839 GCF_000327345.1 Myotis davidii
ATAGGATTCTTGTGCAAGTGTGTGTGTGTGTGTGCGTGTGTGTGTGTGTGTGTGTAAGGAA
Source organism: Myotis davidii (assembly GCF_000327345.1). Taxonomy (NCBI): domain Eukaryota; kingdom Metazoa; phylum Chordata; class Mammalia; order Chiroptera; family Vespertilionidae; genus Myotis; species Myotis davidii. The sequence continues at coordinate 53,261 of NW_006299511.1, forward strand.
GAAATGAAATAGAGCCAGTACACAGTATTATAGAGGAAATGCTTTTAGAGACTCTTTTAGAGACTCTTCACTTATAATGTTATTAATTAATATGTATTCTTGTAATGAGGCTACAAACAGGATCTTAACTCATCTTTATATCTTTATTGTAGTTCTACTGAATTACTTGCATTTATGCTTGTCAGGTTTTCTGGAGAATTATTGTAGTATGTTCATTAGTATTTTTTTCTTTGACTATGAATACTAAGTAAAAGGCCATTATGATTAGAATGATTATATCTTTTATATCATCTCTATAATAATTTATATCTCATCTTAACTTTTGTCAGATTCTCCCAAACTTTCCCCCAAATCATTAAAATAATTTATTGAAGTATAGTTGGCATACTATATTATATTTGTGTCAGGTGTGCAATGTAGTTATTTGACATTTATATACTTTATTATGTGATAAATCTAGTAACCATCTCACTACACAAAGTTATGATAATATTATTGACTATATTCCTTATGATGTACATTAAATTTCTGTGATTCATTTTTTTATTACTAGAAGTGTGTACCTTTTATTCCTCTTTC
>NW_006299511.1:53865-60824 GCF_000327345.1 Myotis davidii
AAACTCCCCCATTCCCAACCCCCTCCCCCTCTGGCAATCATCTATATATACAAAAGGCTAATATGCTAAGTGTCCAACTGTCCAGGTAATGAGGCCATGTAGTAATGCCCAGCTTCCTCTCCCTAGCGACTAGCCTCCTTGTTGTTTCTTCTACCCAGGAACATGACTTGCTTTATAGCCAGATGCAAACATTTTACACTTTAACCAAAATGTCTCTGAAGTGTTTTCCCATGCCTCATCTCATTTGATCTTCACAGAAGTCCTGGAGTAGGTAGGTAGGAGACTCGGTGGAATTCTATTTTCTTTTCAGTAGCCAGAAAACAGAGATTTAGAAAGCTTAGAAACTTGACCCAACTGAAAAGAAGTAAGAAATGGTGGAACTTGAAAATAACTTCAGGTTTTCTCATTTCACAGAATATAGTCAGACACTGCTACAGTTAAATATTTTACCCTTTGTTCTCCCTGCATGATCTACAATAATAATCTGCTTTTAGTTGATATTTGTGGCTGTGTTGCTGACAATTACTTGAAAAAGAAGTTAGGTTCTTCACTGGGCTAGAAAAAGTTTAGCTACATCAGAAGGCAGGTCTAATTAAACAAGTTTATTCTCTCTATATAAAAGGTTAAGTTGACTCATGCATGTGTTTCTGTCTGTCATTGTTGATCATGAATTTGGTTGACATTTCTAATATAGAGAAAGGGCAAATAGCGATATTAAAATATTTATTCTAATTAATCTCCTACCAATGTGCAGGAATACATACACTGGGCCACTAGTTAGTATATAATTTGTATCTATAGGTCTGCTTCTGTTTGTTTATTTATTTATTTTTAGATTATATGCATAAGTAAGATCATATAGTATTTGTCTTTTTCTGCCTGATTTATTTAACTTAACATAATACCCTCTAGGTCCATCCATGTTGTTGCATTTAGCAATATGTGCTCCTTTGATATTGGTGAGTAATTTTTCATGGTGTGCATAGACCGCATGGATTTTACCCATTTATCTATTGATGGACACCAAGGTTGCTTCCATATCTTGGCTATTGTAGTTAATGCTTAATGAACATGGGGGTGTATATATCTTTTCAAATTAGTGTTTTTGTTTACCTCTGATAAATACTCAGAAGTGGAATTGCTGGGTTGTATACTATTCTATTTTTAATTTTTTGAGGAACTTCCATATTGTTTTCCATAGTGGCTCCAGCAATTTACAAACTTGCTCCATGCACAGGAGTTCCCTTTTCTCTACCTTTTTGAGAACACTTTTTATTTGTTGACTGATTTATGGATCTTTATTTTGTATCCTGCTACTTTACTTAATTCATTTATCAATTCTAGTAGTCTTTGTGTGGAATCTTTAAAGTTCTCTATATACTAGTACAGTATCATGTAATCTGCAAATGGTGACAGTTTTACAGTGTTACTTCTTCATTTCCAATATAAATGCCCTTTATTTCTATTTCTTCTGTGATTGCTATAGCTAGGTCTTCCAATACTATATTGAATAAAGGTGGCAATAGCGGCTATCACTGTGTTTTGTTTTGTATTTTTATCGTAGAAGAAAAGCTTTTAGCTTTTCACCATTAAATATGATATTAGCTGTGGCTTTTATTGTTAAAATATGGTCTTTATTATGTTGATGTATGTTCTCTCTGTACCCACATTGTTGAGAGTTTTTATCATGAGTGGATACTGGATTAGTCAAATACTTTTTTTTCTGTATCTATTGAGATGATCATATGATTTTTTATCCTCGGTTTTATTGATGTCTATCACATTGATTTTTTTGTGTGGATATGGAACCATCCTTGCATTCCTAGAATACATTCCATTTGAGAATGATGTATAATTTTTTAACGTATTGTTGAATTCAGCTTGCTAATATTTTGTTGAAAATATTCACATCTATTTTTATCAGAGATATTGGCTTGTGATTTTTTTGTTTTGTCTTTGTCTGGTTTTGCTATCAGGGTAATGCTGACTGCTTTCATAGAATGAGTTTGGGAGTGTTCTTTTCTTTTCAATATCTCTGGAATATTTTGAGAAGGATAGGTATTAATTGTTTGGTAGAATTAAATGTTCAGTAGAATTTATTTGTGAAATCATCTGGTCTTAAATTTTCGTTTGTTGGGAGTTTTTTTTAATACTATTTCAATTTTCTTGCTAGTAATTGATATGTTCAGATTTTATGCTTCTTCCTGGTTCGTTCATTGAAGGTTGTATGTTTCTTGTATGGCTCTTTCTCTGGAGATTTTTCTATTCTTTCATTTGGGGCCTGTTCTTTTGTCTCCCTATACTTGCTGCCTCTTTGTGTTTGTTTCTATGTGTTAGACCAACTTGCTTTGACTCCGAGTTTTGTGAATTCCCTCATTTGTTTTACTTTCTTTGTTTATTTCTAAGAATTAGATGAAACAGCCACCTCTCCTGAACTTGATGGAGTGGCTTTGTGTAGGAATGATCTTTGTGTGGTCTGTGAGTGCTGGGTGGCTTCAGCAGGCTGGCTGGAATTGAAGTGGTTACTTGAAGTAAGAGGGGGTCCCTGACATGCAGGCTAGCCACAGTTGAGGCAAACATGACCAATTTTATCAGGATGCCCAGCCTTGGGGGCACCCTGGTAGGCTGGATGGCTGGTTTGGAGCAGCTAGTGGCTTATGGCTGCAGCATTGCCATGGCAGTTTGTCTATCTGAGCTTAAAGTGGGTGTGGGGTGAGTGGCCTAAGGCGCGCTATGGTGGCCTTGCAGGTGAGCTACAGCACTTGAATTGAATTCTTGCCCATCCTGTCAGTGGAAAGAGAATGTAAACATTGGCACTCACAGGTACCTCAAATCCCAAAGAGTTTCCACAGAGTCTGGAGAGTTCTCATAGTTTCTCAACCTTCTCTACAGAGTCTCTCTCTCACAGTCTCTCTCTCATTTGTTGTGCAGAAGCTGTTCCATCAACCCTCAGATGTTTTTCAGGAGGAAATGCTCTTCATGTAGGTGTACATTCTGAGTGTTCATGGGAAGGTGTCAGTTCAGGGTCTTCCTATGCTGAAATCTTGGACCTCTCTCCTAAATCACTTCTTACAGGCTGGAAGATTACTCTAATTCAGGAGTCTGGTATTATTGTCCAGAATATCCATGAAATAGCCTTAAGATTCCTATTTATAACCCAGAATTATCCTTTTATATTATTTATCTGAGTGTCCATGTTTCTGACATGTATGTATATGACATCTTTTGCTCTGAAATCATGTTGTACGTTCCAGTAGAATATGCTATGTATAACTTGCTGTGAGGGGCCCTCATCATCACCTCGCTGACTCTCCCAGGGAGCACCTGCCCCATCACTTGCACGTGCTGATGGCACTGAGTTGTTGGGACCAGTGCAGGGCACCGGCAGCGAGTGCGAGTGGCAGATCCGGCTGTGGCAGTGGGTGTGAGCAGCAGCTCCAGTGCTGGCCGTGGATATGAGCAGGGCCATTGCTGGCAGCGGGTGTGAGAGGTGGCTGCTGGATTGGATCGCCCCTCAGGAGCAGAGGTAGATAGAGAAGCCCTCAGGGACAATCGGGGCCAGCAGCCGCTGCTTGCACCCGCTGATGGTACTGAAGGACTGGGACTCGTGCTGGGCGCCAGAAGCGGGAATGGGTGGCTGCTCTGGTGCCGGCTGCGGGTAGGAGCAACGGCCCTAGTGCTGGCAGCGGGTGTGAGCACCCAGTGGGACCATGGGCTGCGGGAACAAAGAATTTTCAGTAACCACCGTAGTCTCCCTGATGACAGTGACCGGTGCCCCTCCTTGGTCTGGGAGACTACGGTGGTTACTGAAAATTCTTTTTTGTTGAAGGAGGAAAATAACAAAGATATCTCATGCTCACTTACACCAGATTGCTATTGTCACTCCTGAGGTATTATGATCCACTCCCATGGGATGCTCTCTAGCGTTATTGTAGCATTATGCTTTTTCTTTATTATAATACTTTTCACACCATTTTTATTACTTGCTTATATGACGTCTTTCCAAGTAAAATATCTGGTGTGGGGAGTAAAACCTGTGTCTGCATTGCTGCTCTGTATATCCCCCCTTTGCACTGTGCTAGTCACTTTAAAATTAGTTTTTGAATTAATGGCTGATACTTTTGTATGTGTTGAGTAATGAAGGCCTTAATTTAACTGACCCTATTACCAAAGTCTCCCAAGTATAGTTCTTTATTTTGTAATGATAGTGATATTAAAATTCTTGAAGTAGTATAAAATATATGAGTTTCTAAGTGGCAGATAACTTTAACCAGATTCCCATATCTCAGTGTGACCAGACCTTCTGAATGAAGAATACACAATCATTCCTACTGAAAATGCAAAGTAGAACAAACATGAATAATTTTACCTTAGGCAGAGGCTTAGCAGGTTTGCAGTGGAGGCCTCCAACAAATTGAAAATGTGGCAAGAGTGGGCGAGGGAATTCAAAATCCCAATAGGTTCGAATAAGCCATATTTCAGCTTTTTTAATTAACTCGAATAATGTAGTGGGTCTTCCTGAAGGGAAAAAAAAGAGAAAATAAGTATATTGTAATATGAATATACCATTTTGTTTTCTTAAAAAAAGTCCCAAAAAACCAACATAACTTGGAATAATGAGCCAAAGATGTTTAAAAGATCTGTGCTTTGTTAGTGCAAACAACCTATCTAATAAATAGGTAATATACAAGCTAACCATCACTCAACACACAAGATGTCCGCCCCCATGTGGTCAAAGATGGCCGGCAGGCGAGGGCAGTTGGGAGGGACTAGGCCTACAGTGGAGGGCAGTTGGTAGGGAACCAGGCCTGTAGTGGAGGGCAGTTGGGATCAACCAGGCCAGCAGGGGAGAGCAGTTAGGGGCGACCAGGCTGGCAGGGGAGGGCAGTTAGGCATCAATCAGGCTGGCAGGGAAGTGGTTAGGAGCAATTAGGCAGGTGGGCAGACAAGCGGTTGGGAGCCAGCCGTCCCAGATTGTGAGAGGAATGTCCAACTGCCGGTTTAGGCCCTGTGGGATTGGAGAGGGTGCAAGCTGGGCTGAGGGACACCCTCCCTCCCCAGTGCATGAATTTTGTGCACTGGGCCTATAGTTTTACTTATAAAAGACAAATTTCTCTGAATTCATATTTATACAAATTCACCTTTTAGAGCACTAACAAAGATAGGACTTCATGCTACCAAGTAAGGACATGACTTACCGAGTGCTTTGCTGCAAAGCTGATCCCACTTCTCACTAAATGTTTGGAACCAGAAATCAAAATAAAGCACGTACATCATATTTTTTACTCGCTCCATGAATGTCATTTGATCACTTAATTCTGATAAGACAATAGGTACGTAGGATGGAGGGAATGGAAGTCCTCCACTGTACTTTTCAATTGTATAGCCAAAAGAGAAGCGGAGACTGTACACAAAAGGTATTTTAAGTAGCTCAGCCAGCAGCTCACCACAGGGTCCGGCGGGATCTGCAAGAACGACATCAAACCTTGATTCCTGTAGCTTTGTCATGAGGTTCTTGTTCAAAACAGCATCTTTACATAGCTTTTGAATACAATCAAAATATTCGCAAGTGTTATCTTGCATTAGTGAAAAATAAGTCCAAAATGTATCTTTTGGCGTATATGTCCACTTAGAGGTCAGACGCTTGAAAAGATCCTCAAAATCATCTTTTGTTAAAGATGTAGGAAAAACCTCAAATTGAATAGCAGATGGTTTATTGGGATCAACAAGAATTGAAGCTGAAGATGTCAGAACAGTCACTTGATGACCTCTCTGGACAAGTGCATCCAGGATGGTCTTCATGTTGATCCAGTGGCTGTATTCTGTGGGCCACACCAGCACCTTTCCACAACTCCCAGGGCTGAAGTGACCACTCAGCTGTAGCAGCAGCAGAACTGAAATCCACTTCATAGGCATCCTGGTTGCACACAGGTTTCTTTTCAAATGGCTGATCCCTTTTACCATAGCTCATGCTTATGTCCAAAGGGAAATCAATCAGGAAGTTAAAATATAACTTCTACACCCAAAGTAAATACATTTGATAAAGAGTTGGAGCATTTTATGGCAGGTCAAAAAATTATAAAGTAATGATCTTTTTTTTAATGCAAATCTGTGTAATATCTAAAAGTGCTATCATTCAGCTGAGTCAACTTTGCAGTTTTACTGTGATTCGTAATTTATTATAGATGAATGTCATAATTATAGGAAGTTAGAGGTAATTGTGTCTGTAATGCCTTTTTGTGAAGAAAGGGAGATAAAGCTGCCAGAAGCCAGTCCCCGCATGTCATAATTGCAAGAGTTTCATCAAAAGATTGATGGAACTTGGGATCAACACGGGCTGAGTCACATATGTTGATCAACAAGGGCTGAGTCACATATGTTGTCACCTGTTGGGAATGGCTGAGGGCATTTCCCCAAACCTGAAAAGGGATGATGGCTTGGCTGCCAGATAGCTCAGGACATCTTAATCTACAGGTTATTGCCTCCTACTGGCCAAACATCTGAACAGCCATCATTCTGACAATGGACTCTGTACACAAAACCCTGACTCTTTGAAGTGTATATCTCTGCCTCGCCTCTGGACAATTTGTGTTAATAAAAAGCATGGAGTCCTGAGACGAGGAGATCTTAGCTCCTTTTGGCTAGGCTCCTCTGACCCCCAACGCCTTTCAAAATTATATTTCGTCACTAGAATCTTACTTAAGTTACACACAACCTTCTCTAGATTGCTGAAACGTTCTAGATGCCGGATCAAGAACCCCGGCAAAAGCTATTATGCAGCTGACAAAGAATTACCTGGATGACACTTCCAGATTTTTTATTTTATTTGTTTATTTATTTATTTATTATTATTTTTTAAATTAAATCTTTATTGTTCAGATTATTACATTAGTTACCTCCCCCCATTGACCCTTTCTAGCCCCCGTCCCCCACTCCCGGCCTTCCCCACCCCATTGTCT
>NW_006299511.1:62430-69384 GCF_000327345.1 Myotis davidii
AGGCCCACTTCTCCCGTTTGAGTCTGGGTCCCCAGAGACTTGCCTGGAACTGGAGCTCAGAGCCTGAGACTTCCTCCGGATTGAAACAGACAACCGCACCCTCAGCCACCAGCCCGCTCCGCATGCACTCCGCACCTTTGTATTTTACTTCCGCACTGCGCCTCCTCTGAGTCTCAGTGTTTTTCTCTTTCCTCCTAGTTGTAGATCTTCCACTTAGCCAGCCTTCCTGTGGTTCTGGATGATGTCCGTTCCGTCTTTTAGTTGTATTTTTGAAGTGGTTGTTCGAGGCAGCAAACTCCAGTGTTTACCTATGCCACCATCTTGGTTTCTCCTCTGTTTATTTATTTTAAAATTTCTTTTTATTGCTGAAAGTATTACAGGTGTCTGCTTTGTGTACCCCCCCATTGACCTCCTCCTCCCCATACTCACCCCTCCCAAGCCTTTACCACACTAGTGTCTGTGTACATGAGCTATGCATGTATGCATATCAATTCCCCAATTAATCCTTACCCCCCACACACACACACACTATCCACCCCCACCTCTCCTCTGAAATTCATCAGTCTATGCATGGTTTTGTCTCTGCATCTATTTTGTTGGTCAGTTTATTTTGTTCATTAGATTCTACATAGAGTAGGTCATGTGATACCTTTTTCTGACTGGCTTATTTCGCTTAGCATAATACTCTCCAGGTCCATCCATACTGTTGCAAATGGAAAGAGTTCCTTCATTTTCACTCCCATGTAGTATTCCATTGTGTAAATGTACCACAGGTTTGTTATCCACTCATCAGCTAATGGGCACTTGGGCTGTTTCTAAATCTTAACTATTGTAAATTTTGCTGCTATGAACATAGGGGTGCATATATTCTTTCTGATTGGTGTTTCTGGTTTCTTAGGATATATTCCTAGAAGTGGGATCACTGGGTCAAACAGGAATCTCCATAATGTTTTACACAGTGGCTGCACCCACCAGCCTGCGTTCCCACCAGCAGTGTACTAGGTTTTCCTTTTCTCCATATTCTTGCCAACACATTGGTTGTTGATTTGTTGATGACAGCCATTCTGTCAGGTGTGAGGTGAGTCCTAATTGTTGTTTTAATTTGCATGTCTCAGATGATTAGTGACTTAGAGCATTTTTTTATATATCTCTTGGCCTTCTCTATGTCCACTTTGGAGACGTGTCTATTTAGGTCCTTTGCCCATTTTTTAAACATGCTAATATATATTTTTAAATAATTCGTTATTGTTGAAAGTATTACATATGTCCCTTTTTTCCCTGTTAACACCCACTAGCCCGTCCCCCACTTTCACCCCAGGCTCTCACCACCCCATTGTCTAGGTCCATGGGCCATTCATTTATGTATATAAGGTCCTTGGTTAATTACCTTCCACCCACACTCTCCACCTTCCCTCTGAGATTCCACTCTCCGTTCCATGCTTCCATGTCTCTGGATCCACTCCATTGATTAGTTTATTTTGTTACTTAGATTCCACATATGAGTGAGATCATGTGATACTTGTCTTTCTCTGACTGACTTATTTCACTTTGCATGATACTCTCCAGGTTCCTCCATGCTGTCTCAAAGGGTAAAAGATTCTTTTTTTTTTTACTGCTGCATAGTATTCAATTGGATAAATGTATCATATCCAGTCATCTGCTGATGTGCACTTGGGTTGTTTCCAGATCTTAGTTATTGTAAATTGTGCTGCTATGAACATAGGGGTGAATACATTCTTTCTGATTGGTGTTTCAGGTTTGTTAGGATACATTCCTCGAAATGGAATCACTGGGTCAAATGGCAGTTCCATATTTTTTTGAGGAAAATCCATAGTTTTCCATAATGGCTGCACCAGCCTACATTCCCACCACTGGTGTACTAGGGTCCACTTTTCTCCACATCCTCGCTAGCACTTGTTTGTTGCCCTGTGGCTGCTGGGAGCAGGTAGCTCCTCTCTGAAAAAATGGCCATTTCGGTTTGTATGCATCGAACGACCAAATATAGGATTCCTGACTACTGCTTTTCCATGTCTCCCTGCACTGCTTCCCATGCCAGCCTCTCTGTAGGCACCTCAGTCTGTTCCTCCCTCCCTGCACCAAAGCCTCAGGTGAGTAGTTGCAAATGAAAACTCATATGCTTTGGGTTTAGCAAAAAACAAATTGCGGCTTTCTCTCCAACTGACTACCGTCCTCCAGGCTCCGCAGTGGCCAGTAGGTCTGCCACCTTTCACAGATGTATGTTACGTGGGCCGCAGGTCTCGGCTCCGGTGTCGAGCCTGGGTTCTGGGCCTCTGTCTTCAGAGGGAACAGACCCTCCTGTGGCCCAGCACTCCCTCCTCTCTGGGCCTGCTGCCCCTGGGAGCTGGGTCAGCTCCTCTCCTGACCTGGCCCTTCCTACAGGTTTCCAGGTGCTTTCTGTCCTTCTTTGATATAAGTCTCTTCCTTAGCTGGACCTCAGTTGGTAATTCCAGGTGAACGTTCTCCAATTTGGTTGTATTTCCAGTCTGGCCCTGGGATAAGGTGCAGGACACGTTGCCTATTTGGCTGCCATTTTCCTCTCTTAGCTTTTTATTCTTAACTAAAACTTTGTTATATATATGTACACAGGCTATAAGAAAATCAATAGTCCCTTTAGAGCATGGGTTCTGCATTATCAAACCTGCAATTGGGACCATATACCCATTATCAAAGGCTGCAAGAAGAGTGAAAGCAACCAGGTGAAGCTTTTTAAGGGGCAGTATAATAAAGATAATTAGTTATTAAAACCAAAGTCTATCATAAACAGCTCAATTTTATATTAGGAAGCAACTAGCTGTTATATTTGTAAATTAACATACATTTTATTTTTTTGTTTTTGTTGTTAATCCTCACCCAAGGATATTTTTTCCATTGATGTTTTTAGAGAGAGTGGAAGGACACTCACCTGCTCAGGTTGTGGCCTTGATCCCCAATAGGGATCAGCAGGAGGCAGCTGATCAACGTTGCTCTCATACTGATGGCTCTCCTTCTTTCCCTCTCTCTCTTAAAAATAAATCTTTAAAATTCTCTATGGGTTTGAACATTTTTATGTTGACACTATTACTCAGCAATACAAAGCTATTACATGCATGAAACTCAAAATTACGCTAAGTGAAAGAAGCCACTTGCAAATATCATATGATTCTATTTGTCTGAAATGTCCAGAATATGGTAATTTATAGGATAGAGGGTAGATTAATGGTTGTGTAGGGTGGAGTGGGGAGTAGGGATATGGGGAATGACTTCTAAGGCATATGAAATTTCATTTTGGCCCGATGAAAAATTCCCAAATTTAGATTATATTGACATCTTCATAACTCTATAACATACTACCCATATTTGATGTTTATATATTAATCATTGAATTTTGTCATATGTAAAACATATATTATTAGAGGCCTGGTGCACGAATTCATGCATGGGTGGTGTCCCTTGGCCTGGCTGGGGATTGGGGCCAATGGGAGCCCTCTCTACCAGTTCTGATCAGGGCAGTGCTGTCTGGGGGAGGAACCACAGGAGGTTGGCTGGCCATGGAAGGTTGGCTGTAGGAGTGTACTGACCACTAGGGGGCAGCTCCTGCATTTAGTGTCTGCCCCTTGATGATCAGTGTGCATCATAGTGACCAGCTGACTGGTCATTGGGTCAACTGGTCATAACAGTTGCTTAGGCTTTTATATATATAGATTGTAAAATATGTTAAAATAATGAAAATAAAAATCATTTAATCATTTTTTTTTTAAGTAGAAAGTTATTGTCAATGTAAGAACATTCAAACCCGTAGAGAATTTTTATGAGTTTATTTGAACCAAACTAATGATTAATGCTGGGAGGAAGATAACAAATGCCCCTAAGAATATCAGTTTTTCAGCTTCTTTTATGCATTTGAGGTTAAGGGGAAAGCAAAGTAAGATTACATGAAGTTGGAGGAAGCAAAGCAGGGATTGGATTATAGGATACAGTTAATAAGATTTTGTGCTCTCTTGAGAGTTAATGTCCTCCCCCTTCTTTTTAAATATATTTTTATTGATTTCAGAGAAGATGGGAGAGGGAGAGAGATAGAAACATCAATGACAAGAGAGAATCATCTATCAGCTGCCTCCTGCATGTCCCCCACTGGGGACCAAGCTCACAACTGCAACCTGGGCATGTGCCTCACTGGGAATTGAAATGTGATTTCCTGGTTCACAAGTCAATGCTCAACCACTGAGCCACCCCAGCCAGGCAGTGCCGCTTTTGAGGGGTATTATTTCTGGTATTTGAAAGGAGTATTACCCTAGATGCACAAGCTCAATGGGCAGGGCAGGTGTAAACACTTTCAGTAAATAAGTTACAGGCCTGGAGCATGCCTACTCATCATGAGGTTCCCAGTTAGGAATTTATGATCAGATCACCCTGTGAGGTACTTTCCATGGAACCTCCTTTTTTGTCCACAAGATTTATACTTTCAGAAATTTTTTTGCACTAAATTGAAATATTTTATGCAACTTCTTGAATTCTTCATTCTTTCATTCTATGGGCTCTATTACATTTTAAAAAACGTGTCCTTGTAGTGACCAATATAACTTTGGGTAACTTGTGTAGAAAATTGTTGCAGTACTTGGTTACCTGTTCAATCAGGTTAAATGCAACTTTGAAATTAATGTCTGGTTAAAAATAAAAGCAGATTTAAGATTGGTAAAATCATGTTAATAATTTTAAAATTAATCTCTCAATATGGGATGAAAATTGTACTCTTTATAGATAAAATAATCTATAAATACAATTAAAATTGTGGTACTCACGATGGGTCATTAATGAATGTTTTCAATGCATTGAGTAAATCTGCACTAGACATGGTGTTGAAGTCCAATATGATAGCTGTTCCCTTGGTCTTCATGGGAGCAATGTTATCAGGTTGATCCACAAACATAGGGATGCCCACCATAGGGATCCCATGGTAGATCGCCTCATAGATGCCATTGGTTCCACCATGAGTTATAAAGGCTTTGGTTTTTGGATGACCTAGGATTGGGTGAATTTCAGTAAATTATTAATTATAAGTCTTAGAAATAAAATGAGAGTTGGGCAAGAAAAGCACTCAGGCACTGTATTCTAGATGACAGATTATTATACACATGAAACTACATTAAAATATATTTTAGATCTAAGAGAAGAAGAACTTTAGTTGCTGAAGAGGTAAATAGATACTGGTATGGCATTGTGACTGAAAATGGAGTCACTGGTAATAAAGGAGGTGTTCTTATTTTTTAATGGCAGTGAATGAATAGCCATACAGAAGCGTAAAAAATAGAAATAAGAAGGGAGAAGTAGGAGGCAGAGTGGTAGTTATTGAAAAATTCTTCATGAGAAGTAATTACACCTGAAATAAAGATACTTGATTTCAGACATAAGGAAGGAGATGGTCTATAATAAAATGTTAGCTTTTATATGTTCTCCTTTTTTCCCAGGACTGGCAAACAAATACAAGGGAATTAAGGGTTTCTTTTTTTTGAGTTTTTGTAAATAAAGGTTCAATAAAGGTTCAATACTTTTTGAAGTATTATCATTGTCTTTGGAGTTATTGTTATTTTAGTGTTTGTTTTTCAGTCTCACCAAGAAGGTCATTCTGGGGGATCCACTTATAGAGCCGAGTATTTGGCCCTAAGGTATCTGGTTTCTTGCCTTCAAATCTCCATAGAACCTGTTAAAATAAAGAAAATATTTTATTCCATGAGTTGAACTAAAGGTATAGCAAGTTCAGATTATAAAGAAATTAAGAGATAATCTAGTTAAAGCCCTTCATAGACAGATAAGAAATAAGGACAAGAGATTAAAAATGAAAACTATTATAACACTGGTATGATAGAAATACCCACATTTTATGTATTTATTTTTACATTCAATCAAGTATGAATGCAATCATGATGGCCAACACATACAGGTATACTAATGAGATTATCAATGATGAATTGAAATCTTAGTCCTGGCCAGCATGGCTCAGTGATTGAGCATGGACCCATGAACCAGGAGGTCACAGTTTAATTCCCAGTCAGGGCACATGCCTGGGGTTGTGGGTATGTGGAAGGCAGCCTATCAATGATTCTCTCTCATCATTGATGTTTCTATCTCTCTCTCTCCCTCTCCCTTCATATCTGAAATCAATAAAAATGTATTTTTAGTTCTAGTCATTTTAGTTCTAGTGCAAAAAAGTAGGTATTTATTACACATCCTATATAATAAAACCCTAATATGCAAATTTCCCAAATGGTGGAACAACTGGTGGAACAACTGGTTGCTATGATGTACACTGACCACCACAGGGCAGACACTCATTGCAGGAGCTGCCCCTTGGTGGTCAGTGCACTCCCACAGGGGGAGTGCTGCTCAGCCAGGAGCTGGGATCATGGCTGGCCACTGCATACTGGTGGCAGAGCCACTTCTGCCCCCACAGCCATGCTAAGGAGCAGCTAGCTGAGCGGTAAGGAGTGTCATGCACGTGGGAAGTAAGGAGTGAGAGGTCCTGGATTGCGAGAATAGTGGCCCTAACCTGGTAGTCGTACACTCCCCATGGGCTCCCAGACTGCAAGAGCACACAGGCCAGGCTGAGGGACCTCCTCACACTGCAGGAATTTCATGCACTGACCCTCTAATTTATTTAAAATTTCTTTCATTTTGCAATGTAATATTACCCTTTATTTTTAAGTATTACAGAAGGGAGTTTTCTTATATCCACTTGTCTCATAAGTTATTTTTTTACATCAAAGATTTACCTTTATTTTCACATTTTTCTCTTTTATTTATTTATTTTTTTATTTTTTATTTTTTTAAAATATATTTCATTGATTTTTTACAGAGAGGAATGGAGAGGGATAGAGAGTTAGAAACATTGATGACAGAGAAACATTGACCAGCTGCCTCCTGCACACCCCCTACTGGGGATGTGCCCACAACCAAGGC
>NW_006299511.1:69673-70828 GCF_000327345.1 Myotis davidii
CCAAGTGATGCTGCAGCTGGGTGTGTGCACAGGGATTCCGGGGTGGAGGTCTGCTGGTCAGGGCCAGGTAGAAATGGGCGGATTTTATCCTTACTATATTGAGTTTATGTAACTTGTGGATTCTCCACGGCAAATACAAATTCCAAGATGTATTTTGATACTGTGCAGCATAGATTGAGTCTCTTTTTTTTTAAAAAAAAATATATTTTATTAATTTTTACAGAGAGGAAGGGAGAGGGATAGAGAGTTAGAAACATGGATGAGAGAGAAACATCCATCAGCTGCCTCCTGCACACCCCTTACTGGGGATGTGCCCGCAACCAAGGTAAATGCCCTTGGCTGGAATCGAACCTGGGACCCTTCAGTCCGTAGGCCGATGCTCTATCCACTGAGCCAAACCGGCCATGGCTATTTGTCTATTTAAAGTCACTAAATATTTTTATTTTTATATTTTTTCTTTTTAATTGAATTTATTGGGTGACACTGATTAACAAAATTATACAGGTTTTAGGTGTACAATTCTATAACACATCATCTGTACACTGTATTGTGTGTTTCCCACCCAAAGTCAAGTTTCTGCCCATTACCATTTATCCACCCTATACCCTCCTCCACTTCTCCTCATCCCCTTCCCCTCTGAAATCATCACACTGTTGTCTGTGCCCATGAGATTTTCCCTTTTTTCCTTTTTTTCTCAATCCCGCTACTCCCCTCTTCCCACTAGATTAAGGGATCTTCTTTGTCAGTTTGCCCTTAGAATAAATGAGCTATTCTGTAATGGGTAACTTGTGGAAAGTCAGGATGGAAAACTGACTGTTCTAAGAGTCTATTTGTAGCATTATTTACCTAAAATGTTTTCTAAGCTTCTTTGTTACTTTGGACTATTTGTTTAGTTGTTTATTTCCTCAGACCTCAAGCTACTTTTCCTGTATCTTATTCTATCTATCTATCATCTATCTATCTGTCTATCTATCTATCTATCTATCTATCTATCTATCTATCTATCTCTCATCTATCATCTATATTTTTCTATATAATCTCTACATAACAATCTTTATAATATACTAGAGACCCAGTGCACAAAAATTTGTGCACTGGCGGGGGGGAGGTGGGCGGGATCCCTCAGCCCGGGCTGTGCCCTCTTACAGTCTGGGG
>NW_006299511.1:71638-88271 GCF_000327345.1 Myotis davidii
TCTGGGTGAGTGGATGAGGGCTGTTTGTAGCTATTCACACCCTTTCAGGGTGGGGGTCCCCACTGGGGTGCCTGGCCAGCCTGGGTGAGGGGATGAGGGCCGTTTTCAGGCTGGCGGGTGACTGAAGCTCCCAACCTCTCTTTTATTCCTTTTTTCTTTTTTATTCTGGGATTTATTTACCTTTTATGGCTGTCACTGGAGCTGAGAGCCGTCTTTAGCTCTAAGGCTCAGCTCCAGCTCTGAGACCTCTGCTGCTGAAAGCAGGTTTCTGGGCTTTGTTTATTTTCTGTATTTGAAACTTTGTTGTGACTTCAGCTCTAGTATCCCGGCTGACTGAAAGCAGGTTTCTGGGGTTTTGTTTAGCTTCTATATTTGTAACAATGTTTCTTAGAGAGCAGCTGAGAGGCGGGCAGTGGGAGGCGGGGAACCTGGCTTCCTCCGTCACTGGAGGTAGCAAGCCTCCCTGTTCGCGTCAGCTGCCTGGCTGTCGGCCGCCATCTTGGCTGGCAGTTAATTTGCATATCACCCTGATTAGGCAATGGGAAGAATAGTGAACTTATGGCTAATTACCATGTTTCTCTTTTATTAAATAGGATATGTATATATATATGAATGTATAAAGATTAATGCTTTTATAACTCCAATACTTATTTCCCCTATAATCTTGTTTTTTTAATTCTTTATTATTTAAAGTATTACATATATATCCTTTTTCCCCCATTGGCCTCTCCCCGGTCACCCCCCAACCTCACAAGCCCTCAACCTCCTAGTGTCTGTGCCCATTGGTTATGCTTATATGCATGCATACAAGTCCTTTGGTTGATATCTTATACCCCTCCTCATTGCCTTCCCTTTGAAGTTTGATGGCCTGTTTGGTGCTTCCCTGTCTCAGGATCTATTTTTGTTCATCAGTTTATGCTTTTTATTATATTCCACAAATGAGTGAGATCATGTGATATTTATTTTTCTCTGACTGGCTTTTTAATTTTTTGAGGAAACTCCATACTGTTCTTCACAGTGGTTGCACAAGGGTTCCTTTTTCTCCACATCCTCACCAGCAATTGTCGTTTGTCCATTTGTTGATGATAGGCCTTCTGACATGTGTGAAATGGTATCTCATTGTCATTTTGATTCGCAGCTCTTAAATGATTAGTGACTTTGAGCATGTTTTCAAATGTTTCTTGGTCTTCTGTATGTCCACTTTCAAAAGGTGTCTTTTTAGTAGTAAGTCCTTTGCCCATTTTTTTTGATTGTTTATCTTCCTTTTGTTAAGATGTATGAGTTTCCAACAAATTTTGGACATTAGGCCATTGTACGATATAACATTGGCAAATATGATCTCCCATGCAGTGAGCTTTCTTGTTATTTTGTTGATGGTTTCTTTTGCTGCACAGAAGCTTTTTATTTTGACGTAGTCCCATTTGTTTATTTTCTCCTTAGTTTCAATTGCCCTAGGAGCTGTATTGGTAAAGATATTGTTAGGACAAAATTCTGCTATTTTGCTGCCTATGGATGCTTCTAAGATTTTTATGGTTTCCCATCTTATGTTTAAGTCCTTAACGCATTTTGAGTTTATTTTTGTGTATGGTGTAAGTTGGTGGTCTAGTTTCATTTTTTTTTTACATGTATCTGTCCAGTTTTCCAAACACCGTGTATTGTATACTCTGCTTCCTTTGTCAAATACTAACTGAGCATAATGACTTGGGTCAATTTCTGGGTTCTCTGTTCTGTTCCATTTGTCTATATGTCTGTTTTTGTGCCAGTACCAGGTAGTTCTGAGAACAGTGGCTTGGCAATATAGCTTGATTACTGGTATTTTGATCCCTCCAACTTTGTTCTTCTTTCTCAGGATTGCTATAGCTATTCAGGGTCTTTTTTTCTTCCATGTGAATTTTTGGAGAGTTTGTTCTAGGTCTGTGAATTTTAATGGGGAGTGCATTAAAATTGGTATCTTAATGGAGAGTGCATTGAATCTATAGATTGCTTTGGGTAGTATGGACATTTTAATGATGTTGATTCTATCAATCCATGAACATGGGATAGTCTTCCATTTGTTTGACTTCCTCTCTCTTTTTCAATGTGCTGTAGTGTTCCAAGTACAGGTGTTTTACCTCCTTAGTTAAGTTTATTCCTAGGTAACTTAATGTTTTTTGTTGCAATAGTAAATGGGATTGTTTTGTTTTGTTTTGTTTTACTCTTTCTGTGAGTTCATTATTGGTGGATAAAAATGCCATAGACTTCTGGGTGTTCATTTAGTATCCTGGTATGTTGCCGAAGTCATTTATTAAATCTAGTACTTTTTTAATGGACTCTTTAGGGTTTTCTACGTACAATATCATGTTTTCGCAAATAATGACAATTTTATTTTTTATTTTCCAATTTAGATGCCTTTTATTTCTTCTTCTTGTTTGATCACTATGGCTAGCACTTCCAGTAAATGTCGAACAGAAGTGGTGAGAGTGGGAATCCCTGTCTTGTTCCTGTCCTTAGGGGAAATGGTTTTATTTTTTGCCCATTGAGTATGATGTTGGCTATAGGTATTTCATATATGGTTTTTCCCACTTTGCTGAGAAATTTTATCAAGAAAGGATGTTGGACTTTGTCAAATGCTTTTTTTTTTCATGTAATGATATGATTATGTGATTTTTGTCTCTCAATTTGTTTATGTGATATATCATGCTTATTGATTTGGGGATATTGTACCAGCCTTGCATCCCTGGAATAAATCCCACTTGGTCATGGTGTTCGAGCTTTCTAATGTAATGCTGGATCTGATTTGCTAGGATTTTGTTGAGGATTTTAGCATCTATGTTCATCAGAGATATTGGCCTGTAATTCACTTTCTTTATAGTGTCTTTATTTGGTTTTAGGATTAGGGTAATGCTGGCTTCATAGAAGGAGTTTGGAAGTGTTCCTTCCTCTTGAATTATGTGGAATAGTCTGAGGGTAGGTTTTATTTCTTTTTTGAATGTTTGTTAAAACTCCCCTGTGAAGCCAGGGCTTTTGTTTGCTGGAAGATTTTTGATCACTGCTTCAATTTCCTTCATAGTTATCAGCCTATTCAGAATTTTTTATTCTTCCTGATTGAGTTTTAGAAGGTGGTATTTTTCTAGGAATGTGTCCATTTCTTCTAGGTTGACAACTTTGTTAGAATTGAGTTGTTCATAGTATCTTTTTACAATTTCTTCTTTTTACAATAGTCCCTTTAGCATTTCTTGCATTGCTGGCTTGGTAGTCATAAACTCCCTTACCCTTTTTTTTTATGAAGCTCCTGATTTCCCCTTTAATTTTTTATGATGGTCTTGCTGAAGAGAGTATTCTTGGATTCAGTCCCTTGCTTTGCATAACTTTGTATACTTCATTCCATCCCCTTCTGGACTGATGTGGTTTGTTGAGAAATCATTTGATAATCTAATGGGAGCTCTTTTGTAGGTATCTGTCTCTCTCTTCAGCCTTTAAGATTTTCTCTTTATAGATAATGTTGCCATTGTAATAACCACGTGTCTTGGTGTGGGCCTTTTTAGGTTCATGTTGTTTGGGACTCTCTGTGCTTGTGTGACTTTTTTCTTCCCCAAATTAGGGAAGTTTTCTGCCATTATTTCTTCAAATAGGTTTTCTAATTCTTGCTCCACCTCTTGTCCTTCTGACACCCCTGTTATAGATATTTAACTTCATTTCATGGTGTCCCAAAGCTACCTTAGTATCTCCTTCATCTTTCTTATTTTTTTCTCCAATAGCTGTTCAGATTGGGTGTGTTTCTGTGCCTTATCTTCTAACTCACTAATTCGGCCCTCTGCTTCTTTTAGGCCAGTGGTCGGCAAACTGCGGCTCGTGAGCCACATGCGGCTCTTTGGCCGCTTGAGTGTGGCTCTTCCACAAAATACCACGTGTGGGCACACATGTATAGTGCAATTGAAACTTCGTGGCCCATGTGTAGAAGTCAGTATTTTGTTTGCTGACCACTGTTCTAGGCTAGTGTTGAAACCTTCCATCCTGTTTTTTATTGTAGCTATATGATTTTTTATTTCCTCTTGATTCTTACATAAGTTGTTGAATTTCTCATCCATCCAGTTTATGAACTGTAAGACAGTTACTTTCAATTGCTTTTCTGACAACATGCCTCAGTTTCATTTAGCTCCTTTTCTGGCTATTCCCCCTTTTCTTTCCTTGGGGAATTGTTTCTTTGTCTCCTCATTTTTGCTATCTCTTTCTGGCCCTGGGAACACTGCTTTGGATTTCAGAGGTTGAAGACCCTATTAGGACAATGGTCTGGAAAGTTTTAGCTCCGAGGTTGAGTCTGTCTTGAGTTTCATGCCTTTATTGTCTCTGCTCTGAGTTATATCCCCTTCTCCCACAGACCTGGACTATCAGTTGTCTGCTTCAGGGTGGTGGGTGCACATGCACAGTTCCTCTGATGTGCAACTCCCTGTGAGGACCCATAGCTCTCTTGCATGTAGTTCACTGTGCAGCCCAGCACCTGTGGCAGGGTGGCACTGTAGGTCCCTCTGGCAGGGCATTTGCAGAGCAGTCCTGTGGCCCCTGCCTGAGCACATCAGCTTGCTCAGGGTTGCCTTTGCAGTGCTTTCATATGGCAGAGGAAGGGGTGTATTGTATTTCTCCAGGTAGCCCTTGTAGGACTTTCCCAGGGATGGGGGGGAAGCAGGTGCAGGTTGCTCTGAGTCACACAGTCCCTCCTTTCTTATAGCCCAGAGTGAGATGCTTGCTATGTTACTCCATTTCACCTCTCCTTAGTGTGGAGCGGGCGCGTGTTGCCCTGGGCTGCTCAGTCTGCACTCTCCCCTTTCCTGGAGTGAGGAATGTGTTGGGTTGCTCTGAATGGCCCTGGCAGGACTGTCTTGGTAGCCTGGGTGAAGCAGGTGTAGGTTGCTCTGCGTGGCACTGTCAAAGCTGCCCTGTGGCATCCTCTGTGTTTCTCCAGGTTTCCTAGGCAGCAGGTTCCATTGCTGGGGCCAGAGTGCATGCTGGGAGCCTTGGAGTCAGGCTAGCAGCATGGTTCTGGGTTCTGGGGTGGAAGTGGGGTACAGGGTTCCCTCTGGCTTGCACTCATTGCAGGGTCTTGGAGCTAGATCCTAGAACACTGGGTCCCAGCGGGCTGGTGAGGAGGCCTGTTGACGGAGCTCACTCAGGCAGTGTGCATGCTCCCTGCAGATGTCTGGGAGCCTGCTGGGAGGTACTGCACCATTCCCTGCCAGGGCATGGTGGTGGTTCCATGCAAATAAAGGCTGGCAAGTGACATTCTCTAGGTGTTCTCTTACCTTCCTTATTGGAAATTGTCTCCTCAGCTGTATCTAATTTGTTAATTAAGGGAGGGTGTTCTCTGATTTATTTGCTTTTCTGGCCTGGCCCTAGCAGGAGGTGCATGAAACTGCTGCCTATTTAGCCGCCATTTTTTTTTCCTCCCGTATAATCTTAAATTAACCTTATAAGCCCTATTAGTTAATAAAAATAATCATGACATTTCTACTAGAGATGATTAGGTTCCATTTGAAAGGGATGTTTTTCTTAGGTTTTAAAATTTTTTTTACAATAGTGACATAACAA
Organism: Myotis davidii; assembly: GCF_000327345.1. NCBI lineage: Eukaryota > Metazoa > Chordata > Mammalia > Chiroptera > Vespertilionidae > Myotis > Myotis davidii. Next base: position 77,201 of record NW_006299511.1, read on the forward strand.
AAATGTTTTATACATGAGAGATGGTGATAAGGAAACACCTTTCTTGGCTAAAATAAGTTTGGCTAGTTGAGCAATATATTCTGACTACGGAAGGTGTCTGTTGAAAAGACCACTCAGATCGAGAAAAACTAATTTTCGTGGTCTTCTATATTGTTGTACACTTGGTACTTAGCACAATGTCTCTCAAGTAATATGTGGAGTTTTGGAGTCAGTGTCTTTCTCTTCTTTTTTAATTAATGCAATATGCAAAGTAGTTAGGTCCAGGTGCCAGACTACTCTGCTTTAGTCCCACCTTCGTTACTTCCTCCCCACTTCGTTACTTCCTCCCCATGAACACTTGGGTAGAGGACTTGAACTTCCTGTACTTTAGTTTCCATAGTCCTAAAAAAGAAAGAATAATAATGCCTATAAAAGGATTTCTATGTGTCTTCTGTGAGTTAATACATATAAAGGACTGAGAACTTTTCTAAAAGAGAGTACATTTTCACTAAGTGTTCACTAATTTCCTTTTGACTCCTGCAAACAGGTGATTGTTGTAAAATTAATATTAGAAATCATTCAGATAGGAAAAGCGTAGGAGACTTTGACATTTTGCCTCATGTCTCAGAAAACAGACACTGATATTTCTAATGTTAACTCACAAAATTTTAGATATACTTAATGAATTACTTTAAATCAATTTAGAAGGAAGGAGTGATAATTCCCAGAGAAAACTCATTCACAGATAAGCATTTTTCCTTCTTAACAGAGATATTACATAATATAGTGGAATAGTAGAATATTTGAAACTAGAAGACAGAGATTAGATACTTTGATTCAGAAAGTCAAATGAAACCTTAGCTATATCTCATAGAATTGTTTAATTTTAAAGACAAGTAAACATAAAGATTTCACAAAGCATAATACTTTTTTATACATAAAGTAGAGATTTTTTTAATTAGAATTGGGTTTGAAAATTATATTTCCTATTACTGACCTTCACTTGATTTTATAAATATATTAAATGATTTTTTTTCTGTTGTATGTTACAAATGCTATATATTCTTTGCAATTCATATTGAGAGGTATGGGTCTATTTCAACATCCTTTGAATTTGGGCTTGCCTCATGACCTGTTTTATCAATAGAATATGGCAGAAGTTATACTGTGTAACTTCTAAACCTAGGCCTAGAACTTTCAAAGAAGCTCTTCAGGAATTCTGTTATCATGTGACAAAGCCCAGACTTGCCTGTTAGAGAGCTCACATGAAGTAAGAATCAAAGTGCCCTGCTAATCTACCAAACTTCATACATGTGTATGAAGCTTTCTTGGACCATTATGCCCAAGCCAAGCTGACAGCTAACTCTATCCTAATAAATGATCCCAGGCAAATCCCAAAATAGAGACATTTCCTGAGCTCTGTCCCCATTGCTGCATAAAATACATTGATGAATAAAATACAACAAGATGTATGGAAACATGGAACAGACTGAAGAATATTACAGGGAAGTGGGGAGTGGGGTGGTGGGAAGAGTTTAACCAAAGAACTTGTGTATATTTGTGCATGGGTAGGGTTCCTATCCCTGGCCAGCATTCAGGGTCAATTGGGGCTTTCTGGTTGCTGGCCAGGGTCTGCCTTTGTTCTGCGCCATCTCCTGGTGGTCAGCCCATGTCATAACGTGCAACGAATTCCAGGTCGGTTGAACTCCCAAGGGGACAATTTACATATTAGTCTTTTATTATATAGGATATGCATTGTCCATGAACACAGAAATTGGGATGGTGAAGGCCTAGGAATCAAGAGAACTGGGCAATTGGGAGCATAGAAGGAATAAAGGAGACAACATTTGTATTACACTCAACAATAAAGTAAAACAAAAATGGTTGACACCCTGTTCTAGTAAAAATGGTATAAGATTGAGTGTAATCATCACTAATTATAAAAAATTGTTTGTAGTAGATACAGATGGATTAAATAGAATATATGTGTTAATAACCATATTTTAACTCATTACTAATATCAGATATGTAGGTTATCTTGCTTTTAGGATAAACATTATACTGTCTTCACTAAGAATAGCTAGAACTTGCTCTAATATGGAAACTCAATGTACTATATTTATGTAATATCCAAATATGACAAACATTCCTAACAAGTATCAAGTTGTCTTATGAGAAGTGGTCTGATGACTATAAAGACAAGAGTAACCATGGAACCTTTTAGTTCTATATTTCCTCTTCACTTTATGAATACTTCACAATTTATTTAATGAGCCACCACTGAGAGAGAGAGAGAGAGCCATACAATTTTTAGAGTAAGTCTGAGTCCTTAAAAAATCCAACTGATATGCTGATTGGCTGCATTTAATTTATTGACCGAACTGAGGAGAACTGACTCATTTTTTATGTCCAAAACACTATGTTTTAGCCAAAACCAGTTTGGCTCAGTGGATAGAGCGTCGGCCTGCGGACTGAAAGGTCCCGGTTTCGATTCCGGTCAAGGTCATGTGCCTGGGTTGCGGGCACATCCCCAGTGGGAGATTTGCAGGAGGCAGCTGGTCGATGTTTCTCTCTCATTGATGTTTCTAACTCTCTATCTCTCTCCTTTCCTCTCTGTAAAAGCTCAATAAAATATATTTAAAAAAAAAACACAAAAAACAAAGAACATCATTCAATCATATTGTTGATCGCCAGGGTGTTAAGTTTGACAAGTCATTCAAAATTACATCCAGAAATTTGTCTTGTGCTTTCTCTGCTAATTCTTTTGGATATTCTGAATGTAATACCTCAAAATTCAGTAGGGAATGTTTCCTGTAGTCAATGAGCTTAGTATGTGGAAAAGTCAACACGGTTACTTCATGTCCTTTCTTTGTGAGTTCCTCTAGAATAGTCTTTATATTAAGCCAATGGCTCATGTCAACCGGCCATACCAGAACCTTTCCACAGAATCCACAGCCAGCAGTACAGAGCTGTAGCAGCAGAACCGCCAAAGCCCACTTCTTGGATAACATGACAGCAGCTCCGTCACACACTGCTCTGCAGAGGTTTTAGGGTGTTTCTGCCTAGTGCAGATGGCAATAAAAACATAATAAGTTAAAAATTAACTTTAAAAGGAAACATTTTTGCATTATAAGCAAGGTTAATGTTTATTGGGGGAATAAAACAGAAATAAAAAAGATATCTGGGAAAAATTATTTTAAAAACCAGATTGGGAATAAGGAAAATAACAAATAGGAACCGCCTAAAGTTAATCTCTCTCTGTCTCCCTCTCTCTCTCTCTCTCTCTCTCTCTCTCTCTCTCTCACACACACACATAAACACACACCAACATCCATTCCACTCTGAGTTTGAGGTGGGCAAGTGGTTTAGGTTAAAACATATTCCACATCATTTTCCCTATGTGAAATAGCAAATAATTTGCTTGGATAAGAGTCTTATGACTAGTACAGGGTGTTCAGAATTACAGAGAAAAAACATAATCCTTTATGGAATAATTGGAAACAACGGTAGTAAAATTGATAACATATGAGGTTAGATGAAAGCCTTGGTAGGATCTAGACAGAGTGTGGCCAAAGGATAGATTTCACAATGAGTAGAGGAATGAGAAACATTCCAGTGTGTATGGATCACACAGAAAGTTGTGGGAAGTAGGTTATTGAAGAAAGTTAGATTGAAATATGAGACAATAGGTAGTGTAGAATGGTTTCAATTTAAATTTATAGGCAAGTGTTATTTACCCAAATTTTAAAGAAGAAAAATCAGAAGATCACATTTTTCCTTTAGCAAATAATTCTGGCAGCTAAACATACAAAAGCAAGAGTTTAAAAGAAGAGAAACTGATTAAAAATGTGTCTTAATAAATTAAACATGAGACTATTATAGCCTGAAACATGGATTAAAACTAGTAAATATGAGTTATATATATAAAAGCCTAAGCAACCAAATGACCAGTCAACTGGTCTCTATGATGTGCATTGACCACGAGCGGACAGACGCTCAATGCACAGGATCAAGCTCTCTCCTGTCTCAATTGGACCTGTGGGGATCAGGCCAAAACTGGCTATCTGATATCCTCTGAGGGGTTCCGGATTGGGAGAGGGCATAGACAGGCTGAGGGACCCCACTGGTGCACAAATCTGTGCACTGGGCCTGTAGTCCTATATAATAAAAGCCTAATATGCTAAGTGTCTGCTCATCTGGTCATCTGTTCAGCCAAGCAAAGTGTAATATGCTAATGATATGGTAAGGCTGCTCAACCGCTAGCTATGACATGCACTGACCACCAGGGGGCAGACAGTTGACCGGTCATCCATCACTGTGACGTGCAATGGTCCAACTGGTAGGTTAGCTTGCTGTTGGGATCTGGTCCATTAGAGTGAGCAAAATAAGTCAGACATGCCCTGGAGCCCTCCCGTGGACCCTCCCCTGGCCAACCTCCTGTGTCCCTCCCCAGCCCCGATGGTGCACTGGTGGTTTCCCTCAGCCTTGCCTGCACCCTCTCGCAATCAACCAAAGGACTTGTATGCATGAATATAAGCATAACCAAAGGACACAGACACTAGCAGGGGTGAGGGCATGTTCTGAGGGTTGGGGTGGCCAGCAAGAGGTCAATGCAGGAAAAAGGAGACATATGTAATCCTTTAAATAAGAAAGAATTAAAAAAAAAGAAAATTTTCTTATGAGCCCCTGTACCATACATGGTTGCACAATATTTATGTTAATAAAATTAAAGAAAAAAATTATATAGAAAAAGTGATTGTCTTAGCCCTGGCCAGTGTGGCTCAGTTGGTTGAGGGTCATCCTGTGCTCTGAAAGGTTGCTATTAGATTCGCTGTCAGGACACATATTCAGGTTGCGGGTTTGGTTCCTGCACAAGAGGCAACTGATCAATGTTTCTCTCTCATATCAATATTTTTCTCTCTCCCTGTCCCATCCTCTTTCTTTGAAATTAATAAAAACATATTTTAAAAATAAATATGAATAAATAAAAATAAAAAAATACAAATAAAGTGATTGGCTTGAAAATACAGTATATGCACACACATTATTTATTTAGACTTTTATCTCTAATATCACATCAGTACATTCAGAATCATACACATTTATTTAAGCACTAAAGAATTAAGTATGCATTTGTTTATACTGTAGAGCTTCAAAATTAACGAATGTAAACAGTGATTTCAACTCTTTAGTCAATCAACCCTACCATACACACGGAAATGCCTTTCCCTAGAATATTCAGTCTAGATTCTACAATTTGGCAAGCTTTTCCCTTATTTCTAGATTTTACAAGTAAATTGTGAGATCTTTGAGAGTATGGCCACTATTGCATTTGGTTGATGTTCAGAGCTTAACAATATTTGTATGTGAAATAAAAATATTTGCCAAAAACATCTGGAAAGCTTTCATAGAGTATGGAAATAGATGTGCTCACTCTTAATTTTGTCTGTAATGGAGAAATATAGTTTTCAAAAAATATAGACTTTTAACTTGATTATCTACCTTTCAACAAGATTTTAGGCCTTTAAAACAGATGATTTGTAAGCACTTGATGAAGCAATATAATCATTAAAAACTTAGAGTTATAGATTTCTATTTGAGACAGATTCATATTTTTCCATTGTCAAAGACTCCTTCAGGTATTATGGCAAAAGAGTTTAATATTTAAATAAGAAAACTGAAGAGAAACAAATAGAAACAATTTCCCCAATGGTCTATAGACATTGTGCTAAAAATATGTAACTCCCCAATTTACATTTGTGCTTTGATGAAAATATTTAGTGAAATTTCTAATGCATTTATTGAAGAAAAAAATTATAGTAAAATTGATATGTAGGTTAAATGGACAGAGCCACTGCTCAGAGGATTTTTAGGGCAGTTAAACTACTCTTTACAATACTATAATGGTGGATACAAACATTATAAATTTGTCCAAAAATCACAGAATATACAATGCCAAGCGTGAACCATATTATAAACTATGGAATTTACATAACAATAATAATTCAGTATATTTTCATCAATTGTAACAAATATACATCTCTGCTGGGGAATGCTGACAATAAGGAAGCAGGGCATATATGGGAAATCTCTACTTAATTTTGCTGTGGACCTAACACTCTTCTAAAAAATGAAGCCTTTTACAAACAAACAAAGAAGAATGGGTATGTGATTGCTGATGGAACTCCTCAGTGCTTCAATTTGGGGTCTCTAACTTCCTGGAGTATCCCATCCTAGTGTACCCTAGGGTTGAAACTAACCTTATAATTTAAGCATTTCTGTAATATAGGGTGTCCCACAAATATAGTCACACTTTGAATCATTATTAACTCCAATGAGATAAATCTGAAAAGAAAGAAACATCAACTGAGCTATCAGAAAAACGTTTGTATACATTTTTTGGGGGGAACACTCTCCCTGCGTTTGTGAGGTTAAAAGATCATTATATATTACTAGAGGCCCAGTGAACGAAATTTGTGCAAGGGGCTTGGCCCTCACAGCCCCAACTTTGTCTGGAAGGTCCTCTGGAAGGACATCTAGAAGGTCATTTGGCTGTCTGGTCTAATTAGCATATTATGCCTTTATTATTAGAGAATATTTAATCATTTCACTTATAAAAGACAAATTCCTCTCAATATTTATACCAACTCATCTTCCAAAGCACTAAGAAAATTAGGACTTCATGCTACCAAGGAAAAACATAGCTTACCTAGTACTTCATTCAGAAACTGATCCCACTTCTTCTGATTATACGTTTGCAGGCAAAAGTCAAAATAGAGCACATAGACCATATTTTTTACCCTCTCCATGAAAGTCATTTGGTCACTTAATTCTGAAAAGACAACAGGTACATAGGATGGAGGGAATGGCAGTCCTCCACTATACTTTTCAATTTTATAGCCAGGAGAGAAGCGGAGACTGTACATAAAAGGTATGTTAAGTAGCTCAGCCAACAGCTGACCACATGCTCCAAAGGCATCTGCAAGAACAACATCAAACCTTGACTCCTGTAGTTTTCTCATAAGTTTCTTATTAAAAACAGCATCTTTACAGAGCTTTTCAACAAAGTCAGAACCTTCCCAAAACATTTCTTCAGTCACTTGATGACCTCTCTGGACAAGTGCATCCAGGATGGTCTTCATGTTGATCCAGTGGCTGTATTCTGTGGGCCACACCAGCACCTTTCCACAACTCCCAGGGCTGAAGTGACCACTCAGCTGTAGCAGCAGCAGAACTGAAATCCACTTCGTAGGCATCCTGGTGGCACACAGGCTTCTTTTCTCTTTTTTAAAAAAATTTACTTTTATTGTTTAAAGTACTACAAATAGTAGTGCATATGTCTCTTCCCTCCCCCACACATTGACCTCCTCCTGGCCTCCCCTACAGCCCGGCACATGCCCTCACCCCCACCCCCAGTGTCTTACATCCATTGGTTATGCTTATATGCATGCATACAAATTGATCTCTTACCTCCTCCCGACCATCCCCTGCCTTCCGGCTGTAGTGTGACCGTCTATTTGATGCTACTATGCCTCTGTATCTATTTTTCTTCATCAGTTTATAATGTTCTTTATATTCCACAAATGAGTAAGATCATGTGGTATTTATCTTTCACTGACTGGCTTATTTCACTTAGCATAATGCTCTCTAGTTCCATCCATGCTGTTGAAAATGGTAAGAATTCCTTCTTTTTTTTTACAGCAGCATAGTATTCCACTGTGTAGATGTACCACAGTTTTATAATCCACTCATCTGCTGATGGACATTTAGGCTGTTTCCAAATCTTAGCTATGATAAGTTGTGCTGCTATGATCATAAGGATTCATAGAACCTTTCTCATTGGTGTTTCTAGGTCAAATGGCAGTTCCATTTTTAATTTTTTTTAGGAAACACCATACTGTTTTCCACAGCATTCCTTTTTCTCTGCATCCTCTCTAGCACTTGTCAAAAACAGTCATAGCATTTGGAGCACAAGTGGAAAAAGCAAAAGGTAGATGAATAAGTAGGCAATGATGGTGACACAAAGACATGTCATACTGTTCTTGTCATAGTTATTATATTCCACATGAAGATACACACACAATATTTACTGATTGATAGATTGATTGATTGAAACTAGCTCATGTTTAATTGTGACATTTTAAAATTGGACAAATGCCCTAGCTGGTTTGGCTCTGTGGATAGAGCATTATCCTGTGGACTAAAGGGTGTCAGGTTTGCTTCAGGTCAAAGACACATGTTCAAGTTATAGGCTTGATCCCCAGTAATGGTTGTGTAGGAGGCTGCCGATCAATATCGTTTCTATCTCTCTTTTTCCCTTCCTCTCTGAAATAAAAACAAAATTGTTTCAAAAAATAAAATTGGACAGTGTTTTGACATCTGCCTCTTCCCCCATTTTTAGTTTCTTTAAAGTTGCAAGAAAAGAGTAACCAATCACAGGTTTAATGGATTTAATAAATTTACCCCTTTGGTTCCTATTTACAGCACCAAATATTCCTTTAAAACCCCAGACAGATTCGATGGTGGCCAACAGTAAGTTTCAGATCTGTCGAGTTTAACAGTTCAGGTTCTCTGAGCATTCTGTATTGCAGTAGCACTCATCCCAAATTGGTACCTCTTATAGTAGGGCAACTTCAAACGTACCAGTTGAAAAAGCCTTTTCCCTTCAAGGGGAAAAAAAGACACTCCTCAAAACACTGAAGATATGGCTATGTGGTCTTTCCTCTTGTTCCATGTCTTCAGGATCTATTCTGTTTTATTTTATGTTTTTGTGGTGGAGCAAGAGACCACAACCTAACCTGAGTGACAAGAAACAAGATAGTAATGGCTACCAAGGCAGTGACCAGGAAAAACTGAGTGCTTCTTTACCTCTCACATCCAATATATGTGCCTCACAGAAAACAACAAAAATAACAGGTCCACAAATTACAACACCTAGAATTGCAGCATCCATTCATCCAAGAGTGGTGGAAGGCAGGACAGTGAGGTGGGATGGAAAATGGCTCAAGGAAAATAAGTATTTAAATCAGTCCATGAGGGTCGACAAATGCTAGTAAAGAGCTGCAGAAGAGCTTGTGGTCCTTTCAGACTTACAGGCTAAAAATCCACATACTGGTGTCAGGAAGATTGTACCTTATGTGCACCAGAGACAAAAAATCCAACTCCTTAGAGGAGAAGATGCAGACGGCCTTCAGCCGAATGGGTCCTGCCTTCCTTGGTCGGGGAGATGAACAAGGAAAGAGCTGAAAAGCCTCTAAACCCACTCATCCCCTCTGGATGGCAGGTAGCTAGGTGTCCTGCAGGCGCCTTCAGTTTGGTAGGCGATGGATGCGGTGAAGGGAACTTCTCTGCAGAGGCTGAGCCATGCGGGGAAGACTGGGGCGAGAGCAACCTGTCCCCGAGCCCCAGGTGAGCTGGGAATGAGGTTGCCCTTGGCCTCCTGTGCTCTGGCCGGGCGGGCGGGCCGCTGCCTCTGCTTTGAGGGCGAGCATGCAGCGTTGGCCCACGGAGCGTGCCACGAGGGAGCCACTGCTAATGTGCCACGAGGCCCCATAACATGCTGGACTGTTAAAGAGTCTAACTCTTGGGCTGCTGACAAAGACAGCAGTATCTTCACAGCTTTCTGGGATTGCCTGTCCTAAGGGTTTTGTGCTCTCTGCATCTCTTAGTTCCAAACGTTTCAAAGGGATGTGTAGGAAATGAGGCACACAACACATGCCCACCCCCACTTGTGGCCTCTAGAGGTGGGGTGACCCAGAATCTGGAAATTGCTTATTCTGATTTAGTCGGTGACAGACATTTTCTCTCCTGTGCTCAGCAACTGCAGGAAGTGGCTGAGAACCAGGGAAGGCTTTGCTCCAAGGTTTGCAATTCTGAAGGCATCCAAGGGCAACAGGCTGCCAGTGTACGAGAGGCCCAGCCCTGCAGAGATCTTCAACACTTTCGGCCTCTGCAGGCAGCCAGGACCCCGGTTAGGACCCAGCACCATGCCATCCGTGCAGCTGGAGGGAGCAGAGCGAAGACCCAGCCATGGCAAGGCCCAGTGTCATGGTGGTAGATTGTGTTTTGGCCCTTGAAACATGTGACTCTGGCCAACAGGAGAGGCTGGTGGGCCAGCACCAACCCTGAGGGAGGCATCTTGACCAGGTAGCAAATGGGCACGTTGACTGAGCAATAGGCAGCTGGCCAGGGAGCAACCTGGGTCTAGAGGGCGTGGCTGACTTCAGGGGGGAGCATGGGGCAGGAGCTCCAGGCAGAACCAAGCAGGCACAAGAGCAGGTGCTGGGAAGTGCTTCCCCCGACCCTCCACCACCAACCCTCCTCACCCTCCTATTAAGACCCTGGCCTGGAGGACTCATGCAGAGTCACGCAGTGCCTAGCAGACCAATTAGCTGCTTTCTACTGCGTCGTAGTCCACAAGGCCAAGGCGGCCTGCACAGGCTGCTGCCAGGTGCTGAACAATGGGCAGTGGAACCCTCTGCAGCAAAGGACTTGCAAGGACACCATTGTCGGCTGCAGCTGTGGGTGCTCTCCCAGCACTGCAGAAGCACTACAGCCGGCTGAGCACAGAGTCTCACCTGGGGACCTGCGGGCTTGGGAGCCAAGTGGCCCAGGAAGCAGCTGCTCTGGCTCCTGCTGCGCTGGAAGGCCGCTGCCAGGCTCTGTGTCCAGGGACTCAGCGCCTCCTCCCCCACGGGCAGCTTGGGCCCTCCAGTGAGTACTTTCTGGCAGCCAAGGCGGCCTCTTCTCGCGTAGATCCCTATGCTTGGTAAATATTCCGTGGGTAACAATTTACTGACTCAGTTTACCTTTACCTGAAATCAGGGCCTTTGCCATCCTTGATATGTTATTGGCCGTTTCTACTTCTGTGAAGTGCCTGTTCATATCCTCCATGTATTTCCATCCCGGAATGTTTGTCTTTTTTTGTTTGGTTTTGTAAGGTTTCTCACTCTACAATGATTACCAACCTTTATCAGTTATACGTGTTACCGAGTAGATCTGAGGAAAATTAAGCTTATATGCATGATTTAACATTATTACCTACAATGACAATGTGTTAGTTCTGTTTTTCCTTTGGAATGATTTTAAATAT
>NW_006299511.1:89527-96210 GCF_000327345.1 Myotis davidii
ACCGCCCTAATCGGCCCTGCTCTGAGCCCGACCAGGGGCTGCATCTAGGAATTGGGCCTGCCCTCTGCCACCCAGGAGCAGGCCTAAGCCAGCAGGTCGTTATCTCCTGAGGGGTCCCAGACTACAAGAGGGCACAGGCCAGGCTGAGGGACCCCTCCCTCCCTCCAAGTGGACAAATTTTTGTGCACCGGGCCTCTATTCCTATATAATAAAAGAATAACATGCAAATAGATCAAAAGGGCATTGGCCACTATGGGATGGTGTAGCAGCTTAGTGTAGGCACCAGACCAAGGCAGGGCATTGGTTGCTGCCATCGGGGCGAGCCTCTAGTGGTTATGGAAAATTCTTTGCTCCCATGTGCTGCGGTCCCATCTGGTCCTTACACCTGCTGCTGGTACCTTGCACTGGCCCCGATCACTCCACGCTGTCAGCACTTGGGAGCAGGGTGGTAAGAGCGGGGCTACTTCAGAAAGCAGACTGGGGGCTTTGGCTGGAGGGACCAGGCCGGGGCATGGAGGATGGGCTGATACTCGCGCCTGTGCTCACTGGAGCCTTGCAGCCCACAGCTCCTTTCAAGGTGCAGTAATTCGTGCACTGGGCCCCTAGTATGAAATAATCACTATTTCAACTGCCTTCAACAAACACATTTTATTGTTCACTGTGTCTGTAAGTAGCTAAGTGATTCTGTGCCTTGTTTTATAAGACGTGGGCATATATATGTACACATATATTTGGAGAGAATGAAAATTCAGTAAGTCCCTTTACAGAATGGATTCTACATTATCAAACTTATAATTGGAAGCATATACCCATTATCAAAGACTAAAACGAGAGTGAAAAAACCTGGTGAATCTTTTTAGGGGGCAGTGAGGTAAATAGAATTAGCTACTGAAACCAAAGTCTTTCATATATAGCTCAGTGTACAATAGGAAGCAATTAGCTGTTGTCATATTTTTCAATCCATATAAGTTTTGATGATAATTTACCTTGCTGGATGAAAGCAAATGACTTCCATGTCTATAGGTAAGAAGTGATGCTGAGGCTGGATGTACAGTAAAACAAAGGAGCATTGGTGGTCTCCCAAAATGAAATAGAAAGATGAATTATTTTGCACAAGTCTAACTTTTGAATAGTTTTGTTTAGCAAAAGATAAAACTACAGATTTTTGCACCCAAATAATATTAAAGTATTATGAGTATTTGCAAAATAATATTAATATGTGAATAGACTACTTGATGTCCTTGTGTTCATGTGTAATATTTGAAACATAATTAAGCTAATATTTTGGTATAACTTTGCAATTAGAATAACAAATTTAAAAATATATTCATATGGCTTTATTTTTGGTTGACTTTTTATAAGTTTTTATGTTTGGCATGACATATTTATAACTCTTAACTAGGTAGTCACTTGAAAACAAATTTGGATCTGAGAAGCTAAATTGTGAAAAGTAAGGTCTTCACAGGAGATAGTGACCCTTACATCGCGACTTCTTGCTGGAATGAAGTGGAGGAGTCCCATCTACGAGGCATATCAGCTTCAGGGCTCTGAAACAACTACTCTCTTTTACTCGATCTAGAGGTTTCACTAGTTGGTCATGATGAATTCTTGATAACTTCATAGTATTCTCCTTATATCTAAAGGAGAAACACAAAGATACCAACATTGAAAGAAAGTTAATTCCCTTAAGCCAATCATTCCCATTCAAAGTTGTATTTTTTTAATTAAAAAATATTTTTATTGACAGGTCAACGTGGCTAATTGGTTGAGCCTTGACCCATGATCCAGGAGGTCACCATTTGATTCTGAGTCAGGGCACATGCCCAGGTTGCTGGCTCGATCCCCAGTGTGGGGTGTGCAAGAGGCAGCTGATCAATGATTCTCTCTCATTATTAACTAGAGGCCTGGTGCACAAAATTTATGCAGTTTGGCGGGGGTCCCTTAGCCAGGCCTGCATAATCTCTCTCAGTATGGGAGCCCTTGGGCGATGTCCGACTGTTGGCTTAGTTCCACTCCCCACGTGGTGCAGGCCTAAGCTAGTTGATAGACATCCTAGGTGCTGCTGCAGAGGTGGGAGAGGCTCCTACCACTGCTGCTGCGCTCACCAGCTGTAAGGTTGGCAAACAGGGGGAGCACACTGACCACCAGGGGGCAGCTCCTGCGTCGAATGTCTGTCCTTGGTGGTCAGTGCACATCATAGCGACCGGTGGTTCCACTGTTCCGTCTATTTGCATATTAGCCTTTTATTATATAGGATGTTTCTCTCTCTCTCTCCCTCTCCCTTCTTTTCTGAAACCAATAAAAATATATTTAAAGAATATACACAAAAAAACATTGTGCCATGTGAAAGAAGCCAGTTCCAAAAGATCATATATTGTATGATTCTGTTATTATGAAGCGTCCAGAAGGACAAATGTATAAAGACAATAAGTTGATCAATGGTTGCTTGGATGAGGGAGATGGGAAGTGACTTCTAAGGCATATGATATGTCTTTTTGGGATGACAAAAATGCCCTAAGTTTATATTATGGTGATAGTTTCATAGCTTTGTAAGCATACTACATATATTTGAATTATGTAATTTCAACATGTGAATTTTATGGTATGTAAATAATATCTCATAAAATCTGTTAAAATGATTATAATAAAATAAGTTTTTGAGAATAAAGATATTTATAGTTTCAGAAATTTTAGATATTGAATTTATTTAGATAAAGAATATATTATTTTTATTCTAGTATATCACTCTTCCTTCTATGTATTTGATCATATTTTTAAAAAATGTGTCCTTATAATTACCTACATAACTTTATATTCTTGGAGGAGAAAATTGTTGCATTAGATGGCTCCCCATTAAATACATGGGATTAAAATGCAACTTTGAGTAAATGTGTGGTCGAAAATAAAAGTAGATTAGGATGGGTTAACTCATGTTAATAATGTTTACATGAAATTGGGATGAAAATTGAGATGCACTATTGATAAAATAATCTATGTATAAATACTATCTATAAAAAATATGTGATACTTACGAAGGGTCATTAATGACAGTCTTCAATGCATTGAGAAAATCTGCACTAGACATGGTATTGAAGTCCAATCTGACAGCTGCTCCCTTGGTCTTCATGTGAGCAATGTTCTCAGGTTGATCCCCAAACATTGGAAGGCCCACCATAGGGATCCCATGGTAGATCGCCTCATAGATGCCATTGGTTCCACCATGAGTTATAAAGGCTTTGGTTTTTGGATGACCTAGGATTGGGTGAATTTCAGCAAATTATAAATTATAAATCTTGGAAATAAAATGAGAGTTGGGCAATAAAGGCACAGACAGAGACAATATATTTATCAACAGATTGGGCTACACTTCAGGCTATATTAAAATGTCTCTCAGAACTCATAGGAAGAGAAGCATAAGTCTGCTGGAGAGACAGTGAAGGCTTATAGAAGATCAGTGTGTTTCTTTTGACTTGAAATGAATACAAGTTGCCAGTGGACAAATGGAAAGATAATATTCTGGATTTTAAAAAGTGTATGCTAAAAAAAAAGTGGTGGTGCATGTTGAAATATATTCTCTTAATAAAATAGTGAAGTCACAGAGTGTGATATGTAGATGTCAAGGCAACAGACAATGGGATGGTGGTGGCACCGGGATCAGAGGAAGGAAAAGCTACACATTATAATGAAATATGTTCTTACTTCAGAAAGAGATGTTAATTTTTTTCCCAATGGATAATGGAGAGTCACTGGTAATAAGAGAAGAGCTGATATTTTTCAGGGGCACCTGTATACCCTTACTGTGGATTAAACCATTGGTGTAAGGAGAGAACTAGGAGGCAGAGTGATCATTGGGAAAGTGTTGAGCTATTCTCTCTGAGAGGAATTACGCATGAACTAAAGCTCTTTTGTTTGTGGCCATAAGGAATGTGACTATGTAAGATAAGATGCCAACTGTTACAGCTTATCCCAGGGGTCCTCAAACTATGGCCCGTGGGCCACATGCAAATATATTGTATTTGTTCCCGTTTCGTTTTTTTACTTCAAAATAAGATATGTGCAGTATGCATAGGAATTTTTTCATAGTTTTTTTTTAAACTATAGTCCAGCCCTCCAACGGTCTGAGGGACAGTGAACTGGCCCCCTGTTTCAAAAGTTTGAGGACCCCTGCTCAAGAGCATGACTCACCAGACAAAGTGGCTTATCCTTTCCCCCTAGGACTGGGAAAGGAATATAGGGAAGTTCATTTTTATTTTTGAGGTTTTCAGTAAGAAATGTCCAATACATTTCTATCCTAGTGAACTGTTTATCATTCTGGTTGACTTGATTCTGATTTCAGGGTTTTCCAGAATCTTACCAAGAAGGTCATTCTGGGGGATCCATTTATAGAGCCGGGTATTTGGCCCTAAGGTATCTGGTTTTTTGCCATCATATCTCCATATAACCTGTTAGAGTAAAGAAGGTTATATATTACCTGAGTCAAACTGCAGAGAATTCTAAATAGGTTAAGAGACATCTAGTTAAACCCCTGACATATTACGGGTAAGGGAATGAGGACAAGACATGTTGATAATGAGAACCAATAAAACACTGCTCTAAGAGGCATAGGTACTCGTATTGTGGGTTACTTATTTTTATATTCAGTCAGGTATGAGTGCAATCACGATGTTTCACACTTTGGGGTTAGACTAATGAGAAGATCAATGCCCAATTCAAGCATATAAAATTTTTTAGGTAGACATATAATTGTAGGGAAAAACACAGTAAATCAATAGTCTACACATTTATTTTAATTATTTATTATTCTAGCTATCATCATCTAGATTTAATGTTAACCTGTTTATTTCTTTTTGAATGATGGGGAAGTGGTTTACTTATATTCACTAATTACATAAATTATCTTAGAGTTTTACATCATTTGCTTTACAAAATCAATGCAATCAGCTATTTATGAGAATTAAATCACTCTGATATATAAGTTTATTAATAATAATAAATAATTTCTTCTTAATGAGTATGTTTAGCTTCTTTTAGTTTTCTACTTATTAATCACCACTTCCAAGTGGTAATTTTTACCTAAATCCAGTATTATCACTCTAGCTAGGATTGAAAATTTTCTTAAAATGTAGAAAAGAAAAGCCATTGGCAGTTTATAAATAGTAGTTCACCTGTTGAAAAGATAAAATATGATGATGATGATGGTAAATTTAATTAATTTGTTAATATTTCAAAACATTATACAGTTCACTGACAGCATTAATATGGTTAATCTATATATATGATAGAGAACTATGCAAATTAACCTGGATGCTGTAAGGGGAAGACCAAACAGCAGGGACCAGAGCAGCCACAGGCTCCCAGCCTCGCCAGCCCCGGAGCACCAGCACACCCTTGGGCCTGAATAAGGACGCATTCACAATGAGCCCAGAATCACTGCACAGGGGCTGCAGATCAGGGGGGTTGTGGATGGGGGGACTGCAGATTGGGGTGAGCTGCAGATAAGGGTGCTGCAGATCAAGTGGGCAACATATTGGGGTGGCTACAGATTAGGGGGACTGTGGACCAGGGGGGCTGTGGATCAGAGGGGCTGCAGATGGTGGGGGACTGCAGATCACCTGTGGGCTGCAGATCCCGGGGCTGTGGTTGGGGGGTGTGGATAAGGGGGCTACAGATCAGGGGGCTGCGACACTGGGTACCCCAGCCTCGAGCCCAGAGCCTGGCCTCAGGGTTGTAGCTGTGACTGCACTGCCCTGTGCGGAGCCCCACAATGTGCCCCCACCGACTCAGGAGAGCCAACGGGTCCATGGGGATGGCCAAGAAGAGGCCTCGCCTGGCGCCATTTACTCCATGAGGAGGGCCGGTGGATGGGAGTGGTGGGCCAGACCGTGACCAGCGATCAGTGTTTGAAGAGGGAGCCTTCAGCCCCGTGGACTTTCTCTCCCAAAGAAGCTCCGGCTCCTCCCTGCACTCAGGCCCTGTCACAGGGCCAAGCCGGGGCCACGTGGCCGCTGCCCACACCCACTGGTGTCTGCAGTCCCATGTGGGACCGTGAACCGTGACTGAGCCACTCTGAGGTGGAGCCCACGTCACCTCTCTAAAGTTTTCATTTTTGCTAATCAGACCTTTGCCTTCTGAGGTGTAGAAGCCAGGACCGTGGGCGCAGTGGAGCCCACAGACGGGCACTCAGGGGCTCCTGAGCTCCCAAGGCTTCCTTCAGAGAAGGCCCCCCGCCTCCCCCAGGGCACCGCTCACTTCGGCCTGATGGGAGCAGCACAGTCACCACTACAGGCATGGCCCCAAAGCTGCTCCTGACCCTCGCTCTTCCTCCCTCGGCTCCCAAAGCCCAATGCAACCTGTGGCCAGCCCCGAAGAGGGTTGGCTGGTGCCCTCAGCGCCCTGCCCTGGGCCCTCCCCAGTACCAGACAGGACCAGGCAGCAGCGGGTGAGGTTGGCCTGGGACAGACTTAGCCCTGTAAGCTGTGTCACAGCGGATCCTGAGCAGCGAGAACTTACCAATAGGGATGTCTGTGCAGACATTTCAAACAACTTCCACGTTTAAAACTGAATTAAAAAAGCATAGATTGTTGCTCTAGAGAGCAATGCTTTGGTGGGACCCAGGTCACCTTGGAGGCTAGAGCCAAAAGTTACAGGATAGCAAGTGTTGGGGAGGATGTGGACATGCATGA
>NW_006299511.1:96991-97635 GCF_000327345.1 Myotis davidii
AATGATTCTCATCATTGATGTTTCTATCTCCCTTCCTCTCTGAAATAAATGTACAGGGGGAAAAGGGTAATGTGCTAATTAGAACAAAAAACTTCCAGACAACTTTTCGTGAGACCTTCTGGACAAAGCCATGGTGGCGGGGCCGAGGCAGAAGTGGTTAGGGGCAATTAGGCCAGGAGGGGAGGGCAGTTGGAAGTGAGCAGGCCGGAAGGGGGGCAGTTGAGGGTGAGCAGGCTGGCATGCAGAGTGGTTAGGGGAGATCAGGCAGGCAGGCAGGGGAGCGGATAGGGGCCAGCAGTCCCCGATTGCGAGAGTGATGTCCGACTGCTGGTTTAGATGGGATTGGGCCTAAACCCGCAGTTGGACATCCCCCAAGGGGTCCCAGATTGGAGAAGGTGCAGGTCGGCTGAGGGACACCCCCCCCCACCAGTGCATGAATTTCGTGCACCAAGCCACTAGTTAGTTATAAATAGCCAAGCAATTTATAAGTCCACCAGTAAGCTGGATTCTAGTTTATAAATGGTTAACATCTTTTTGCTATGTGAATGTTAAAGTTACTTTAAGTTCTCAGCAACTTTGCATAGGTGATAAGGAGGAAGCTTCATTAGTTGGGAAACTAAAAGTAGTTCACAATTATCCAGAGA
>NW_006299512.1:0-3306 GCF_000327345.1 Myotis davidii
ATATATATATATATTGCCCAACTTAATACAAAGGGTATAAATACTTTATTTTTTCCTTGGGAAAATTAGAAATATTTGCTACTCATTTGCACCCTAAAACTTCATTGTTCTGTGTGATATAATATTAAAATACTTCTCACAATGCAGAGTCAGAAGCACCTAGTTTTAATATACATAAATCAGTGGGTGAAAGATGTAAAGTGTGATTCAGTTTCAAGAAAAGTATCTCACTTGTTCCCATGTCAGAGACTCAGCTTTTCTAGCATTTTAAAGTTTTCAAATTGTAACCGTTGATTGGACAAAATGAAATATTTTCTGTTAAGTTGGTTTAATAAACAGAGGATGGACTTTTATTACACTCAAATGATGTGTTTACTTGTTACACTTAAAGTTCAGCCTGGCATATTTAGAGATATTTAAAACAAAGCTTTATTAGAAAGAAAATTCCAGTTAACATCTGAACAAGGAATGATATTCATTCTATCTGAAATAAATTAACTGAATAAGATAGGCATATCTTATATTCCTTTACCTCTTAAACTTTCTCTGCCTCTTGAAAACTTTCTATAAGTTAATGTCAGCACAAGTCCTTAAAATAAAAATAACTGAATAATTTGGCTCTATAAGTTCTGTTGATTTTATTCTACTTTTGATAGACTTACAATTGAGCTATAAAGAGGTTTGTTTGTTTTTTAAATATATTTTTATTGATTTCAGAGAGGAAGGGAGAGGGAGAGAGAGATAGAAACATCAATGATGAGAGAGAATCATTGATTGGCTGCCTCCTCCACTCCCCCTATTGGGGATCGAGCCTGCAACCAGGTCATATGCCCTTGACAGGAATCAAACCCGGAACCCTCAGCCTGCAGGCTGAGGTTCTATACCACTGAGCCAAACCAACCAGGGCTATGGAGTTTTTTAAGCTCCATTACAAGTTATAGCTTCAAGTTATGTCCTCCATGGAAGTCAGCTTCAGGAAGGGAACATAAACTGAGAATTAAAGAGTTCAAGAGCCAAAGGAAAAATGAAATGAAGATTAGAGATAAATAAAAATTACTTAACCAAAGAAGAAACTGTGATAAAGCAGTTTTAATGAATAAGGTGAGAAGTTCCATAGAAAGGAGATATAAAAGGAAAGAGGTTTAGAAGAGCTGAAAATTCCTTTAGTAGAATGATGAAACAGCATTAGCTAACGAGTTCTTACTAAAGCTGCATCAGCCTTTGTTTAGGAAGTTTTTCAATGGAAATTCAGATTAATAACAACAAATGATAAAGAGAAAGAGTTAATAAGATTCGGGTGATAAAGGCTGGGTATTTCTATTATGTTTTGATGACAAATTGAAGCTGCTAAAAAATTTTAATGTTTGTATGTGTTTTGAAGAATAATATTTATATTTACATTTTAAAAATCACATATTTAGTTTTTATAAAATTGATACACAAATGACATTAAAAACAAGATGTAACTAATAGCTTTATAATGGACAGTATTAGTATTCCACCCTATACATATCACCTTTACTTTGTTGCATGTATTTTTAATTATCTTATGGTTATTTTTCCCATTACCTTTATTTTAGTAAATAATTATGCTTTACCATTATGCATTTACTGTGTGTGACAATAATTAAAATTTCGCTTATTTTAACAAATTTCAGCATATCCAGCTAACATATTTTTCAAGATAGATATATGATTAACTTTGTATCTTATACTGTCTCCTTTGTAGAGTTAAGGAAACTGAACATTAAAATTAGTTTCTCATAGCTACAATACTATCTGGTCTTGTTTTATTAACCATAGAATTTCCTGGTGCAAAATAATTGCTTTATAAACTTCTATAACTGCTATCTTTGGTAGGTTACTTTCCCTCTTTATGCCTCTGTTTCCTTATGTGTGAAGGACAATAAGAATAGAACATAGATTATAGAGTAGCTTTTAGAATTATGTGAGTTCATGCATTAAAGAAAACATAAAAATTGGTACAGCGGATATACATAATATGTGTTAGTTATTGTGAGAATATTGACTCTTCCATCAATCCAATTAAGCACTCTTTACTATTGATTGTGGATCATATGTTAGCTGCTAGTGTATTTCTCTGTGGCATGTGAAATAATGGTGTATATGACAAAAACTGATCCTTGGATTCCATGGTAATTTAATGGGTGAATCTTACAATCAATTCACTCTTAGATTTTATGAAATATTTTTGTCTTATTTTATTTATATTATTAAAGCTATGAATTGAATCAAATTTGAAAATAAATGGTATTAATGCCAAATGTAAATGTGATTTACATATTACATACATACAATTTGTGCAGTTATTTAAAATATTATGACTGAATTTTCTATCTTTATTATTGTATTTTTAAATCTTTTTAAGTTATTTAAAACTTTGAATATTTAGATTGTCCAATTATGGAGAGCTTTCTCCTGGAATTCCTCCATTGTTCTGATCTAATATTTACTGAGTTCACATTAGGAAAGCACCAAAGATATTCACGGGACATCATTTCACTGCTTTTCTGATTTGATCATTTGTTACTTCAAGTTTATAACAAAATTCTTATTTTTCTGAGGCAATTCAGACATAACATGTCAAGAAATAGATTGTGAAACATTTTTTTAAAATATATTTTATTGATTTTTTACAGAGAGGAAGGGATAGAGAGTTATTAATCCTAATGTAAATATCTGATATGCAGGATGTATTTTCATTGTTCACAACCCACAGGTTGAGAATCGCTGGATTAAGGTATTACATATGTGTCCTAATCCCCTTATTGACCCCCTACCTCCACCTTTGCTTGTGCCCTCACCCCCCTAGTGTCTGTGTCCATTGGTTATGCTTATATGTATGCATGCAAGTTCTTTGCTGTTCTCTCCTCCTTCCCCCCACCAAAGCACAAATTTGCTTGGTTGCAGGCACATCCCCAGTGGGGAATGTGCTGGCGGCAGCTGATCGATGTTTCTCTCTCATTGATGATCCTCAAAATGAATCAAATAGTCAAGAAAACAAAAATATATTTAAAATAATATGTATATCATATTCTGAGGATTTTAGAGAAACCAAGATGGCAGCATAGGTTAACACCGGAGTTTGCTGCCTCAAACAACCACTTCAAAAATACAACTAAAAGACGGAACGGACATCATTCCAGACCCACAGGAAGGATGGCTCAGTGGAAATTCTACAACTAGGAGGAAAGAGAAAGGCACACTAAGACTCAGAGGAGGTGTGGAAGTAAAGTGCAGAGGTACGGAGGCGCATGTGGAAAGAGCTGGCAACTGAGGACCAGG
>NW_006299512.1:4633-5552 GCF_000327345.1 Myotis davidii
GGGGAAAGGGGTGTGGGAGATGCCGGAGAGACTGGACAAAAATCGTGCACAGTGGGTGGGGAGTGAGGGCGGAGGGTGGGGCGGGAACTGGGAGGAGGGGAGTTATTGGGGGACAAAAGAGGAACAAATGTAATAATCTGAACAATAAAGATTTAATAATAAAAATATAAAATAAAATAAAATAATATGTATATAACACAAAACTACCTGGTCCAACAGAATAAAATAGGTATGCTATTAGAAAGAAAGAACAAGATAGAAACATAGGAGAGGAAAATACCAAAGAAATAATGCAGGGTAATTTCACAGCACCTAAAGATAAAATTCTATAAATTAAAAATATGAATCAATTTATAGAACACACACATACATGTACTGGGGAATGAATATGCTCTACTTATATAAAGCTACCCATATTAATCTTAGTAAATGTTAAACCCAACTGTTACTCTAAACTGATTTTTCTCAAAACTACAGCTTAGATGCCAACCTTTTTTTTTTTTTAGTATACTTCACAATCCAGCAGTTTTAGTTTCTGTGTGAACCGAAGGAGCAGCCGGATCTTCAAGGCTCTGGCTAATGCTGACCAGCCAGATACAGGAATTCACTGACAAAAAAACAGGTGGACAACTCAAGGGCGTTGACTATGGAAATTCATATTGGGACCTGCAAGGACACTGCCCTGCCTGTATGTCTACAGCCTCCCCCCCTAATCTCTTTGTTCTGCTTCCCCTCTCCCTTCTAATAAAAACCTCTGCCTGCACTGAAATGTGGAGATGGTTTTTTTGAGGATAGGAGTCTCCCATCTTCTCAAGATGCTGGCACTTGAATAAACCTCTTTCCTTTCAACCAGCTCCTATCTCATGAATTTCACTTTCATTATGGCAGACAGCTGAACCTGGGTTGAGACTCACACACA
>NW_006299512.1:8427-11396 GCF_000327345.1 Myotis davidii
GTTGTGTATTATGCTCTCAACTAAAGAAAGCTATTACTTGACTGTTCTAAATAGCAAAGTCTTTCATTTTTTTTTATTTATGTATTATTAAGCAAAGTGCAGGTTCATTTCTAAGGGAAATTTTACTAAGTTAGCAAACGCTACCACATGTCTCCATAAATCATCAAGTATTTAAAGATATTAGAAGATATAAAGAGGCTCTCCAGAGTGGCTCAGTTGGTTAGAGAGTCCACACATGCACCAAAGGGGCATGGGTTCAATTCCCAGTCAGGGCACATACCTGGGTTACAGGCAACCAATCAATGTTTCTCTCACTTTCCCTCTCACTTCCTCTGTCTCTAGAATCAATGAAAAACATATCCTTGAGTGAGAACTAATATAAGCATTGAGACTCATTACTTAATTCTTCAACTTATTAATTATCAGCACTTAAGCCATGTCTTGAACGATGCCCAATAAGCACACATGATTAATACATAGTCTGATAACTTATTTTTAAAATACCGCCTTCAGTTATAACACCATAATAAATATAATATTTGCAGTGCTTACTTTTTAAAGTCTATAGCAGGGGTCCTCAAACTACAGCCTGCAGGCCACATGCAAATACAAATATTGTATTTGTTCCCATTTTGGTTTTTTACTTCAAAATAAGATATGTGCAGTGTGCATAGGAATTTGTTCATAGTTTTTTTTTAAACTATAGTCCAGCCCTTCAATTGTCTGAGGGTCAGTGAACTGGCCCCCTGTTTAAAAAGTTTGAGGACCCCTGGTCTATAGTTTATAGTGTTTATAGTCAGTAGGTTATAGTTTCATATGCTAATATATTTGGAATTTGTACATAGAATAATATGATGAACTCCATACTTTTAAATCAAGCAAATCTCTAAAATTTCTAAAATCCATGAATCCATTATTAATTGCAGTCTCTGGATTGGCTGATAATGGCCTATGTTACAAACAATAATAGGGTCTTTCAGACACTTCATGCTTTTCTGTATTAAATGGTGTTACCCACTAATATTTATCTCTCATTATACACAGGTAATTGAATATTTTGCCAGCTGATGGTATGAAATAATTTGTGAGTCTTTTTCTTTTTATAATTATTTCCTAACTAGAGGCCCGATGCACAAAATTTGTGCATGGGTAGGGTCCCTAGGCCTGGCCGGTGATCAGGGCCAATCTGTGGGGTGACTGGTGCGGTGATTAGAGGGCCCCTTCTGGCACCTGCATTAACTGGCCTGGAGCCTGCGGACTGGGAGCAGCTCTTGCATAGAGCATCTTCCCCGTGGTGGTCAGTGCAGGTCATAGCGACTGGTCGTCCACATGTTGTTCTGCCATTCAGTCAATTTGCATATTAGGCTTTTATTATATAGGATAATAATTATACATAATACACAGCAGTATGTTTAGGAATAACTATATGAATAAAAAGTTATGGTTTCAGTATTAGTTATGTTAATTCTGTATGTGACTTTGTCAAAGTTGTGGACCTTCCCTGGGATTCAGTTGTATAATGAGTTTTAAGGGGTCTTTCATATTTAAATAAAAAATGCTGCTTAAAGAAATAATTATTTCTTCCAAAATTTTTACTGAATTAAACTTCTATTGGAAAACTGATTTCAAATGTTTTAGAAAAGGCAGAATTTAAAAATCATTTTTAGCCCTAGTCAGTTATGCTCAGTGAATAGAGTGTCAGCCTGTGGACTGAAGGGTCCTAGATTCCATTCTGGTCAAGGGCATGTACTTTGGTTTCAGACTCAATCCCTGGCCCTGGTTGGCACATGCCAGAAGCAATCAATCAATGTGTCTCCCATCAATGTTTCTCTCTCTATCTCTCTCCTTCCCTTCCACCTTTTCTAAAATAGGGATTGAAACAAAATAGCCTGCCATTTTGGATATGCCCTTTCTAGATGTAAAGTACATAAGTTGTATATTCTATATTTTATAAATGATCACAATAATAATGACATTTTGATGGGTCAGTAAATAAATATTACACAATTTTAATGGGTATCTTCTCGGTGTTATAAATTTATTTTATGGTTAGCTGAAATCATTTCTTCTTTTTTTAAATTGAATTTATTGTGTTGCCATTGGTTTGCAAAACCATACAGGTCTCAAGTGTACAACTCAATAAAGCATCATCTTCATACTGCATGGTGTGTGCATTGCCCCAGGCTAAGTCCCTTTCCATCTCCAGTCCCCATTTCTCTTCACTTTGCCCACTTCCACCTACCTCCCACTCTCCCACTCTCCTGACTATAACCACATTGTTGTCCATATCTATGGATTATCTATATATATAAAAGTCTAATATGCAAATTGTCCCCCCAGAAGTTCAACCGGGAGACCAATTGCTCTCTATGACATGTGCTGACCACCAGGGGATGGTGCTTAGTGAAGGAAGGTGCCGGCTGGCAGCCGGTAGCTGCAGAAGGGGGGCCCCGGCCAGCAGTTGGAAAGAAGGCCCAGGCCGGCAGCTAGAAGGCCCCAATTGGCTCTGATCTTTGGCCAGGCCTAGAGACCCTACCAGTGCATGAATTTCGTGCTGCAGGCCTCTAGTGTATATATGTTTTTGACTAATCCATTCACCTTCTTTCATCCAGTCCCCCAACATCTCTGCCCTCTTGCAGCTGTCAGTCTGTTCCATGTATCCATGTCTCTGTTTTCTTTTTGTTCATTGGTTTATTATGTTCATTAGATTCTACTTATAAGTGAGATCATGTTATACTTGTCTTTTTCTGACTGTCTTATTTTACTTAGCATAATAACTACCAGGTCCATCTATGCTGTCAAGAAAGGTAATTCATTAATGAGGCTTACCAAGCCATGGCTTTATTTGACCCTTATAATTTAAAATAAATTTATTTTCTCTCATATAAAGACATACTTTATTCCTTAGTATGTTGGAAGCTATAAACATACAGGTAGGCTTTTCCTGGTAGGGAAACATTGCAACCATG
>NW_006299512.1:11750-13174 GCF_000327345.1 Myotis davidii
ACGAGGGGGTGGGGCAGGGGGGCAATGCGGGAAAAGGGAACATATGTAATACTTTCAACAATAAAGAATCATTTTAAAAACAAAACAAAACACTGTGTCTTCCATCTTGCATATACTCTCTAGCTTTGTCTGGGTCACTCACCCTGACAGAAGCCAGCTGTTGTGCTGTAAGGCGGCTTGGTGGAGATGCCTGAGACAAAGTACTATCACCTGCAAAAAGCCACATGGATCAACTTGGAAGAGGATTGCTATCTTTATAGTAGAGCTTTCAAAAGAATTCAAAGCCCACACTGACAGAATTCTTGAGCCTGAAACAACCATATAAGCTGAACCAGACAGCTGATTAATATTAACTGTGAAAAGAATAAATGAGTGCTTTTTAAGCTGTTAAGTTCTGATGTAAATTATTATACAGTAATCCTACATAATAAAGAGGTAATATTCAAATTGACTGTCACACCCTTGCACAAGATGGCTTCCCCCATGTGGGCACCAGATGGCCACCAAAAGATGGTCTGCAGGGGAGGGAAGTTGGGGGGGAACCAGACCTGCATGGGAGGGCAGTTAGGGGTGGACCGGGCCTGCAGGGGAGGACAGTTGACAGCGACCAGGCCTGCAGAGGATGGTAGTTGGGGGCGACCAAAGCGGTTAGGAGCTGGCAGTAGGACATCCCCTAAGGGGTCCCGGATTAGAGAGAGTGTAGGCCGGGCTGAGGGACCCTCCTTTCCCCGCCCCGTGTACCAATTACATGCAGTGAGCCTCTAGTAAATAAATAATACAGAATTGGCACATGAATGCTGAATTGTGCCCCAAAACCCACAAAAGACTAAAATGTGGGGAAAACTTTGAAATCAGAATCTGAAAAAGCTATAATTTTGAGGACAGTGTTAATGAAAGTTTAACATCACTGATTTTAAACATATATACAAAATCATATGTACAAATAGCTTATACAAATATTATATGCTAGAGGCCCAGTGCACAAAAATGTAAGATGGGACTGAGGAAAAGAAAACAAACACCGGCCTGTGCCCTCTCACACAGACAATATAGTGATTACTAGAGCAAAAAGGAAGTGGAGAGAGGCAGAGGAGGGGAAAAGGGGTAAATAGTGACGGAACTGAAGGAGACTTGACTTTAGGTGGTGAACACACAATACAATACACAGATGCTTTGTTACAGAATTTTACACACGACATCTATATAATTTTATTAACCCAAGTCACCCTGATATATTCCATATATATATATATTCAATCAAAAGGAAGCCATAAAATACAATCCAACCATGTCCACAGAAGGGGGCAGCAAATAGCTTGCATGACATATACATCTACACTAATAAAACAGAAACATGGTAATTGGTGTACAACTGCTACCCTTCCCATTGGCTAATCAGCGAGATATGCAAATTAACTGACAGA
>NW_006299512.1:13870-15116 GCF_000327345.1 Myotis davidii
AAGCAAGCCTCATGTTAGTTTCAAGCTGCCTGGCTGCCGGCTGCCATCTTGGCTGGCAGTTAATTTACATATCTCCCTGATTAGCCAATGGGAAGGGTAGCGGTCGTACGCCAATTACCATGTTTCTCCTTTATTAGATATTATATATAGATAATATATAATGTGCAGTATGTATTTCTCAATTTCATTGCTCATTCCCTCACAGTACTAGTAAGTATCCATCATGTGTCTTTGAGGGCTATGCTCATCTTGGTTTCTCAGAGACCTCTGTCAATAGAGCATGTGCCATCTTGAACATTACTTGTTATTATGTTAGAAGGAAAAGAGCTTTGCAGGGTATCACAGCATCAATTAAATACCTCAAAATTCCTGAGTACCATGTTTCTCCTTATCACAACTATTAAGACAGTCAGATTTGGAAGCAGCTCAAGTGCTCCTCAGTAGATGAGTGGATTAAAAATCTGTGATACATTTACCCAATGGAATACTACTCAGCTGTAAAAAAGAAGGAAGTCTTACCTTTTGTGATAACATATATAGATCTGGAGAGCATTATGCTAAGTGAAAAATCCAGTCAGAAAAACACAAGTACCATATGATTTCATTACTAATGAAGAATAAGTTAAGACACAAAATAGAAACAGTTTCATAGATACAGAGAACAGGCTAACAGTTATTAGAGCTGAGAGGGGTGGGGGAGCAAGTGAAAAAAATGGAAGGGACTGAGGAAAAGAAAACAAACAAACACAAAATCTCATAGACACAGACAATATAGTGATTACTAGAGCAAAAAGGAAGTGGAGAGAGGCAGAGGAGGGGAAAAGGGGTAAATAGTGATGGAACTGAAGGAGACTTGACTTTAGGTGGTGAACACACAATACAATACACAGATGCTTTGTTACAGAATTTTACACACGACATCTATATAATTTTATTAACCCAAGTCACCCTGATATATTCCATATATATATATATTCAATCAAAAGGAAGCCATAAAATACAATCCAACCATGTCCACAGAAGGGGGCAGCAAATAGCTTGCATGACATATACATCTACACTAATAAAACAGAAACATGGTAATTGGTGTACAACTGATACCCTTCCCATTGGCTAATCAGCGAGATATGCAAATTAACTGACAGCCAAGATGGCAGCTGGCAGCCAGGCAGCTTGAAACTAACATGAGGCTTGCTTGCCTCAGTGACGGAGGAAACCAAAGTTACCCGCTTGCAGCTTCAGGCTT
>NW_006299512.1:15713-17052 GCF_000327345.1 Myotis davidii
ATGTATTTTCCTAATCAATTAAAAATGGAACTGCCTACGACCCAGCAATTCCAATTCTGGGAATGTAACTGAGGAAATCCCAAACACTAATTTGGAAGAATATATGCACCCCCATGTTCACTGTAGCATAATTTACAATAGCCAAGATTTGGAAGCATCAAGTGCTCCTCAGTAGATGAGTGGATTAAAAATCTGTGATACATTTACCCAATGGAATACTACTCAGCTGTAAAAAAGAAGGAAGTCTTACCTTTTGTGATAACATATATAGATCTGGAGAGCATTATGCTAAGTGAAAAATCCAGTCAGAAAAACACAAGTACCATATGATTTCATTTATACATTGAAACTAATGAAGAAAATAAGTTAAGACACAAAATAGAAACAGTTTCATAGATACAGAGAACAGGCTAACAGTTATTAGAGCTGAGAGGGGTGGGGGAGCAAGTGAAAAAAATGGAAGGGACTGAGGAAAAGAAAACAAACAAACAAAAAATCTCATAGACACAGACAATATAGTGATTACTAGAGCAAAAAGGAAGTGGAGAGAGGCAGAGGAGGGGAAAAGGGGTAAATAGTGATGGAACTGAAGGAGACTTGACTTTAGGTGGTGAACACACAATACAATACACACCTGAACCCACATGATTTTATTAACCAATGCCACCTCCATCAATTCAATATTTTTAAACTGCTCTCACAACCTCCTGATTCTAAAGGTAATATTTAAAGCACCCAGAGCCTCTTGAATATCATGATGAGCAGATATTAAGATACATATCTGCTATGAAGCATATATGAGTAAATGAAAAAAAATCCATTCAAACTCTTCTCTAACCATGAAAGGAGACTCTCAAAACCTCTAAGGTAAAATGTAACACCTAAAATGAGGAGCTATTAAGTAGAATTTAGTTCTCCTTGTTTCTTCTTTCTTCTTTCAGGTTCAGGTTCTTGCTTTTGATTAGACTCACAGGCGTCCCCCAGAGACTATTTATGCATGTTTGTTTGCTTGTTTGTTTTCCTCTGTGCACTTCATTTACTCCTTAGTGTCTCTGAATTGGAACTTTAACTTCTACAGTATATGTCTTCCTTTTATTTTTAATCTATCCATTATTTTAATAAGAATCAGTCTCCTTTTCCCCCAAAAATTTATTTTCTGAACTATTACCTGCCCACCTGACCAATAGGTCAAAGTTTGTATTTTGCCATTACATCATTGCTGCTCCTATGTTCCCAGGTGGTCTCAAGTCAGAAACAAGATTAATGTGTATAGTAACCCTCATTTATCCTTTTCTCTGAATTAATGCAGTTACTCTCCAATAACTATCGCCAGCTTGAA
>NW_006299512.1:18205-22395 GCF_000327345.1 Myotis davidii
TCGGAGGGTGATGAGGGTCAACTCCTCTGGCCGAGGCATCAGGCCTGGGTGGGGCGCGGAGCCGGGGATTGGGGGGATATGATGGTCCCCTTGCCCAGGCCTGAAGCCTGGGTCAGAGGCATCAGGCTTGGGCAGGGGAATGGAGCAAGCGATCAGAGGGAGATGGGGATCCCCTCCTGGGCCATGATTCCTGGGCCAGAGGCCTCAGGCCTGGGCGGGAGTCAGAGCCAGTGATCGGGGGAGATGGGGGACCCTGTCCAAGCCTGACACCTCTGGCAGAGGCATCAGGCCTGGGCAAGGGGCTGATCAGGCGATCGGAGGGTCATGGGGGTCTACGCCTCTGGCCGAGGCATCAGGCCTGGGCAAGGGGCAGAGCCAGCAATCAGAAGGGTCTGGGGGTCCCCTGCCCAGGCCTGATGCCTGGGCCAGAGGCATCAGGCCTGGGCTGGGGGCAGAACCAGTGATGGGGGAAATGAGGGTCCCCTGTCCAGGCCTGACGCCTCTGGCAGAGGCGTCAGGCCTGGGCAAGGGGCCAATCCTGCAATTGGAGGGTGATGGGGGTCATCGCCTGAGGGCTCCCAGTATCTGAGAGGGGGCAGGCTGGGCTGAGGGACACTCCCCCTCCTTCCCCCCTGAGTGCAAAAATTTTTGTGCCCCGGGCCTCTAGTATATATATATATAATCTCCAATATTTTACAGTGATATGTCATGATGTTTGGAGAGGCTAAACAACAGAAATGTATTAAGAAATCTACAAAAGGGCACTACTGAAGGTATGCCTGAGGTTTAAAATGGCAAGCAAAATAAATGATATAATGAATGTAAAAAATTGTAGGAGACATAGTTTAACATACTTTATAGCACAAAATGTTAACTCATTGGTGTATTTGGAAGGCCATTGGTGAATTGTCAACCTTTGCTGTGACTCATTCACTGCTGGTGGGAATGTGAACTGGTGAAGCCACTATGGAAAATAGTATGTCAGTTCTTCAAAAAATTAAGAATAGAATTACTATATGACCCAGCAACCTTTCTTCTGTGTATTTATGCCAAAATTTTAAAAGTTATTCACAAAGATATATCTACCTCTATGTTCAGTGAAGCATTATTCACAGTGGCCAAGACAAGAAAACAAGTGTCCTTTGACAGATAATTGGATAAAGAAGTTGTGGTACATATATACAATGGACTACTACTCAGACATAAGAAAAGTTGAAGGACTGCCATTTGGAGAATATTATACTAAGTGAAATAAGTCATACAGAAAATTTAAGAACTACATGATTTCACTCATATGTGCAATATAAAACCTAAAACAACAAATGAATAGGCAAGAAAAACTAAAAGCCAAAATTCAGAGAAACCATCCTTTGGTTTTCATATACATTTGAAATAGTCTCTGTCAATTTTGAAAAAAAAATGTTAAAGAGGGCAAAATGCTCCCAGGTTTACCTCAATTAAAATGCCTGTATCAGCCCTGACCTGTTTGGCTCCGTGGATAGAGCATCGGCCTGTGGACTGAAGGGTCCCAGGTTCGCTTCCAGTCAAGGGCATGTACCTTGGTTGCGGGCACATCCCTGGTGTGGGGTGTGCAGGAGGCAGCTGATTGATGTTCCTCTATCATCGATGTTTCTAACTCTCTATCCTTCTCCCTTCCTCTCTGTAAAAAATCAATAAAATATATTAAAAAAAAGAAAGCCTGTATCAGTCATGAAAGAAATATTCAGACAAATTTCCATTCACTCTCCATTTTTGCTATTAAATAGAAATAGAACTGCTTATTTAATGACAAAAATATCTGTGATTGAGAGATGCTGCTACTGTTATTAAATTACCAGTTTTGTTGATAAATGTTAAGCTACTGGCAATGGGGTGCATCAGTCTGCCTTCATCTGAAGTAGATTTGAGTGATCTAAATTATAATATCCTGTGGGAATGTTTTCTTTTTGGCAGGAGCATTTTCCATTTCTTCTCTAGCCTTCTTTTTGTTTGTTTGCCTCTGTATTGCTGTTAGTAATCCATATAATGCTACTTAGAAGAAACTAAGTAGGATAATCAGAGCTAACAAAATTAAAAAGTGTATGACTGTGGAATCTCAGAGGGAAGGTGGGGACGGGTGAGTGGCAAGAGATTAACCAAAGAACTTACTAGTATATGTTAATCAAAGAACTTATATGTATAATGCATGGATACAGACAATAGTGTGATGAAGGGCTGGGGTGGGGGCAGATATGAGCTAGAAGTGGTCTATGGGTAAAAAAAAAGAAGAAGACATCTGTAATACTTTCAACAATAAAGATAAAATTTTAACCGTGTATGAAAAACCTATATCTACACTATATTTAATATAATGGACTCTGATTCTTGGTTTATGCTCATTTCTCACAGTAAACAATGTGTTCCCAAATTGTCAAGTACATATTGAAGGACAATATATAAAATGAAAGATTTCTAGACTAGCATTTAAGGCATTTTGTATCAAGCTATCCAATCTAGATTCAAATGAGTAGATTATTCCAAATGTTAAAGCAGAATTTGTATGGATATCTATCAATGATAACATAAAAAAACAGTTATTCATGGGTTTATATTTTTACAGTTTAGGTTTCTAATAACCCCAAATTCTGCCATTCTTAGAAAACTTCTATTACTATAATATTGTGAAGCCAGAATTATTTCAAATTCTGGGTACTTGACTTGGCAAAGTTTTCCAAGACCAACTGGTTACAATCTATTCCTACTAATATATAAATAGTTATTTCCTGCTGTATAGAGACATGATAAAAATAATAGGTTTTCCACAAACCTCCGTCACAGTTTGATCAGGATAAAATAAATCAGTCCAGATTTTTTTATTAAGAAGAAATTTCACATAGGGAATTAGGTACTTGAACTACTGGAAGGGGAGAGGAAACAAAAATTTGGGAAAACCATTACTTGCTCTTAGGAAGTCAGAAATTTGCCACAGTGATCTCAGCTCACCGCATTTCAGAAATATGATTTTCACAGAATTTACCATTAGTCATTGCAGAACCTCCCAATGCCATTTGCCTTTGTACTAACCCATAGTTGTTTGAAGGAGAAAATGATGGCTTTTGCTTCTTATTCTGTCTTCCAATTTTATGCAGTATCATTCCTTTAAGAATATAATCTTAAATCTTGATATTAAGAATTTTAAGGAGATGTTGTTTCTGAGTCTGTAGCCCAGATAAAGAAGGGAAGATAAAAATGGTGGAGATGTAGCTGAGTACAAACAGATAGCAACTAAGAAATATATAATTTAATTGGATTATCAAAATGCTATAAACATTCCTTTGTTCTGATGTCACTAACTCAATATAAGTCCTAGATCAGCCACTTACAAGTTATATAGATTTAGTGAAATTCTATACTTCTCTAAATTTATTCTGAATTCTAAATACTGAAGAGGGTATTAGCTCTCACAGTGTTGATACAATAATTACTTGAGAAGAGGCCTATAGGTACACAGTAAATATAATCTTTTCCCATTACTTTTGATAATTTAGTACAACATAATATGCAAAGTATTTGTAAAAAGTCATAAATAATTTGACAAAGTTTAATTTTGAGCATAGAAAACCAAGTTACTGTATAGCATTAAAGTTGCTTCAATATTTTAGACTACATCTTAATTTTTCGTCAATGACATTTTAAATTGAACTGCTCAAAACTGATGTTATAGTCTTAAAAGGATCTAGTTTCTACTCACTGAACTCATAAATACCTTAAATTTTTTGAATTCATTAAATATCAAACGTTATACACTTTACTAATGAAAGATATATTTATTTTTAATCCGTGAGTCAAGGGCCCATTTTACTATACAAGGTTATTGAACTTAAGCTTCTAAATTATCAGAAATACAATTATTATACTACCACTAGAGGCCTGGTGCATGAAATTTGTGCACTGGGGGAGGGGGTTGTCCCTCAGCCCAGCCTGCACTCTCTCCAATCTGGGACCCCTCAGGGGATGTTCAACTCCCAGCAGTCGGACATCCCTCTCACAATCCAGGACTGTTGGCTCCTAACCACTCTCCTGCCTGCCTGCCTGATTGCCACTAACGCTTCTGCCTGCCAGCCTGATTGATGCCTAACTGACATCCTGATTGATGCCTAACTGCTCCCCTGCCATCCTGATCGCCCCAACCTGCCCACCACTGCCAGACT